>NC_048572.1:38992821-39362821 GCF_013265735.2 Oncorhynchus mykiss
TATAAAACTGTATTTTTTTGTGAAGAATCAACAACAAGTGGGACACAATCATGAAGTGGAACGACATTTATTGGATATTTCAAACTTTTTTAACAAATCAAAAACTGAAAAATTGGGCGTGCGAAATTATTCAGCCCCTTTACTTTCAGTGCAGCAAACTCTCTCCAGAAGTTCAGTGAGGATCTCTGAATGATCCAATGTTGACCTAAATGACTAGTGATGATAAATACAATCCACCTGTGTGTAATCAAGTCTCCGTATAAATGCACCTGCACTGTGATAGTCTCAGAGGTCCGTTAAAAGCGCAGAGAGCATCATGAAGAACAAGGAACACACCAGGCAGGTCCGAGATACTGTTGTGTACAGTTTTATATCTTTATGTTTGAAGCCTGAAATGTGGCAAAAGGTCGCAAAGTTCAAGGGGGCCGAATACTTTCGCAAGGCACTGTATATCTTCTGTCTTCTTGTAGAGAAGGAGAGTCCTGTGGGCAGGTCTGGAGTTCTCATAGCAGAGCCCTACTCCTGGAAGAGTCTGCTGTGTCAGCTCCCTGTCCTCCACATCCAGACCACTTCCTGCAAGGCTGCCCTGCTGGTCCTGCCCCCTGGGTAAGACCTGGCTCAACCTGGCCTGACCACCCTCACCACCAGCCATACATCTACAAGCTGTTGTTGGCACCAGACATTTCATGACACTCTGAAGCAGTACCATGGTGCCCATGTTCCAAAGTTGGCCATCATCAGGGTGCATAAAAGCCTCAGCACACCCTCCTGATGTTTGGATGTTGAACTTTTGCCCTTATGAGACCAGTATTTTACATGGTTTTATTGATGAAAATAACCCAACGTAACCTTTACACTATTAACTTCACTGCTGATTTTCAAAGCTACAGCTGAAACCTCACACCATCGATATATATTTTACAGTTAGATCTGACGCTCTGAGAAAAAAACTTGCCCTAGTCTCTATTAATGGCTTCTGGTTGGCCTAGAAGCAGGGGGCCTAGTTTCTGGGGTCAGGCGGAGGGACGCGGAGCTACAATTACCACTGTGCCGTGGTGTAAACGTAACACTTAGCGCACCACTCGTCCCTGAGTGTTTGAAGTGGGGGGGGGGGCTGTTTCCGCCAAATGATAATGAACTCAATCTCAACCTCTCACTCTTCTTTGCGCTCTCTCTTTTCAATCCTTTTCTATCTCTCAATCTGTCCCTCGGTCTCTGTTTCACACATGCAATCAATTTACAGTATCTCTCCCTCTTTTATATTTCTCTCACTTCATTTTCTCTCTCAAACACTTCCCTCTCCTCCCTCTATCCATTATTCTATTCTCTTGAACCCAACACCAATCAGGTATATTGTCATTGATCATGTTTGGCTGTGATGGCTGTATTATGCCAAGCTTATGGGACGGAGGACTCTGTCAGGCTGGCAGTGTTCTAGCAGGGCTGTGAGCTGCTGTGGGCTCACGGTGCATTAGCACGACTGCTCTATGAGTGGACCACACTTGACCCAGGCAGCCAGGAAGACATTACTGCCGGACAGAGACATGGCTTTGGTCTGAGGGGAAGGGATTATTAACCTACTGTATATGGAAATTAGTCTGTAGAGCTGACTAGGCCTTGGTGCAGTAGCTCTAAGCGGACTGGCACTATCATTGGGTTTTTATCAATCCAGTTTCATGGTTTGTTATTTGGTGAGGGGTTGGTTTCACATAATTTTAGGGATAATCTGATCCCTCTCTCTTTCCTCTCACTCACCCCCTCTCTATCCCTCCATTCTCTACTCTCGCCCTCACCTCCTCCCCTGCCTTAGGCGTCATGTCCTGTGCATCCACACGAGGGCGCCTCTGGGCTACCACGTCCACCTGTACAGCATGGCACCCTTCATTTTCGGAGACGAGGAGACCGTCATGCCTCACCTTGACAAGGTAAGTTAGAGGACACCACCATCACCATGGAAATGCCAGCAGACAGCTATTCCGTAATAGCCGCTTGGTTTCTCCTCACCTTCTGTTTATATGCCCATTCAGGCATGGGGATACCTCCTCATCCTCCTCTTATTACCTCTCCTCTCACTCTCGGATGCGCGTCTGATGTTAAGGATAATATACCTTCTGCACTCAGGCCACAGTGGGTCAGAGGTCTCTCTATGTCTCTCTCTGTCTCTGTCTGTCTGTGTCTATCACGGAAAGCTGATGCTGGTCACAATACACCAACAGCTGGAGGAGGAGGTGAGGAGAAGAGGGGAGGAGAGGCAGGCAGTGTGCTGTGGCTGCTCAGGCTACAGGGACTTTCTCTTATAAAGCCAAGACTGTGAACATGTTGGCTTATTCATGCCATATGCAGACTCAAGCAGCTGGAAAATGACTAGTCAGGCAGTATTTGCACAAGAAGTGTGTTTGATAACTTTTTTCTCCATGGTGAATAAGCAGACGGAATGGACAGAACCAAGGAGCATTTTCTCTGACAGTTCACTTTCACCTCACGTGTCCTTACCCCCACCCCCTCTTCTCCTCTCCTCCCCACCTCCAGGAGAGTGTGCGTTTTTGTGAGCAGGCCCTGTCTATTCTGAGGCCACTGGGCAGAGTGGTCAGCTCCTTCTCAGATGAGCTGGAGCTCCCAGCAGCCACCAGGGCTCTGGGGGACGCCCACTGTCCCGCTCAGCTCAGCACTGTCGGAGGGCTCCGAGACCACCAGAGGGTAGGACACACACACACTGACACTGACACTGACACTGGACACACACTGACACACTCGACACTAACACTAGACACACTCGACACTAACACTGGACCACACACACACTGACACTAGACACACACTGACACTAACGCTGGACACACACACACGCACACACTGACACTAACACTGGACACACACACGCACTGTATACAAGCACACACACACACACACACACACACACACACACACACACACACACACACACACACACAGGGCCGGACTACCACATTTGGGGCCCCGGGCACCTGCCTCCAAAGGGGGTATTAGGTAAATAGCTAACTTCCTGCAGTTTTTACACATTTTGTCATGAGAGAGACATTTTCTATTTTAAAGTTAATGTTAAAGCTATTCAACACATTTTGCCATTGCTTTCCTGGCAACACCACGGTTGTAGGCCTGATAAACAAAAACAACAAGTCAGCCTATTGGGGGGTGGGAAGTGAACTTGCATTGTGCTAGGATAACAACCTATTCCTCAACATCAGCAAAACAAAGGAGTTGATTGTTGACTTCAGGAAGCAGAGGAGTTAACATGCCCCGATTCACATCAACGGGACTGCAGTAGAGCGAGTCAGCAGTTTTAAGTTCCTCCGCGTCCAACAAAAACAACACCACCACTCTTGACGAGGGCACAAGAGTGTCTATACTTCTTAAGATGGGTGAAACAATTCTGAATACCGCCCCAGGTCCTCTCCAAATACTACCACTACACCATCGAGAGAATCCTAACCAGTTACATCACATCCTGTTACGGGAATTGCTCCGTCCACAACCGCAAAGCCCTCCAGCGGATGGTGAAGATGGCCCAGTACATCACTGGGACTGTGCTCCCACCCATCCAGATCATCTACTCGAAACGGTGCCTGCAGCATCATCAAGGACCCCACATAACCCAGGCATGAGCTGTTCACTCTGTTACGGTCGGGCAGACGATATCGGAGCATGATGTCTGACACCAACAGGCTCAGAAATTGTTTCTATCTACAAGCCATCAGACTGCGGAACACTTGAACTGGACTGACCACCTGCTCTGATTTTCCGCACCTTACCCACACAGACACACAATATATTGAGCCATTGACTTTGTTCGTATTATTATCTGAGAAGAAACCTTACGAGTAAGTATTTCATTGGAAGGTGTATACCATCTGTATCCTGAAAAAAGGACCAATATAACTTTTTTATTTTTTTACATTTTATTTGACCTTTATTTAAACCAGGTAGGTAACTGCGACCTAGCCAAGATAAAGCAAAGCAGTGCGACACAAACAACAACACAGAGTTACACATGGAATAAACAAATATATAGTCAGTAACACCATAGAAAAAGTCTATATACAGTGCGTGCAAATGGCGTAAGGAGGTAAGGCAATAAATAGGCCATAGTAATGAAGTAATTACAATTTAGCAAATTAACACTGGAGTGATAGATGTGCAGATGATGATGTGAAAATAGAAATACTGGTGTCAATAAAAACAATATGGGGATGAGGTAGGTAGTTGGATGGGCTATATACAGATGGGCTGTGTACAGCTGCAGCGATCGGTAAGCTGCTCAGATAGCTGATGCCTAAAGTTAGTGAGGAAGATATAAGTCTCCAACTTCAGCGATTTTTGCAATTTGTTCCAGTCATTGGCAGCAGAGAACTGGAAGGAGAGGCGGCCAAAGGTGTTGGCTCTGGGGATGATAAGTGAGATGTACCTGCTGGAGTGTGTGCTACGGGTGGGTGTTGTTATGGTGACCAGTGAGCTGAGATAAGGCAGAGCTTTACCTATCAAAGACTTATAGATGACCTGGAGCCAGTAGGTCTGGCGACGAATATGTAGCGAGGGCCAGCCGACAAGAGCATACAGGTCACAATGGTGGGTAGTATATGGGGCTTTGGTGACAAAACGGATGGCACTGTGATAGACTACATCCAGTTTGCTGAATGGAGTGTTGGAGGCTTTTTTGTAAATGACATCGCCAAAGTCGAGGATCGGTAGGATAGTCAGTTATACAAGGGTATGTTTGGCAGTGAGTGAAGGAGGCTTTGTTGCGAAATAGGAAGCCGATTCTAGGTTTAATTTTGGATTGGAGATGCTTGATGTGAGTCTGGAAGGAGAGTTTACATTCTAACCAGACACCTAGGTATTTGTAGTTGTCCACATATTCTAGGTCAGAACCGTCCAGAGTAGTGATCCTAGTCGTGCGGGCAGGAGCGGGCAGCGATTGGTTGAAGAGCATGCATTTTGTTTTACTAGAATGTAAGAGCAGTTGGAGGTCACGGAAAGAGTGTTGTATTGCATTGAAGCTCGTTTGGAGGTTTGTTAACACAGTGTCCAAAGAAGGGCCAGATGTATAGAGAATGGCGTCGTCTGCATAGAGGTGGATCAAGAAATCACCAGCAGCAAGAGCGACATCGTTGATATATACAGAGAAAAGAGTCTGCCCAATAATTTAACCCTAGAGACTGCCAGAGGTCCGGACAACAGGCCCTTCGATTTGACACACTGAACTCTATCTGAGAAGTAGTTGGTGAACCAGGCGAGGCAGTCATTTGAGAAACCAAGGCTGTTGAGTCTGCCGATAAGAATACGGTGATTGACGGAGTTGAAAGCCTTGACCAGGTCGATGAAGACGGCTGCACAGTACTGTCTTTTATTGATGGTGGTTATGATATCGTTTAGGACCTTGAGCGTGGCTGAGGTGCACCCGTGACCGACTCTGTAACCAGATTGCACAGCGGAGAAGGTACGGTGGGATTCAAAATGGTCAGTGATCTGTTTGTTACCTTGGCTTTCAAAGTTAGGGCAGGATGGATATACAGTGCCTTGCGAAAGTATTCGGCCCCCTTGAACTTTGCGACCTTTTGCCACATTTCAGGCTTCAAACATAAAGATATAAAACTGTATTTTTTGTGAAGAATCAACAACAAGTGGGACACAATCATGAAGTGGAACGACATTTATTGGATAATTCAAACTTTTTTAACAAATCAAAAACAGAAAAATTGGGCGTGCAAAATTATTCAGCCCCCTTAAGTTAATACTTTGTAGCGCCACCTTTTGCTGCGATTACAGCTGTAAGTCGCTTGGGGTATGTCTCTATCAGTTTTGCACATCGAGAGACTGACATTTTTTCCCATTCCTCCTTGCAAAACAGCTCGAGCTCAGTGAGGTTGGATAGAGAGCATTTGTGAACAGCAGTTTTCAGTTCTTTCCACAGATTCTCGATTGGATTCAGGTCTGGACTTTGACTTGGCCATTCTAACACCTGGATATGTTTATTTTTGAACCATTCCATTGTAGATTTTGCTTTATGTTTTGGATCATTGTCTTGTTGGAAGACAAATCTCCGTCCCAGTCTCAGGTCTTTTGCAGACTCCATCAGGTTTTCTTCCAGAATGGTCCTGTATTTGGCTCCATCCATCTTCCCATCAATTTGAACCATCTTCCCTGTCCCTGCTGAAGAAAAGCAGGCCCAAACCATGATGCTGCCACCACCATGTTTGACAATGGGGATGGTGTGTTCAGGGTGATGAGCTGTGTTGCTTTTACGCCAAACATAACGTTTTGCATTGTTGCCAAAAAGTTCAATTTTGGTTTCATCTGACCAGAACACCTTCTTCCACATGTTTGGTGTGTCTCCCAGGTGGCTTGTGGCAAACTTTAAACAACACTTTTTATGGATATCTTTAAGAAATGGCTTTCTTCTTGCCACTCTTCCATAAAGGCCAGATTTGTGCAATATACGACTGATTGTTGTCCTATGGACAGAGTCTCCCACCTCAGCTGTAGATCTCTGCAGTTCATCCAGAGTGATCATGGGCCTCTTGGCTGCATCTCTGATCAGTCTTCTCCTTGTATGAGCTGAAAGTTTAGAGGGACGGCCAGGTCTTGGTAGATTTGCAGTGGTCTGATACTCCTTCCATTTCAATATTATCGCTTGCACAGTGCTCCTTGGGATGTTTACAGCTTGGGAAATCTTTTTGTATCCAAATCCGGCTTTAAACTTCTTCACAACAGTATCTCGGACCTGCCTGGTGTGTTCCTTGTTCTTCATGATGCTCTCTGCGCTTTTAACTGACCCCTGAGACTATCACAGTGCAGGTGCATTTATACGGAGACTTGATTACATACAGGTGGATTGTATTTATCATCATTAGTCATTTAGGTCAACATTGGATCATTCAGAGATCCTCACTGAACTTCTGGAGAGAGTTTGCTGCACTGAAAGTAAAGGGGCTGAATAATTTTGCACGCCCAATTTTTCAGTTTTTGATTTGTTAAAAAAGTTTGAAATATTCAATAAACGTCGTTCCACTTCATGATTGTGTCCCACTTGTTGTTGATTCTTCACAAACAAATACAGTTTTATATCTTTATGTTTGAAGCCTGAAATGTGGCAAAAGGTCGCAAAGTTCAAGGGGGCCGAATACTTTCGCAAGGCACTGTAGGTCTGTAATAGTTTGGGTCTCGAATGTCACCCCCTTTGAAGAGGGGGATGACGGCGGCAGTTTTCCAATATTTAGGATTCTCGGACGATACGAAAGAGAACTTGAAACTTCATATGCTCTCTGGGGTCGGGGACCCTGGGGGAATGTGCCCTGAGTGTTCGGTCAGTAAGCCGGCCCTACACACAACCACGCACACACACATTCTCTCTCTCTCTCTCTCTCTCTCTCTCTCTCTCTCTCTCTCTCTCTCTCTCTCCTCTCTCTCTCCTCTCTCTCTCCTCTCTCTCTCCTCTCTCTCTCCTCTCTCTCTCCTCTCTCTCTCTCTCTCTCTCTCTCTCCTCTCTCTCTCTCTCTCTCTCTCTCTCTCTCTCTCTCTCTCTCCTCTCTCTCTCTCCTCTCTCTCTCCTCTCTCTCTCCTCTCTCTCTCCTCTCTCTCTCTCTCTCTCTCTCTCTCTCTCTCTCTCCACGCACTGACCTCCCCACTCCTGTCTGTGCAGGTGTTTAATGAAGCAGTGTATCACATGATCTGCGTTGCTCTGGACAGGAAGCTGTCAGCAGAGGAGCTGTTTGCTGTCCAGGCCCTTACCAACGACCCCTCGCTCTCCACCAGCGAGACAAGGGGACCGTCCCTCACAGGTTCAGGTGTGTGGAGTGTTTTTTTTCTCTGCAAGAATGTAAGTGTATGCGTAACTATTGTGTGTATCATTGTGTGTTGTACAGATTGTGAGGCACCGGAGGGTTGGGGCAGCAGGAAGCCCACCGAGCAGGAAATCCAGGCAGTCAGGATCCTCCAGGCCGGCTTCAAGGGACATCTAGTCCGCGAGATCCTCAATTCTACTAAACCAGGTAATAATGGGTTAATGCTGTCCTCATCCTCAACGCTAGTAAACCAGGTAATAATGGGTTAATGCTGTCCTCATCCTCAATGCTACTAAACCAGGTAATAATGGGTTAATACTGTCCTCATCCTCAACGCTAGTAAACCAGGTAATAATCGGTTAATGCTGTCCTCATCCTCAATGCTAGTAATCCAGGTAATTATGGGTTAATGCTATCCTCATCCTCAATGCTACTGAACCTAGTATTAATGAGTTAATGCTATCCTCATCCTCAATGCTAGTAAACCAGGTAATAATGGGTTAATGCTGTCCTCATCCTCAATGCTACTGAACCAGGTAATAATGGGTTAATGCTGTCCTCATCCTCAATGCTAGTAATCCAGGTAATTATGGGTTAATGCTATCCTCATCCTCAACGCTAGTAAATCAGGTAATAATGGGTTAATGCTGTCCTCATCTTGAACGCTACTAAACCAGGTAATAATGGGTTAATGCTGTCCTCATCCTCAATGCTACTAAACCAGGTAATAATGGGTTAATGCTGTCCTCATCCTCAATGCTACTGAACCTAGTATTAATGGGTTAATGCTATCCTCATCCTCAATGCTAGTAAACCAGGTAATAATCGGTTAATGCTGTCCTCATCCTCAATGCTAGTAATCCAGGTAATTATGGGTTAATGCTATCCTCATCCTCAATGCTACTGAACCTAGTATTAATGAGTTAATGCTATCCTCATCCTCAATGCTAGTAAACCAGGTAATAATCGGTTAATGCTGTCCTCATCCTCAATGCTAGTAATCCAGGTAATAATGGGTTAATGCTGTCCTCATCCTCAATGCTACTAAACCAGGTAATAATGGGTTAATGCTGTCCTCATCCTCAATGCTACTGAACCTAGTATTAATGGGTTAATGCTATCCTCATCCTCAATGCTAGTAAACCAGGTAATAATGGGTTAATGCTGTCCTCATCCTCAATGCTAGTAATCCAGGTAATTATGGGTTAATGCTATCCTCATCCTCAATGCTAGTAAATCAGGTAATAATGGGTTAATGCTGTCCTCATCTTGAACGCTACTAAACCAGGTAATAATGGGTTAATGCTGTCCTCATCCTCAATGCTACTAAACCAGGTAATAATGGGTTAATGCTGTCCTCATCTTGAACGCTACTAAACCAGGTAATAATGGGTTAATGCTATCCTCATCCTCAATGCTACTAAACCAGGTAATAATGGGTTAATGCTGTCCTCGTCATCAATGCTACTAAACCAGGTAATAATGGGTTAATGCTGTCCTCATCATCAATGCTACTAAACCAGGTAATAATGGGTTAATGCTATCCTCATCCTCAATGCTACTAAACCAGGTAATAATGGGTTAATGTTGTCCTCATCCTCAATGCTACTAAACCAGGTAATAATGGGTTAATACTGTCCTCATCCTCAATGCTAGTAAACCAGGTAATAATGGGTTAATACTAACCTCATCCTCAGCGCTACTGCACCAAGTAATAATGGGTTAATACTGTCCTCACCCTCAATGTTGCTAAACCAGGTAATAATGGGTTAATACGGCCTCACACTCACAATCAAACTTCTCAATGTTATTCAATTAAATTTTCCAATGACCTCAGGGACAATTTTACAAGGTACAATCAGAGCACAATTAGATACATTCTTTGCTATAGATAGATCTGCTCATTAAGTTGAAGAGAGGAAGAATGGATTCTCATTTAGAAAGAGAGGGATGTTATCCAGACCTTTTAATTGGTTTGTAACAGTTTGACTGTTGCTGGTCTAATGACTGAAAGATTAATTAAAGGCATGTGATTATTGGTATGAGCGATGTTGATCTGGCAGTTTGTGTATCTTTGCCAGATAAACATCTCTACCCTCATTGCTCTCTCTCCCTCTCTCTCCCCCTCTCTCTTTTTCTGTTTCGCCTTCGCCGTATCTGAGGTGGAAAGGTCTCTCTGGCTGTTCCAGCTCACTCCCTCTGCTTCTGGCCGATCACCCCTCCCTCCTCTCCTGGCAGCCCTGCCCACTCCATCACTGCCACAGGGCTCAGGCTGGCATTGCCTTTCTCCCTCTCTCTCTCCCTTCCTCTCTTATTTTAATTTTCTGTTTCTCCGTATCTGTCAAAAAAACAAAAACATTATTTGTCACATGCATCGAATATAACAGGAGTAGACTTTACCGTGAAGTGCTTTCTTATGAGCCCTTTCTCAACAATGTAGAGTTAGAAATTAAGAAAATTAGCCAATAAAAATAGTAACAATAAATATCAATAACGAGTCTATATACAAGGAGTACCGGTGCCGAGTCAGTGTGCTGGGGGGTACGAGGTATCTGAGGTAATATGTACATGTAGGTAGGGGTAAAACTGACATAGCAATCAGTATAGATAATAAACAGACTAGCAGCAGCTTCTGTTGAGAGTGTGAAAGTGTGTGTGTGTGTGTGACGTCAATATGTGTGTGTGTTTTGTGTGTGTGTGAGCGTATATGTAGTGTGTGTGTGTTGGAGTGTCAGTGTAAGTGAGTGTGTGTGTGTGAGTCAAATACATGTGCATAGAGTCAGTGTAAGAGAGTCAGTGGAAAAGAGGGTAAAGTTAATAGTCTGGGTAGCTATTTGATTAACTGTTCAGTAATCATATGGCTTGGGGGTATGAAGTTGTTCAGGTGCCTTTTGGCCCCAGGTTGGCGCTCCGGTACCGCTTGCCGTGCCGTAGCAGAGTGAACAGTCTATAGCTTTGGTGGCTAGGGTCTTTGACAATTTACAGGCCCTTCCTCTAACACCGCCTGGTATAGAGGACCTGGATGGCAGGGATCTCGGTTTCAGTGATGTACTGTGTCATCTCCACCGCCCTCTGTAGCGCCTTGTGATCAAGGGCGGTGCAGTTGCCATACCAAACAGTGATGCAGCCAGACAAGATGCTCTCAATGGTGCAGCTGTATAACTTTTTCAGTGCCATTCCAAATCTTGTCAGCCTCCTTCACAACTGTGCTGGTGTGAGAGAAACATATTAAGTCAAGGAACTTGAAGCTGTCAACCCGCTCCACTATATCCTTGTCAATGTGGATGGGGTATCCTCGCTCCTCTGTTTCCTGTAGTCCACGATCAGCTCCTTTGTCTTGCTGACTTTGAGGCAGAGGTTGTTGTCCTGGCACTGCACTGCCAGGTCTCTGACCTCATCCCTGTAGGCTGTCTCATCGTCGTCGGTGATCAGACCTACCACCACTGTGTAGTCAGCAAACTAGATGAATGTGTTAAAGTGATGCATAGCCATACAGTCTTGGGTGAACAGGGAGTACAGAAGGGGACTAAACACACACCCCTGAGGGGCCGCAGTGTTGAGGGTCAGCGTGGCAGATATGTTGTTACCTACCCGTATCACCTGGGGGCAGCCCTTCAGGAAGTCCAGGATCCAGTTGCTGAAGAAGGTGTTCAGTCCCAGGGTCCCGAGCTTGGTGATGAGCTTTGAGGCTGAGCTGTAGTCAATGCACAGCATTCTCACATAGGTATTTCTCCAGGTGGGAGAGAGCAGTGTGGAGTGCTATACAAATTGCATCATCTGTGGATCTGTTGGGGCGGTATGAGAATTCAAATCAAAGTTTATTTATCATGTGTGCCAAATACAACAGGTGTAGAACCTTACAGTGAAATGCTTACTTACAGGCTCTAACCAACAGTGCAAAAAAGGTATTAGGTGAACAATAGGTAAGTAAATAAATTAAAACAACAGTAAAAAGACAGTGAAAAATAACAGTAGGATATGCATATAATTAGTAGATTTGGATAGGACACTCTGAAGTTTCTAAAACTGTTAAAATAATGTCTGTGAGTATAACAGAACTCATATGGCAGGCAAAAATGTGGGAAACTTGGGAAATCTGAGGACGTGGGAAATCTGAGGTTTGTAGTTTTTTTAAGTGATTGCCTATCCAATATCCTGTCTCTGTGGGGTCAGATTGCACTTCCTAAGGCTTCCAGTGGATGTCAACAGTCTTTAGAAGTTGTTTCAGGCTTCTATTGTGAAAGGGGAGAGAATAAGAGCTGTTTCAACAAGTGGCCAGGCTGAAAGCCTTTAGTCTTAGCGTGGCCGTGAGTGCAACGCTCATTCCCTTTCTAACGGAATTGTCCGGTTGGAATATTATTGAAGATTTATGATAAAAACATCCTAAAGATTGATTATATACATCGTTTGACATGTTTCTACAAACTTTAATGGAACTTTTTTGACTTTTTGTCTGGACTTTGTGCATTTGGATTACTGGACTAAACATGCAAACAAAAATGAGGTATTTGGACATAAAGATGAACTTTATCGAACAAAACAAACATTTATTGTCTAACATGGAGACCTGGGAGTGCCATCAGATGAAGATCATCAAAGGTAAGTGATTGATTTTAATGCTATTTCTGACTTTTGTGACACCTCTCCTTGGTTGGAAAATGGCTGTATGGTTTTCTGTGGCTAGGCGCTGACCTAACATGGTGTACTTTCGCCTTAAAGCCTTTTTGAAATCAGACACTGTGGCTGGATTAACAAGAAGTCTATCTTTAAAATGGTGTATAATACTTGTATGTTTGAGGAATTTTAATTATGAGATTTCTGTTGTGTGAATTTGGCGCCCTGCAATTTCACTGGCTGTTGGCGAGGTGGCCACATATATATCCCAGAGAGGTTTTAACCTGTTTAAAAGTCTTACTCACATCGGCCATGGAGAGCAAGATCACACAGTTGTCCGGGACAGCAGGGGCTCTCATGTCTGGCTCAGTGTTTGCCTCGGTCTGGGAGATTTTTGTCTCTGGACAACTCACGGCTGGGTTTTCCTTTGTAATTTGTAATAGTCTGCAAATCTTACCGCATCGGAACCGGTGTAGTAAGATTCAATATTAGTCCTATATTGACATTTTCCATGTTTGATGGTTCGTCGGGGTCGTAAGCAGGCTTTCTTGTAATCATCCATGTCCGTGTCCCGTTCATTGAAAGCGATAATCTATTGCTTTTTGTTAGGGTACATACAGTGCCTTGCGAAAGTATTCGGCCCCCTTGAACTTTGCGACCTTTTGCCACATTTCAGGCTTCAAACATAAAGATATAAAACTGTATTTTTTTGTGAAGAATCAACAACAAGTGGGACACAATCATGAAGTGGAACGACATTTATTGGATATTTCAAACTTTTTTAACAAATCAAAAACTGAAAATTTGGGCGTGCAAAATTATTCAGCCCCTTTACTTTCAGTGCAGCAAACTCTCTCCAGAAGTTCAGTGAGGATCTCTGAATGATCCAATGTTGACTAACATGACTAATGATGATAAATACAATCCACCTGTGTGTAATCAAGTCTCCGTATAAATGCACCTGCACTGTGATAGTCTCAGAGGTCCGTTAAAAGCGGAGAGAGCATCATGAAGAACAAGGAACACACCAGGCAGGTCCGAGATACTGTTGTGAAGAAGTTTAAAGCCAGATTTGGATACAAAAAGATTTCCCAAGCTTTAAACATCCCAAGGAGCACTGTGTAAGCGAAAATATTCAAATGGAAGGAGTATCAGACCACTGCAAATCTACCAAGACCTGGTTGTCCCTCTAAACTTTCAGCTCATACAAGGAGAAGACTGATCAGAGATGCAGCCAAGAGGCGCATGATCACTCTGGATGAACTGCAGAGATCTACAGCTGAGGTGGGAGACTCTGTCCATAGGACAACAATCAGTTGTATATTGCACAAATCTGGCCTTTATGGAAGAGTGGCAAGAAGAAAGCCATTTCTTAAAGATATCCATAAAAAGTGTCGTTTAAAGTTTGCCACAAGCCACCTGGGAGACACACCAAACATGTGGAAGAAGGTGCTCTGGTCAGATGAAACCAAAATTGAACTTTTTGGCAACAATGCAAAACGTTATGTTTGGCGTAAAAGCAACACAGCTGAACACACCATCCCCACTGTCAAACATGGTGGTGGCAGCATCATGGTTTGGGCCTGCTTTTCTTCAGCAGGGACAGGGAAGATGGTTAAAATTGATGGGAAGATGGATGGAGCCAAATACAGGACCATTCTGGAAGAAAACCTGATGGAGTCTGCAAAAGACCTGAGACTGGGACGGAGATTTGTCTTCCAACAAGACAATGATCCAAAACATAAAGCAAAATCTACAATGGAATGGTTCAAAAATAAACATATCCAGGTGTTAGAATGGCCAAGTCAAAGTCCAGACCTGAATCCAATCGAGAATCTGTGGAAAGAACTGAAAACTGCTGTTCACAAATGCTCTCCATCCAACCTCACTGAGCTCGAGCTGTTTTGCAAGGAGGAATGGGAAAAAATTTCAGTCTCTCGATGTGCAAAACTGATAGAGACATACCCCAAGCGACTTACAGCTGTAATCGCAGCAAAAGGTGGCGCTACAAAGTATTAACTTAAGGTGCTGAATAATTTTGCACGCCCAATTTTTCAGTTTTTGAAATGTAAAAAAAGTTAGAAATATCCAATAAATGTCGTTCCACTTCATGATTGTGTCCCACTTGTTGTTGATTCTTCACAAAAAAATAAAGTTTTATATCTTTATGTTTGAAGCCTGAAATGTGGCAAAAGGTCGCAAAGTTCAAGGGGGCCGAATACTTTCGCAAGGCACTGTATGGTCACTGTGGGGATGACTTCATCAAGTGCATTGATGAAACCCATGACTGATGTGGTAAACTCCTCAATGTTATCTGATGAATCCCTGAACATACTCTGCTCTGTGCTAGCGAAGCAGCCTTGTAGCTTAGCGTCCGCTTCATCAGACCACTTCCGTACTGAGCACGTCTCTGGTACGTCCTGTTTGAGTTTTTGCTTGTTAACAGGAAGCAGGAGGATGGTCATGATCTGATTTGCAGAAAGGAGGGCGAGGGAAGGCCTTAATTAAAAGTGATTCAGAGTATCTTGGTAAAAGTGTGATAAACAGAATTTCAGGAGTTAAAGTCCTAGAAACAGCCAATAGAAACACTTCCTCTGGGTGAGCGTTTTCTTGTTTGTTTATGGCCTCGTTGAGTGCCTGCTTGGTTCCATTCTCCTTTTGTGGTAGGATGTAGACAGCAGTAATCATTACAGATAAAAACGTCTGCAATTTCCCATGAGATATTCTAGTTTAGGAGCAAAAGCTTGAGACTTCCTTCACACTTGAAGCAGCGCACCAGTTGTTGTTTACAAAGAGGCACACCTCCCCCTTTTGGTCCCCTTTCCGGCCGTGACAAAGCATGGAGAAACACTTGAGTATTATGTCCATATCGCCCGTCAGCCAAGTTTCAGAAAAGCATAGAATATTACAGTTTTTCACGTCCCGTTAGTAGGAATCTCTCAAACAGAGCTCATCCATCTTGTTCTCAAGTGGCTGGACATTGGCCAGTAAAATGGAGGGGAGTGCCGATTTGATTTTCTCTGCGTCTTAGTACAACAAATACTCCAGCACTCCTCCCTTGTCTTTGCTTGCACTGAAATTGAGGTTAAAGTTAGTAGCTGTCAATTTATAATTCAAATGTACTTGGCTGTGATAATGGTGTGAGCTTTCTGTACAAACAAATTAAGGATAAACACGGAAAAAGTCACAAAATAGCAAAGTCGGGTTGGACTTTCTCCATCGGTGTCATCTTATTCTCTCTCTCTCTTTCTTCTCTCTCTCTTCTCTCTCGCTCTCTCTCTGCTAAGAGTTAGCCCTGTGCCCTATCTTTGGGACTCTGGGCTGAAATAGAGACTTATCGATGAGTATGCCACTCTCACTAATAAACCCTGACAGGTAAGGTGGTGGGGGGGGCAGGACAACACACACATTCATGCACACACACATCGACCCACCCACCTGCACCCACTCGAACATCAAAACAGCTCTGTTGTGACATGTTTACGAGTTGAGGGAGAGCAGCGAGGGGGGGAGAGAGGAGGATGCAGAGCTAGAGAGAGGGAAAGAAAGGGATAGAAGGAGGGAGGGTGTTTTTTAGGTGAGGGATATGAACAGACTCTATTTATTGCCAGGGCTTGAGGGTTACTCTGTCCTGTCCAGCCTGTCAGAACACAACACTAAGGCCTGGAGCAGAGACATGAGATTCCAGTACTCGCCTAACTCCCCTCCTTGTTCCACTACACTCACAGACTTGTCATTTAGGAAGACACACACAGATTCCATCACTGGTACACCACACTGGTTGTTCAAGAAACTAATTTGTTTCTACCTAGATACCATATTTATCATGACGACTATTCCAGTCTCTGTATTTCCAAGCCTTACATTTTAAACCCACTGCATGCCTCAAAGCCCTTTAGGAACACATGACAAATAATGACATCAACAACTGATGTCTCAGGTTAAGTACAGGCCACTCTGTCAGTGTTTTATCATTAACTACCTCGGATGCGCTGTCTGTCACAAACAGCCATCTCTCTGCAAGACTACTTTTTCATCTCCCAAACCAGAGCCCAGCCCATAATGGCTCTTGATTTGGAGAAGATGAGAAACGCCTGTCGTTAACTTTCTCACGCACACGTGCAAGCTTGCACGGCGGCGCACACACACCTCAGTAGCATAGCCAGGGAGATACAGAATGAAGAATTACATATTTTATGAATTGATCCAGTACATGGCTCGTGTAACAGGGATGAGTGTCTCAGTGAATTTGATGTTTGAATGTGTTTTTTTCTCTTTCGTCACAAAAAGAATGCATCTGGCACTCTCCCTCATCTTTTTACCTTCCATTAAGTCAAGTATTATAGCAATGTGTTCATGTCTTTGGCTTCAAGGTGAATGTCTTTCATCTTTTATGTATGTCTGCTGCTTCTTAACTGAGCGTGGTGTGTGTGTGTGTGTGTGTGTGTGTGTGTGTGTGTGTGTGTGTGTTATATGTATTATCTAGGCACAAAGGAGAATCTCAGTGCCTCAAAGACACTTCAGGAGATGTGGGCTAGTGTGGAATCGGATGCAGAGAAACACGCAGTGTCTTTATTGAGGTAAATTATTAATCAGCTAGCTCAACATCGCACACATTCACAGCTGAGCACACAACACTAAAACCCAATCTCACACAGCACACGCAAACATGACACATCTAATTTAGCCAACACACTGCATACTTGTGTTTTCTTCCCAACACTGTAAAGGGGATACTGTGAATTTCACAGTAGCTTACAGGTAGCTCGGTGGCAATATGTTTTTCATATTTCAGTACACCTACTGTGATATAAATACGGTATCGAAGCAGGTACTGCGTAATGACATACAGTACAATACCATAAAATGTACTGTATTATACTGTAATAAAGTATGCTGCCGTAATTGGAATTAATTAATGGGTGAAGGCATTAAATGAATTGAGGGGAGAGGTTTGTATTTCAAAATATTTACTGTAATTACAAGCGATTGGTTCGAACAGGTTGGCTGATAGGTAAAGTGTTTACACATTACAGTATATTAGTGAATTGTTTCTGTTTTATATCACTTGCACTTCTAGAGGCCTTGACAAAGGCATCCAAACTGGCAGCAACTACAGGGCAACACAGACTCAGTCTCACTGCAGAATTTCAAATTGCTCCAAACATCACTTTTCTAAGTGTTTTTGTTGCTCCTACTGCTCTATATCATTCAATTTCTCCAATTTCTAATTTATAGTGTTAGTGCAATGATTTGAAGTACCCATAGACTTGCAGTCATTAGCGTTACCCATAGACTTGCAGTCATTAGCGTTACCCATAGACTTGCAGACATTAACTTTACCCATAGACTTGCAGTCATTAGCGTTACCCATAGACTTGCAGACATTAGCGTTACCCATAGACTTGCAGACATTAGCGTTACCCATAGACTTGCAGACATTAGCGTTACCCATAGACTTGCAGTCCTTAGTGTTACTCATAGACTTGCAGTCATTAGAGTTACCCATAGACTTGTAGTCATTAGCGTTACCCATAGACTTGCAGTCATTAGCGTTACTCATAGACTTGCAGTCATTAGCGTTACTCATAGACTTGCAGTCATTAGCGTTACTCATAGACATGCAGTCATTGCACTAACGCTGGTTAGCAATTGCTCTAGCGCTAGTTAGCAACTTCCTTCAAACTACACGCAGAGACGTAAAAATGGTATCCACGAGTTCATCTGACTCTGGGGATGTAGATAAAGGGCCTCATTGTCAAAATCTCGAAGTATCCCATTAAGGTATGGATTAAGGTTTGGGATAGGTTTAAAACATTATGTTTAGGCACTCATTCCAAATGGTTAAGGTAAGCATTAAGGTTTGGGATAAGGTTAAAACTCCCACCCAAAAAAGTTTCAACACGCAACCTTCTGATCCCTTACCCATGCTTAGATGATGGTAATGTTGCCCCTAGTGGCCGGGTCTGGAAGCATTTTTCGACGTCTTCGACGTCGATCTTGAACGATCTGTCTGCCAAATGGACATGGGGCACTATATCCAAATAGATAAATTGGTGCAGCATTCTCACTCACGAGTGCAACAATAAAGCCTCTTACAAGACACGCCTCAAAATATGTTAATTAGCCAGAAACAGCAATACCATGCACCCACTAGTGGTCACGGTTTTGTATTCTGTTGCGTGTAATTTAAAGTACCATTCGAAATGCAGAAATTCTTTCCCCACCCATAACAATTTCCCACAGTGCACCATAATTTACGGTATGCTGCAGTAAACGTTTCAGAGTATTTTACTGTTGATAACACCCAAAATGATTGTATAATTTACCATTTTTCATTACAGTGCATTGTTGGGTACGTACAGCAATATGGCTTGGCACACTGTTATGACACTGTGCCAGCTAGGTGCATTGAGGCAATTCATTTAGCCTCTTTCCATGCGTGCCCAGAGTCTGTCCCTATCCTCCTCAGTGAGTCCTATAGCCATGGCTCAGCCTCACGGTAGAGGGGAGGTGAGTAGTTTTCCACATTGTGTTCCATCGTCTCCTGGTGGTACCATCTGCTGTTTATCCTCTCTCTGCTCCATTCGGCTCTTTGAGTCTTCTGAATGATCCGTCGTCTGAGGGTGAGGGGTGTGTGTGTGTGTGTGTGCGCGTGTGTACGCGCATGCGTGTCCGTGCGTGTGTGCCGCATGCCTCTGTTTGTGTGTAAGTCAGATCTCACTGATCAATGGAAGCCCCCAGTACAGAGTCAGAGCTGTGAAGTGTTTTCACTCTCCTTAAGAGAAGAACCCAAAGAGAAGCTCCCCATAGTATACTGCGCTTAAATAAAATGACCACGGTGGTGTGGTGTGATGAAGAAATATTACAATGATAATACATAATTGTAACTGTATTCTTCTGGAGAGCTCATAATAGACAGATTTTGCACATGTCCTGTTTCACACATTGATCATGCCTGTTCGTTCAGTATCATATCTGAGAGAATTCTGGCCAAATGTATCTGCCTCATATTCTGTTTAACCCCTCATTCTCTGTTTGTTTGACCCTCTCTCTGTGATCCCCCCCCCAGTCTGTTGAGCCCAGTGACAGGCTCCAGATAGGGGATGAACCGTCTGAAGGCACTGGGTCACCCTGGTACAAATCAAGAAAAATCCTCCGCTTCTAGCATGTGTCCATCTCCGCACCTTGTAACTCTTACTCACCTATAACCTCTTGGGTGCTCGTCTCACCAAACACAGACAAACCCTGTGTTTGTCAACTCAAGACTCTTTGAGTGAAGTTGACAAAGTGAGGTTACACTGTCATATAGTAACTCTCAGCCCTCCATATAAAAGTTATCTCCCCCCAGGGAGTTTTAGGGCCGCATGTATCAAGTGTCTCAGAGTAGGACTGCTGATTTTAGGATCAGTTTCACTTTTTAGATCACACTGAATAAGATAACATGGACATCGGGGACCTGATCCTAGATCAGCACTCCTACTCTGAGACGCTTCATACATCGGGCCCCTGATCTGCCCTACCAAGCAAAAAGGCAGTAACTGCTCATTTGGTTGAAAATGAGTTAATGTCATTTTCGATACATGAAATACATGCTTAATCATGTGGACAAGTATCCTGCCTCCATTGTATTGTGTTCAGGAGAAAATGGGGGTCATGTTAAAAGTAACTGCATAAAGTTACTGTGAAACAAAGGTAAATAAAAGCCATTTTTCTCAGTTCCACGCTAAGAACAGTTTCTGTTTATGCAGTATTGGAGTGGACCTAGCCCCCATATGCAGCACCTCTTTCCCTGATAGCCATGGTTGTTGTGTCTTTATTGTCCAGGTACATCTTCAGTAACGATGAGAGGACAGCTGAACTGTACCCCTGTCAGGAGGATGAGTGGACCAGAATCACGTTCACCGACTACTCTGTCCCTCTGCCTGAACTGGCCAACTCCTGGCTACTGGTCTTCAGGTAGAAGACACACACACATACTCACACAACACACGGATAAAGCACCGACATGTTATATATGAATGTAAAATGTTTCGCTAACACCCACATGATCCTCCGTTGTTAGTGTTTTTTTTTATGTGGTAGTAAAACGTCATTGTGAGTGCTGTGTGTTCCAGAGAGGTGTTCTTGGTGCATAAAGAAATGCTGCTCGTGGCTAAGGTCTACTCCCCAGTCTCCTCCTGTCTGCTCCACGTCATAGACAACAACACGGGAGAGGAGCTACCCAGAGTCTTCCAGAGAGTAGAGCCCCACGTCTACAAACACAACCAGGTCTCAACATTAAACAAACTACTGTACATTCAACCTCTCACAAACACAAACTGTATGTTATACTGTACGTATATGTATATGTGTATATGTATATAAAAAAACAAATCGTGTTTTTGTGCTTTACAGTGTAGGAATGTGGCACTGTGAGTGCGGCACTATGATAGTGCTGTATATGCAGTGTATGTGTGTGGGTGTGCCATGTACTTTTGTGTGTGTGAGAAACTAAACCCCGTGCCTCATACCCACCTCCCTGTAGCGTGGATACACCTTTGTGGCGGAGGCCCACACCCCTGACACACCCCTCGTGGGGGCCAAGTGGAGGATGCGTCTGATTGGCTCATGTGATCTTCCTGACCTGGCACGAGAGGCTCCACTCAACAACTTCTCTGTGAAGGAATTCAGGGATTACTACATTCCCAATGACAGGAACGTCATCTGCAGGTAGCATATCGGAATAACGACAGAGTAAAACATACGTACTTAGGTTGGAAGGTGCCTAATTTAATTGTAATCAATATGATTCACCGGGAATTCATAATTGCCTGTTGTCTGTGTTTTGTGCTAATCACATATTGAGTGAGGGCATAGTTTTTCCTGGTCAGATCACATTGTCTGGAAAACCTTCTGGCCCTACCAATATTGAACTCTGTATATTACGACAGGTATTCTGTGAAGGTGACCGCGGACCACGCCGGTACGGTCCAGTTCCAGACGTCCAAACCGGATGTTCACATCCGCCTCTCCGTTCTGGACCATGAGGAAGTGGTGGCTAGTAACACTGGGAAAGGCCACGTGGTCATCCCGGTATACCACTTCCATCCTAGCAATCGTGAGTAACATTGTTTTAAGGTCAGATGGAAGACAAAAAGTGCTTCTTAGAGGAGTCATTGTATTTTCATATATTTCCTGTGTCACTTGCAATCATGATTGACAGGGTAGATATTAGCTCAGTATGTTGTAGAACATGTCAAGCTATTCATTCTGTTCACAAAGTACTGTATTTAAATTACTGTGTCTGTAACAGTCATTTACTGTACATATGTTTTTTTTTGTATAAATAATCGGGCCACTGTGTGACATTAGATAAACATTTAAATATGGTTTGAAACTAAAATATGCAGTTCCACATGGTTAGAAATAAATGTTCATATATGCAAATTGGCCCATAACTCCACCTATACAACATCATAGGCGAATGATATTGGCGCCGGGTTCCTAACCAGCTGTGCTATTTTGTTCGTTTTTTCGCGTTGTTTGCAACTTAGTTTTTAGCTTGTAAGGCCATAAGCAAACAAGAAAATTCTCATCTAGAAACGGAGCTCCTAGTGGTCGGGTACTTTAATGTAGGCAAACTTAAATCCGTTGGACCTCATTTCTACCAGCATGTCACATGTGCAACCAGAGGGAAAAAATTCAAGACCACCTTTACTCCACACACAGAGGACGCATACAAAGCTCTCCCTCGCCCTCCATTTGACAAATCTGACCATAATTATATCCTTCTGGTTCCTGCTTACAAGCAAAAAACTAAAGCAGGAAGTACCAGTGACTCGTTCAATACGGAATTGATATTTACTTAAAAATTATAAAAAAAACAAATGATACTACAATCAAATGATGGTAAATCAGCTTTTTTAGTACTTACGTGGATTGTACTAAAATCTGTGCTTTATTGAAGGGACACATTTATATTGGAAGTTTTACAGAATATGCAAATCAACTGTACTTTTGCTAAAATACCAGGCTGTTTTGGTCATTTTTATTTCAGAAAACATTATTTATATGTCTTATGATGTTTTGATAAGAATTAAGGTGATATTGGGCTATGATTGTTGCTTTTCCAATAGTTTCTTCTTGGGGTCAAAATGACCTCAGTTGGTGATCCATGTATGTAAAATATGTTGATAGGATGAGGGTTAAAGTATTCAAATGTGTTTAGTATTTGGTCCCATATTCCTTGCACACAAATGACTACCTCAAGCTTGTGATTCTACAAACTTGTTGGAGACATTTACAGCTTGTGTTGGTTGTGTTTCGGCAGGGTAGCCTAGTGGTTAGAGTGTTGGACTATTAACCGAAAGGTTGCAAGTTCAAATCCTGACAAGGTACAAATCTGTCGTTCTGCCCCTGAACAGGCATGTCGTTATGCCCCTGAACAGGCAGAACCCACTGTTCCTAGGCCGTCATTGAAAATAAGAATTTGTTCTTAACTGATTTGCCTAGTTAAATAAAGGTAAAATAAAAAAATAATGTTTTGTCCAATAAGAAATGAATTGTGAATAATGTATTGTGGAGTCACTTGGAGTCACTTTTATTGTAATTAGGAATAGAAAATGTTAGAACATTTCTACATGATACTACCATGATTATGGATAATCATGAATGAATCGTGAATAATGATGGGTGAGAAAGTTACAGAGGGACAAAGATCAAAATGCTTATCTCTCCCATTATTGGTAATGGTAAGAGGTTAGCATGCTTTGTTTTAGCCTCTAACATTCAGAAACATCTCATCTACTCACTTAGAAAGTCATTTCCTCCAGTCATCAACCCAAAACACAACCAAAACAAATGCATCTAACGAGTTTGTAGAGTCACAAGCTTGATGTAGTCATTGGGGGTGGCAGGTAGCCTAGTGGTTAGAGCGTTGGGCCAGTAACCGCAAGGCTGGTAAAAACCTGTCGTTCTGCCCCTGAACAAGCCTACCGGGAACCCACTGTTCCCCGGTAGGCTGTCATTGTAAATAAGAATTTGTTCTTATTAACTGAGTTGCCTAGTTAAATAAAGGTTCAATAAAAAAATGCGTGCTGGGAATATAGGACCAACTACTTTCACTTTTGACTACTTTGGTACACTATAAGGGAAATTTGTCCAAATACTTTGGACATCTTATGATATCTTCAAATAGTAAATCAGATATTAATGGAAATAACCTCAAATAAAAGGTGACATTCTGCACTGTCACTGCAAATGAAACAATTGATCTTGAATCCAAAATGCTGGAGTATAGAGCCACATTTAACATTTTAGCATCACTGTCCAAATACATACGTAGGGGAGGGTAAGGTATTCTGTTTATGTGAGTGTATGATACTACCCATTTGTTGTCAGTGTAATGGTGACTGTGCATTTCCTGCTCAGATTCTGCAGTGCCAGCGTTTCTCTCTCTCGGCCACACTGCGAACATCGCAGCGGCATCACTTCATGGTGATGTCTGTCTGTTTGTCAGCCTTTAAAAATGCCCTGGCTCTCTCGGGATATACGGTCTTTGTCCATACAGCCAGCAGGGTTCTCAGTATATCGCGCAGACAGGAATAACCCCTCTGGGAAGAAGAAAGGCGGGGGTGTATGTTTCATGATTAACCACTCATGGTGTGATTGTGTTAACAAACAGAAACTCAAGTCATTTTGTTCACCTGACCTAGAATACCTCACAATCAAGTGACGACCGTATTTCCTCCCAAGAGAATTCTCTTCGGTTATAGTCACAGCCGTGGATTTTCACTCTCAAGCCCTCAAAGAACTTCACTGGACTTCAAGCAAACTGGAAACCACATATACTGGGGCTGCATTTATTGTAGCTGGGGATTTTAACAAAGTCAATTTGAGGAAAATGCTTCCGAAGTTCTTACCAACACATTGAACATAGCACTCGCTCCGAGAAAACATTGGACCACTGTTACTCAGCTTTTCAAAATGTCTACAAAGCCCTCTGCCCTCCCTTCAGTAAATCTGATCACGACTCCTTTTTGCTCCTCCCTTCCAAAAGACAGAAACTCAAACAGAAACTACCCATGCTAAGGACTATTCAACACTCGTCTGTCCTACCGGAATCCACGCTTCAAGATTGTTTTGATCACGCGGACTGGGATATGTTCCGGGTAGCCTCTAAGAATAACATCGACAAATACATGGATACGGGTCTGAGTTTATCAGGAAGTTTATAGGAGATGGTGTACCCACTGTGACTATTAAAACCTACCCTAACCAGAAACCGTGGATAAATGGCAGCATTCGCACAAAACTGAACGCGCAAACCATGGCAAGGAGACTGGGAATATGGCTGAATACAAACAGTGTAGTTATTCCCTCCGTAAGCACTTGTTGGTTGCTTTTCCTTCACTCTGCTGTCCAACTCATCCCAAATCATCTCATTTGGGTTGAGTTTGAGTGATTGTGGAGGCCAGGTCATCTGATGCAGCACTCCATCACTCTCCTTCTTGGTCAAATAGCCCTTACACAGCCTGGAGGTGTGTTGGGTCATTGTCCTGTTGAAAAACAAATGATAGTCCCACTAAGCCAGATGGGATGGCGTATCACTGCAGAATTCTGTGGTAGCCATGCTGGTTAAGTATGCCTTGAATTCTAAGTAAATCACTGACAGTGTCACCAGGAAAGTACCCACACACCATCACACCTCTTCCTACATTATTTATAGTGGGGACCACTGAGAGATCATCCGTTCACCAACTCTGCGTCTCACAAAGACACAGCGGTTGTAACCAAAAATCTCAAATTTGGACTCATCAGACCAAAGGACAGATTTCCACCGTCTAATGTCCATTGTCCGTGTTTTTTGGCCCAAACAAGTCCTTTCTTCTTTTTGGTCTCCTTTAGTTGTGGTTTCTTTGCAGCAATTTAACCATGAAGGCCTGATTCACGCAGTCTCCTCTAAACAGTTGATGTTGAGATGTGTCTCTTACTTGAACTGTAAAGCATTCATTTGGGCTGCAATTTCTGAGGCAGAAACTTCTCCTCTACAGCAGAGTTTACTCTGGGACTTCCTTTCATCATAGAGCTTGATGGTTTTTGCGACTGAACTTGAATAAACTTTCATGGACTGTAATTTCTCTTTGCTTAATGAGCTGTTCTTGACATAATATGGACTTGGACTTTTACAAAATAGGGCCATCTTCTGTATACCCACCCCTACCTTGTCACAACACAACTGATTGGCTCAAACTCATTAAGGAAAGAAATTCCACAAATTAACAAGGCACACCTGTTAATTGAAGGGCATACCAGGTATGAAGCTGGTTGAGAGAATGCCAAGAGTGTGCAAAGCTGTCATGGTGGCTACTTTGAATAATCTCAATTATAAAATACAGTGGCAAGAAAAAGTATGTGAACCCTTTGGAATTACCTGGATTTCTGCATAAATTGGTCATCAAATTCACAAGTCACAACAATAGACACACATAGTGTGCTTAAACTAATAACACAAATTATTGTATTTTTGTAGTCTATATTGAATACGTCATTTAAACATTCACAGTGTAGGTTGGAAAAAGTATGTGCACCCCAAGGCTAATGACCTCTCCCAAAGCTCATTGGAGTCAGGAGTCCTATTAGTTAGGAGTCCAATCAGTGAGATGAGATTGGAGATGTTGGTTGGAGCTGCCTTGCCCTATAAAAAACACTCACAAAATTTGAGTTTGGCATTGCCTGAAACCCGGAACAAAAGAGATCTCAGAAGACCTAAAATTAAGAAGTGTTGACTTGCATAAAGCTGGAAAGGGTTACAAAAGTATTTCTAAAAGCCTTGGTGTTCAAAAGTCCATGGTAAAACAAATTGTCTATAAATTGAGAAAGTTCAGCACTGTTGCTACTCTCAATATGTGTGGCCGTTCTGCAAAGATGACTGCAAGACCACAGCGCAGAATGCTCAATGAGGTTAAGACGAATCCTAGAGTGTCAGCTAAAGACTTACAGAAATCTCTGGAACAGGCTAACATCTCTGTTGACGAGACTACGATAGGCAAAACACTAAACAAGAATGGTGTTCATGGGAGGACACCACGGAAGAAGCCACTGCTGTCCCCAAAAAATTGCTGAAGTTTGCAAAAGTGCACCTGGATGTTCCAGATAACATTTTATGATCGATTTATTCAGAAGTCCAGGTATTTCCAAAGGGCTCACATACTTTTTCTTGCCACTGTATATTTTGATTTGTTCAACACTTTTTCGGTTACTAAATGTTTCCGTGTTATTGTGTGTTATTTCATAGTTTTATTGTCTTCACTATTGTTCTACAATGTAGAAAATATCACATATAAAGAAAAACCCTGGAATGAGTAGGTGTGTCCAAACTTTTGACTGGTACTGTATGTGGCAGGGTTTACAGACAATCACAAACTACAAATGGAAAACTAGCCACTTTGGACACCGACAGCTAAACACCTTCTTCGCCCAACACAGTACCACCAACGTGGCCTGCTACCAAGGACTGTGGGCTCTCCTTCTCCGTGGCCGACGTGAGTAAGACATTTAAGCATGTTAACCCTCGCAATGCTGCCGGCCCAGACGGAATCCCTAGCTGCGTCCTCAGAGCATGCGCAGACCAGCTGGCTAGAGTGTTTACGGATGTATTCAATCTCTCCCTATCCCAGTCTACTGTCCCCATTTGCTTCAAGATGTCCACCATTGTTCTTGTCCCCAAGAAGGCAAAGGTAACTGAACTAAAATGACTATCATTCACTTCTGTCATCATGAAGTGCTTTGAGAGGCTAGTTAAGGATCATATCACCTATACCTTACCGGCCACCCTAGACCCACTTCAGGTTACATACAGCCCTAACAGGTTCACAGAAGATGCAATCGCCATCGCACTGCACACTGCCCTATCCCATCTGGACAGGAGAAATACCTATTTAAGAATGCTGTCCATTGACTATAGCTCATCATTCAACACCATAGCTCATCATTAAGCTCGGTGCCCTGGGTCTGAACACTGCCCTGTGCGACTGGGTCATGGACTTCCTGCCAGGCCTCCCCCAGGTGGTGAATGTAGAAAACAACATCTACACTTTGCTGATCCTTAACACCAGGGCCCCACAAGGGTGTGTGCTCAGCCCCCTCCTGTATTCCCTGTTCACCCATGACAGCGTGGCCATGCACACTTCCATTTCAATCATCAAGTTTGCAGACGACACAACAATAGTAGAACTGATTACCAACAATGACGAGAGCCTACAGAGAGGAGGTGAGGGCCCTTGGAGTGTGGTGCCAGAAAAATAACCTTTCACTCAACGTCAACGAAACAAATGAGCTGATCGTGGACTTCAGGAAACAGCAGAGGGAGCACTCCCCTATCCACATCAACAGGACCGCAGTGGAGCAGGTGGAAAGCTTCAAGTTCTTCGGCGTACACATCACTAACATTCTGAAATGGTCCACCCACACAAACAGTGTCGTGGAGAAGGTGCAACAGTGCTTCTTCAACCCCAGGAAGCTGAAGAAATTTGGCTTGGCACCCAAAACCCTCACAAACGCACAATTGAGAGCATCCTGTCGGGCTGTATCACTGCCTGGTATGGCAACTGCACCGGCCGCAACCACAGCGCTCTCCAGATGGTGGTGCGGTCTGCCCAACGCATCATCAGGGGCAAACTACCTGCCCTCCAGGACACCTACAGCACCCGATGTCATATGAAGGCCAAAAAGATCATCAAGGACAACAACCACCCGAGCGAGCCACTGTCTGTTCACCCCACTATCATCTTGAAGGCAAGGTCAGTATAGGTGCATCAAAGTTGGGACCGAGAGACTGAAAAACAGCTTCTATCTCAAGGCCATCAGACTGTTAAATAGCCATCACTAAGTGGCTTCCAAGTGGTTACGTAACCTTGCATCTTAGAGGCTGCTGTTCCATATACATAGACTTGAAATCACTGGCCACTTTTAATAATTGAACGCTAGTCACTTTAATAATGTTTACATATTTTTGCTTTAATCATCTCATGTATATACTGTATTCTATTCTACTGTATTTTAGTCAATGCCACTCCGACATTGCTCATCCTAATATTTATATATTCCTTAATTCCATTCTTTAACTTTTAGGTTGTGTGTATTGTTATGAATTGTTAGATATTACTGCACTGTTGGAGCTAGAAACACAAGCATTTCGCTACACCCGCAATAATATCTGTTAAACATGTGTATGTGACAAATATAATTTGATTTGAATCAATGAATTGTCTATCAGCCAGGCCTGCAGCCAACCTGTCAATCACTATCAGATCCAGTCCGGAAGGCACAACATTAATCAACAATGCTGTTTTCTGATACTTAAACTTTACTGATGGCAGAGTAAACAACAATTGAGGGTGAATGTTCCCTGTAGGGTTGGGCAAGGGGATAAGAGTCTCTCAGAGTTGTGTAATTTTTAATTACTGAGTTGGTCAGGGGACAAATGATAGAAAAGAGAAACTGAGGACTGAATATTCAATCTAACCTGCATATTAACATTTTAGTATATACACTGTAAAGGGGTTGCTGTGAATTTGACAGTAACAGGCATGCTCAGTGGAAAGTACAATTATGTACATCTACTGTATTATAAATACGGTATCAAAGCAAGTGCTGTGTTATGACAAACAGTACAATAGCATAAAATAATCGGAATGAATGGAGGTGTTTTGTATTTTACTGTAATTACAAGGGATTGGTACAAGCAGTTTTGATGCTAGGTATAGTGTTTGCACATTACAGCATGAACATTTGGTGTTTTATATGACTTGCACTTCTAGAGGCCTTAACAATGGCATCCAAACTGGCGGTGACTACGGGGCAAAACGCTCAACCATTTAACGTTTAAGACTGGCAGCCACTCCAATCTGTCCCCTTTACATGTTAAATTGTAATTAAAATTCTTACAGCAACCTCACTCATGTGTATAACTAATATAGCCTATTATAAGGCATGTCTCCACATATGTTAATGAGCCAGAAACAACAACACCATGCACCTTTTGACCATTGTCAAAAGGTTTTTGGAGCTCCAAAGATACTGTTTTCATTAGGGTGGTATTACAGTACCATTTGAAATGCAACAATTCTTTCCCTGCCCATGACATTTTCCCACAATGCACCATAATTTACAGTATACTGCAGTAAACCATTTCAGAGTACAATTTTTAGTCTTAATAATACCCTAAATTACCATATAAATGACAGTTTTCCGGTAGTGTATAATACTGTGAAAGAACCAGGTCGACTCCCCTCAATGGTAGATGTGTCAATGAAAATCAATATTGTGTTTTGCGTGTCACAGCTGCTTCCTGCGGACCCCCCCAGGCGGATGGAAAGCAGAGCCAGGAAGAGGCCAGAGTGATAGGCTCTACCCAGGGAGGAGGGGGCCAGGAAGGCATGGCCATGGAGACTCCCCACCTGACCGACCAGACCCAGAACCAGCCTCACGCCCAGACCCAGCCGCCCATGGAGACTATGGTATCACCGCTGACAGCTCACCTTTCAACCATCGCCCATATGAAAGATTCTGCTGTAACACACACAGACCCACACTCTGGAGGAGGGGAAGTAGGAAGGAAAGGGTTGGATGTGGAGTGAAGATACAAAATAATTGGGGAGTTGTTTTGTTATCGTATGCTCTCTTATCTCTCTACCTATCAGGCAGGCTCTGATTTTGACATGATTTATGAGTCGCTACTGAGTTTGCCGCCAGACCTCACACAGACGGTATCGGAAAGTTTGGTTCACACACACTCTCGGCTACTGTTTATCTGAGTCACTTTGTACCCTTCAATGGACTTCGCTGTCTTTGGGTGAAACCTCTCTTCAGAGGCAAATTATTGAGCATTCTCTCAGCTCTGTTACATCAAACAACAGCAAAAACAACCCTGTAGCATCAATATTAATGAGCTACTAGCGAACCTCTCTTTCAAAAATGATTATTTAACCTTTATTTAATTAGGCAAGTCAGTTAATAACAAATTCTTAATTACAATGACGGCCTACTCCGGCCAAACCCGGACAACGCTGGGCCAATTGTGCGCCGCCCTATGGGACTCCCAATTACGACCGGCTTTGATACAGCCTGGAATCGAACCAGGGTCTGTAATGACGCCCCTAGCACTGAGATGCAGTGCCTCAGACTGGTGCGCCACTCGAGAGCCCAACCTCTGATCAGATGGAGTGATGTTCAGGTACGACAGATCAGAATGAAGAGGTATTGATCAGGATTATAGTGGCTTGGAGCCCCAGTCAATGATCAAGATGCTGGTGGCCCCTACACTAACATGTTGATGCTCACTTGCAAACTGCTTTTACACCATTCTTAACAGCATTCTGTTAGAACTATGTTATACATGTATCTAAATCATCACAAAGGGAAAAACAAACTAAATGTGATATTTACTGTGTCTCTATCTCTGTGACTCAGTACATACTGTATTACTGACAGTGGCTTTAGGTGCTGCTGATGTTTATCTGTGGCGGTTGTGTTATGATGTTTTTCTCTTTCTCTCTCGTCTCAGACCGAAATGCTATAACTGCTATAGCTAGAATTGTTGACTCTGTTCCCTGAATTTGAAGGTTGTGTGCATAGTGCAGGGCAGGTAGAGGTGTACTTGTTCGTGTGTGTTGTTGTTGTGGATGACTGTCGTCTCTCGTTCTCTCAGGGCCATAAGTACATAGTGGTGGCGGAGGTGTTGCATAAGAGCTGGGCTCTCGACAACTCTCAGATGGCCTTCGTCCATACGCTCAGGGACCTGGAGAGGAACGAGATGAAAGGTACTCACACCAGCCACTCATAGATGCACAATCCCCTTCAGCAGGCCCCATCAGGCCCCACACACCCAGCAGGCCCCACACACCAGAAAATCACAAATGCAACAATACCCATAATCCTGCCACAGAGAGAGCCCAGCAGCCAATGAGAGGCTCGGAATTATAATATTCTCTTCTGCACAGACATTAAGAAAGGCCATCCAAGTCCCACCGACAAGTTTGTTTGTAATCTGCGAGAGTGAATGACATGAAGGGGGATATGACCTGTACTGAGTTCTTGAATTTTGTCCCAGACAAAAAAAAAGAGTTTGAATCTTCTCTTCTGGCTCGGACAGTTTGTCCACTCTGGTCACCTCACTTCACCCCATCTGTGGTCAGGTACACTACTCTGCTGTCTGAAGCAATAGGCTTATATCCCAATGAGATATTGGGGTTATTTTTGGTCAGGTTTCAACTTTACTTTAAAATATACTGACTATTTGGGTTGGAATCATATTATTCATTCACATTGCAATTCAGATAATGCCCCCAATATGCACGAGGATAGTAATTACATTTCCATATTACATATTGCATTTCAGAAGGCCCCAATGTTTTCCTCTGAATTCTGATCGGATGTCGCATCCCTGTGTTTGTTTTCCGAGCGTATTATTTTGCATGTTGCATCTGAAATGTGCCAGATATGCAGCAGGCAGGCAGGTCTGTCTGTTCTCCCTGTGACTAGCCATGGGGCTTTAATCAAATCCCTAATGAAAGGCAGATGAATATAGCTGTGATTATTATTATTATTTAATCCTGCTGGTCATCTATGAACATTTGAACATCTTGGCCATGTTCTGTTATAATCACCACATGCCACAGTCAGAAGAGGACTGGCCACCCTCATAACCTGGTTCCTCTCTAGGTTTCTTCCTAGGTTCTGGCCTTTCTAGGGAGTTTTTCCTAGGGAGGTGAGTGCAGTCAGATTTGCATGATTGCCTGAAGATAATTGTTTGCCTAATAATATTAGAATTCCTTTTGTCTTCTCAATCTTGCAATCTGGAAAGTAACTCCTGTACCCATTCAGTTTGCACAGCAGAAAATCAGGTTCTCTATGTATGCGTGTGTGTCAGTGTCCATTGAGGCAGTCTTGAATTTTCATGCCTACCGGTATGTGTGTATTGATGCTAAAGGAGGAGAGTCCTATTTGTCTAATAGATCTGACATAATGTTTTAAAGTGCTGGTCGTTAGTGTAAAAAACATGACTGGGTTACTGAGTTTTCCGTGTGTGCAGGGGTGTGTGTGTGTTCCCCCCCCCTTAGTTTTCCAATAAGCCAGTGAAACTGGGTCATGAAGTCAAATGAAGTTGGCTTCTTGCCCCCTGGTACCCTGGGAAATATCTTGGCAGCAGGAAAGTGAATTAATTTTGCCCAGTTTAACTCTGTGTCTCAGCGGTGTGGGAACAGCTCATGGTTACATCACGCTCTCTTTGTAGCTGCTACTGGCCGTTGAAGCCCCTCAGCCAACACCTCAATACACTGAGAATGATGGGGGTTCTTCATTGACTTGGTCCTGGTTAAATGACTAGGAAATGGTCTGCTTGATGCATGTGATTGAAACATGACTGCTTGTTTACTTAAAGGAGGGCAAAGTTTATTTTCTCTTTAGGATACAGGTTGGATATATATGTACATACCGATGACAAATAAATCTTCCACACTGTATATACAGTGCATTCAGAAAGTGTTCAGACCCCTTTTTCCACATTTAGTTACGTTACAGCCTTATTCTAAAATTTATGAAAGAAAATGTTTTACTCATCAATCTACACACACTAACCCATAATGACAATGCAAAAATCAGGTTTTTAGAATGTTTTGCAAATGTATTAAAAACAAATACCTTATTTACACAAGTATTCAGACCCTTTGCAATCAGACTCGAAATTGAGCTTGAGTGCATCCTGTTTTCATTGATCATCCTTGAGATGTTTCTACAACTTGTTTAGAGTCCACCTGTGGTAAATTCAATTGATTGGACGTGATTTGGGAAGGCACATATTGGTCTATATAAGGTCCTACAGTTGACAGTGCATGTCAGAGCTAAAACCAAGCAATGGAAGGAAGAGCTCCGAGACAGGTTTGTGTCAAGGCACAGATCTAGGGAAGGGTACCAAAAAAGTAATGCAGAGTTGAAGGTCCCCAAGAATACAGTGGCCTCCATCATTCTTAAATGGAAGAAGTTTGAAACCACCAAGACTCTTCCTAGAGCTGGCTGCCCGGCCAAACTGAGTAATCGGGGGAGAAGGGCCTTAGTCAGGGAGGTGACCAAGGACCCGATGGTCACTCTGACAGAACTCCAGAGTTTCTCTGTGGAAATGGTTGTCCTTCTGGAAGGTTCTCCCATCTCTGCAGCACTCCACCTATCAAGCCTTTATGGTAGAGTTGCCAGATGGAAGCCACTCCTCAGTAAAAGGCACATGACAGCCCGCTTGGAGTTTGCCAAAGGCACCTAAAGGACTCTCAGACCATGAGAAACGTGGTCTGATGAAACCAAGATTCTCTTTAGCCTGAATGCCAAGTGTCATGTCTGGATGGAATCCCTATGGTGAAGCACGGTGGTGGCAGCATCATGCTGTGGTCATGTTTTTCAGCGGCACGGACTGGGAGACTAGTCAGGGTCGAGGGAAAGATGACCAGAGCAAAGTACAGAGGTTCTTGATGAAACCCTGCTCCAAGAGCGCTCAGGACCTCAGACTGGGGTGAAATGTTCACCTTCCAACAGGACAACGACCCTAAGCACACAGACAAGACAACGCAGGAGTGGCTTCAGGACAAGTCTCTGAATGTCCTTGAGTTGCCCAGCCAGAGCCCAGACTTGAACCCAATCGAACATCTCTGGATAGACCTGAAAATGGCTTTGCAGTGACGCTCCCCATCCAACCTGACAGAGCTTGAGAGGATCTGCAGAGAAGAATGGGAGAAACTCCTCAAATACAGTTGTGCCAACTTGTATTTTTATTAAATGTTTTATTTAACCTTAATTTAACTAGGGAAGTCAGTTAAGAACAAATTATTTTTTACAATGACGGTAGCGTCATACCCAAGAAGACTCACGGCTGTAATCGCTGCCAAAGGTGCTTCAACAAGGTACTGAATATTCATGTTTTACACGTGTTATACATTTCTAAAACAATTTTTTTTGCTTTGTCATTATGGGGTATTATGGGTAGATTGATAAGGGGGGGGGGAACAATTTAATCCATTTTAAAATAAGTCTGTAGAGTAACAAAATGTTGAACAAGTCAAGGGTTCTGAAGACTTTCCGAATGCACTGTAGTACAGGGTGATTTCCAAGCTAGGTCTGTGGCGCAGCACTGCTAGCCATTGCCATGGTTTCACTTCCTTGATATTATTGTCTGTGATATGGACAAAACAGAGGGACTTCTATTAAATGTGAAAACAGCGGGGTTATTTTTACTGGATAGGGATGTTATTGGTAGTGTTGAGTAGGGATCACAATGACTGGGTGTGGTGAGCATCATGCTCTGTAGTTATCAACCCCTTCAGTACATGTGACAGGTTGTCAATTAAAATGAGGGAATATCAATCATTTATATTGGAAAAAGGGAACTTGGAGAATAGCAGCAGTAGCGTTGCATTGATTTGCAGTAGTAGTAGCCAACACTGTGCAACAGTGCCATCTAGCACGCACACTGTCTCCAACACACACTGACGTTGTGGTTGTACAGTTAATCTTTACTCAATAGAGTCTGAACGGACTAATGCGAATGACTAAATTGGTCATAATAGTTTTGGATTAAAAACACAATTTTGCGTAATTTTAATGGCTGGATAATTGCTTTTCATTTAATGCCCTGTCAAGCAGAATTGGAAATGCACGTTGGTTGTTTTTCAAAGCAATTATGGTATCGCACAAATGGCGTTCCCTTGTGGAAATGTTGTTTGGAATGGCTTGATCGTTGCCATTCCACTGTGTAAACAGCAGGAAGGCATCAGACCTTGACAGGAATATAGACCTAAACAAGTCAGATACACAATGCACAGATTACTCTCACAGAATAATTCCCAGAATAATGCACAGAATACTCTCACATAATCTCTAATCAAGACTAAGTTATTAAAATACCAATGTATCTATCAGGCTTGGATTGCTAAGTGCTTTTTTTGACATACTGTACAGTGCCTTGCAAAAGTATTCATCCCCTTGGCGTTTTTCCTATTTTGTTGCATTACAACCTGTAATTTAAATTTATTTTATTTGGATTTCATGTAATGGACATAAACAAAATAGTCCAAATTGTTGACAAATATAACTTGTTTCAAAAAATAAAAATAAATAAAAACCTGAAAGTGCTGCGGGCATATATATTCAGCCCCTTTGCTATGACGCCCCTAAAATAAGATCTGGTGCAACCAATTGCCTTCAGAAGTCACATTATTAGTTGAATAAAGTCCACATGTGTGCCATCTAAGTGTCACATGATCTCAGTATATATACACCTGTTCTGAAAGGCCCCAGAGTCTGCAACACCACTAAGCAAGGGGCACCACCAAGCAAGCGGCACCATGAAGACCAATGAGCTCTCCAAACAGGTTAGTGACAAAGTTGTGGAGAAGTACAGATCAGGGTTGGGTAATAAAAAATATCAGAAACTTTGAACATCCCACAGAGCACCATTAAATCCATTATTAAAAAATGGAAAGAATATGGCACCACAACAAACCTGCCAAGATGGGGCCGCCCACCAAAGCTCACGGACCAGGCAAGGAGGGCATTAATCAGAGAGGCAACAAAGAGACCAAAGATAACCCTGAAGGAGCTGCAAAGCTCCACAGCGGAGATTGGAGTATCTGTCCAAAGGACCACTTTAGGCCGTACACTCCACAGAGCTGCGAAAGGAAGGATTGACTTTGGGGGGTGAATAGTTATGTAAGCTCAAGTTTCTGTTTTTTTGGTCTTATTTCTTGTATGTTTGAACATTTTTTGCGTCTTCAAAGTTGTAGGCATGTTTTGTAAATCAAATGATACAACCCCCCCCCCCAAAAAAAAATCCAGGTTGTAAGGCAATGAAATGGGATAAATGCCAAGGGAGGGTGAATACTTTCGCAAGCCACTCTATGTATTTTTAATAAGAGCTATACAAATACATTTGATTGATTTCCTTTGATTGATAGGTTCAGTGCGTGTATCTGTCCTGCTACTGACCATCTGATCGTTGACTTCTTTTCTCATTGGTCCTTGGTCATAGTGCACGGGGAGAAGCATGAGGACCCGGCAACTCCGGTCAGTGGTGAAGCCCAGAGCAGCGAAGGCCAGAAGTCATCCACCCCCAAGGGCAGTCGCAAGGGCAAAGGTGACAAGGACAAGGACAAACCCCCAGCCAAGCCTGGCTCCAGGATGGAAACGGTAGGTAACACTACAAACTGACAGCTGATCACCGCTGATTATTATACCCTACTGCGGGTATAATAGACATTAGAAAGCGAAATATGGGCATTACTTGATAATAACCTAGTTGTTCCTTTGTTTATTTAGGATTCAAAGTATTAGTTGTGCATCTTCTAAATGGTTGTGTTACCTGTAGCTTTGGATAAAAGCTTTTGACTAACCTAATAAGTGTATTCTATTATCTCAATCCCTGTATTGGGTATACAGTACCAGTCAAAAGTTTGGACACACCTACTTATTCCAGGGTTTTTCTTTATTTTTACTATTTTCTACATTGTAGAATAATAGTGAAGATACCCAAACTATGAAATAACACATGGAATTACGGAGTTACTAAAAAAGTGTTAAACAAATCAAAATATATTTGAGATTCTTCAAAGTAGCCACCCTTTGGCTTGATGGAAGCTTTGTACACTCTTGGCATTCTCTCAACCAGCATCATGAGGTAGTCACCTGGAATGCATTTCAATTAAGAGGTGTGCCTTAAAAGTTAATTTGTGGAATTTCTTTCCGTAATGCATTTGAGGCAATCAGTTGTGTTGTGACAAGGTAGGGTTGGTATACAGAACATAGCCTTATGTGGTGAAAGATCAAGTCCATATTATGGCAAGAACAGCTCAAATTAGCAAAGAGAAACGACAGTCCATCATCACTTTAAGACATGAATGTCAGTCAATGCTGAACTTTTCTAGAACTCTGAAAGTTTCTTCAAGTGCAGTTGCAAAAACCATCAAGCGCTATTTTATTTATTTATTTATTTTAATTTTACCTTATTTAACCAGGAAGGCTAGTTGAGAACAAGTTCTCATTTATAACTGCGACCTGGGCAAGATAAAGCAAAGCAGTGCGACACAAACAACAACACAGAGTTACACATGGAATAAACAAACATACAGTCAATAACACAATCGAAAAAGTATACATACAGTGTGTGCAAATGAGGTAAGATAAGGGAGGTAAGGCAATAAATAGGCCACAGTGGCGAAATAATAATTACAATGTAGCAATGAAACACTGGAGTGATAGATGTGCAGAAGATGAATGTGCAAGTAGAGATACCGGAGTGAAAAGATCAAAAAGAAATGATGAAACTGGCTCTCCTGAGTACCACCACAGGAAAGGAGGACCCAGAGTTACCTCTACTGCAGAGGATAAGTTCATTAGATTTACCATCCTCAGAAATTGCAGCCCAAATAAAGGCTTCACAGAGTTCAAGTAACAGACACATCTCCACATCAACTGTTTAGAAGAGACTGGGTGAATCAGGCCTTCATGGTAGAATTGCAGCGATGAAACCACTGCTAAAAGGACACCAATAAGAGGAAGGGCCTTGCTTGGGCCAAGAAACACCGGTAGACCAGTAGAGATTTGTCCGTTGGTCTGATGAGTCCAAATGTTTTATTTTTGGTTCCAACCTGTGTCTTTGTGAGATTCAGAGTAGGTGAACAGATGATCTCTGCATGTGTGGTTCCCACTGTGAAGCATAGAGGAGGAGGCGGTGTGATGGTGTGGGGTGCTTTGCTGGTGACACTGTCTGTGATTTATTTAGAATTCAAGCCACACTTAACCAGCATGGCTACCACAGCATTCAACAGCGATACGCCATCCCATCTGGTTTGCGCTTAGTGGGACTATTATTTGTTTTTAACATGACAATGACCCAAAACACACCTCCAGGCTGTGTAAGGGCTATTTGACCAAGAAGGATAGTGATGGAGTGCTGCATCAGATGACCTGGCCTCCACAATCACCCGACCTCAACCCATTGAGATGGTTTGGGATGAGTTGGACCGCATGAGCATGAGCATTTCTCAACGGCTGGCCATGCCTTCCGCCTGGCTACTTCAACCTCGGCCAACAGCCCCGCCCCCCCCGCTGCTCCTCGCCCAAGCCTCTCCAGGTTCTCCTTTACCCAAATCCAGATAGCAGATGTTCTGAAAGAGCTGCAAAACCTGGACCCGTACAAATCAGCTGGGCTTGACAATCTGGACCCTCTATTTCTGAAACTATCCGCCACCATTGTCGCAACCCCTATTACCAGCCTGTTCAACCTCTCTTTCATATCGTCTGAGATCCCCAAGGATTGGAAAGCTGCCGCAGTCATCCCCCTCTTCAAAGGGGGAGACACCCTGGACCCAAACTGTTACAGACCTATATCCATCCTGCCCTGCCTATCTAAGGTCTTCGAAAGCCAAGTCAACAAACAGGTCACTGACCATCTCGAATCCCACTGTACCTTCTCCGCTGTGCAATCTGGTTTCCGAGCCGGTCACGGGTGCACCTCAGCCACACTCAAGGTACTAAACGATATCATAACCGCCATCGATAAAAGACAGTACTGTGCAGCCGTCTTCATCGACCTTGCCAAGGCTTTCGACTCTGTCAATCACCATATTCTTATCGGCAGACTCAGTAGCCTCGGTTATTCGGATGACTGCCTTGCCTGGTTCACCAATTACTTTGCAGACAGAGTTCAGTGTGTCAAATCGGAGGGCATGCTGTCCGGTCCTCTGGCAGTCTCTATGGGGGTGCCACAGGGTTCAATTCTCGGGCCGACTCTTTTCTCTGTATACATCAATGATGTTGCTCTTGCTGCGGGCGATTCCCTGATCCACCTCTACGCAGACGACACCATTCTATATACTTTCGGCCCGTCATTGGACACTGTGCTATCTAACCTCCAAACAAGCTTCAATGCCATACAACACTCCTTCCGTGGCCTCCGACTGCTCTTAAACGCTAGTAAAACCAAATGCATGCTTTTCAACCCATCGCTGCCTGCACCCGCATGCCTGCCTAGCATCACCACCCTGGATGGTTCCGACCTAGAATATGTGGACATCTATAAGTACCTAGGTGTCTGGCTAGACTGCAAACTCTCCTTCCAGACTCATATCAAACATCTCCAATCGAAAATCAAATCAAGAGTCGGCTTTCTATTCCGCAACAAAGCCTCCTTCACTCACGCCGCCAAGCTTACCCTAGTAAAACTGACTATCCTACCGATCCTCGACTTCGGCGATGTCATCTACAAAATGGCTTCCAACACTCTACTCAGCAAACTGGATGCAGTCTATCACAGTGCCATCCGTTTTGTCACTAAAGCACCTTATACCACCCACCACTGCGACTTGTATGCGCTAGTCGGCTGGCCCTCGCTACATATTCGTCGCCAGACCCACTGGCTCCAGGTCATCTACAAGTCCATGCTAGGTAAAGCTCCGCCTTATCTCAGCTCACTGGTCACGATGGCAACACCCATCCGTAGCACGCGCTCCAGCAGGTGTATCTCACTGATCATCCCTAAAGCCAACACCTCATTTGGCCGCCTTTCGTTCCAGTACTCCGCTGCCTGTGACTGGAACGAATTGCAAAAATCGCTGAAGTTGGAGACTTTTATCTCCCTCACCAACTTCAAACATCTGCTATCTGAGCAGCTAACCGATCGCTGCAGCTGTACATAGTCTATTGGTAAATAGCCCACCCATTTTCACCTACCTCATCCCCATACTGTTTTTATTTATTTCTTTTTCTGCTCTTTTGCACACCAATATCTCTACCTGTACATGACCATCTGATCATTTATCACTCCAGTGTTAATCTGCAAAATTGTAATTATTCGCCTACCTCATGCCTTTTGCACACATTGTATATAGACTCCCCCTTTGTTTTCTACTGTGTTATTGACTTGTTAATTGTTTACTCCATGTGTAACTCTGTGTTGTCTGCTCATACTGCTATGCTTTATCTTGGCCAGGTCGCAGTTGCAAATGAGAACTTGTTCTCAACTAGCCTACCTGGTTAAATAAAGGTGAAATAAAAAAATACAAATAAAAAATAGTGAAGGAAAAACAGCCAACAAGTGCTCAGCATGTGTGGGAACTCCTTCAAGACCGTTGGAAAAGCATTCCAGGTGAAGCTGGTTGAGAGAATGCCAAGAGTGTGCGAAGCTATCATCGAGGCAAATGGTGGCTACTTTGAAGAATCTCATCTATTTTGATTTAACACTTTTTTTTGGTTACTACTGTCGTGACGTTGTATTAGTTAATGTGATGTCTGTTGTTCATCGAATGATTAAAAGTTTCTAATTGCGTGATTAACTGAATCAAGCAATTATTAACTCATTAACCTGGGGCACCATGGGAAAACTAGTTTTTATTGAGTTTCTATTTCCCAAATTAACTCAAAGAAAATCGATTTTACAACAGCCGCTAATTAACCACCTCTTACAATCTCATTCTGAACGTCATATAGCCCGTAAATGTGCACGGACCCGGGTCTCACCAATGAGTTCATACCACACCAATCTTAGTTGAATATTTATTTACCAAAAAGCTAAAATGATGATAAAAGATACACATAGACATAACACATTATAGGCTATTGATTAGAACTTAGTATAACGGGCCAACACACTATGGCACGTGTTACCCAAAATGGGGATTTCAAAGAGAGAGAGGAAAAAGAAAGTACACGAGAGAAATATACATTTGGGTGAATTTGTCAGCTATGCTATTCTAACCCTTGCCCCAAACTGCCGCTCTTATGGGTCAGAATATAATGATGTAATTACGTGGGGTAGATCTCCGAGGATTCTCTGCGCAGAGCGTTCAGGGGACCGTTCAGGCTGCTCGATGACGCACTACTCCAGCGCACCTCTCTGATCGTCCTCCCGATGTCAGTGTCCTTTTGGCTTAGCAGCCTGTTCCCTCAACCTTGCTCTGGAAGGGGTCTTCTGAGGACAGACAACTCTGTAGCTCAGAGCTCACAGAAACAGTGTAGATGCCACGATTCGATGGGAGATGGAGGCTAGGTGGTTCGACTTGAATTCACCCGCTTAGACAAAGCTACTCATCCGTAGCTTGGGTAGAAAAGGATTACTTTGTCCTCAAACTTGAGTTGCGTTCTGGGTTCGTTGACGTTTTAGACCTTGCTGCAGCTGGGGTCACGTAGTCCTGTTGTAAAGTCTATACTCACAGGTTTTATACCCTTGGGTCAAAAGTGGGCGTAACCGCCTTTAGGGCAATTCTCTGGGCGTACCAAGTTAATGAGGCAAGGTCTAGATTTTATTCAAATCCAATTTTAGACAACTAACTTCACATTTCATCTTCCCCAAAACATTCCCTTTGATTTGGACATTTTAATGTACAATGTACAAACATCAAACATATACTAGGAAAACTCTTCACGTTACAATGTTTTCGTAATAACGTCATCTATTAACCTTTAATAACAAAACCAAAAGGACATACATTTTCATATTCCATCTATCGTCATGACCACCATTGTGGCTGACGGAAACCATTGTTCCAAAGTCCCTTTATTTCATGTTTAATGTTCTGAGGCTGGTTCTCCATAGTAACAGGACAAAGGAATTTGTCTGTGGCCTGAGATTTACCAGGGGCGTGAGGGGTCATAAAACCCCCACATCTTCAGACTCCTAGATCTCTCCTCCTCTGTTGGGGTTGAGAGATAATCTGTAGGGTTGTGGTCTCCTATAATTTGACCTGGTCAGGACAGTCATGACAACACCATCCCCACAGTGAAGCAATCACTGTAGAACATAGTAAAAATAAAGAAAAACCCTTGAATGAGTAGGTGTGTCCAAACTTTTGACTGGTACTCTAAATATATATACATATATACTTTTTACCTGTTTTTCTTCTCAATTTTCGTGAAATCCAATTGGTAGTTCTTGTCCCATTGCTGCAACTCCTGTACGGACTCGGGAGAGCCGAAGGTTGAGAGCCTTGCGTCCTCCGACACACGGCCCCGCCAAGCCGTAATTCTTCTTGACACAATGCTTGCTTAACCCGGAAGCCAGCCACACCACTGTGTCAGAGGAAACACCATACAACTGGCGACCGAAGTCAGCGTACATGCACCTTGCCCGCCACAAGGAGTCGCTATAGCGCGATTGGATAATGACTTGCCGGCCAAACCGTTCCCTAACCCGGACGACGTAGGGCCAATTGTGCACCGCCTCATGGGTCTCCCGGTTGCAGCCGGCTACAACACAGCCTGGGAACCCAGGTCTGTAGTGAGGCCCCTTGCACTGCGGTGCAGTGCCTCCGACCGCTGCGCCACTCGGGAGGAAACCCTGTATTGTTTTAATAGACCTAACTAAAGCTGTAGCTCTGACCATGCTCTGCTCCCTTTGTAATTGCTTTTCTCCACTGCCTATTTGTCACAACCACTAAAGACAATGCCACTTGAAAGGCAGATTTCTCTAAAAGCGCTCTCCTTGACTAAATTTCAATTTTGACGTAGCCGTTGTTTTTGCTGCACCGTTGATGCAGCACGAGCTGAACGAGGGAGAGCGGATATGATTTGTGAATAGATGAGCTGAGAAATGATCCTCCGTCATGTGCACGGATGAGATAGACAGGTGAGTACATCATGACTTGGAGCTGTGTCTCTTCTCTCTTTATGCAAGACTGGCTGGCTATAGCGCCATAAGAAAGAGATATTGGGAGATATCTGTAACCTCCCTCTGAAGCTTATGAAGGCTATTTGTGTATGTGTGTGTTTGTAGAGCCTGGATCAGTCGAAGCCTTACTGGACGCTGCGTGTGGTGAGTGACCAGTGTGATGCGGAGGTAATCGAGGTGAGGAAGGACACAGAGAGACTGGATGAAATCAGAGCAATGAAACAGGCCTGGGAGACCGCTGAGCCTGGCAGGTGTATCAAGGTAGAACAAACTCTATAGTGTATCTCTCCTTTTTTTGTTTCTCTCTCTCATGACATGGTGATTGAGTAATAATCAATATTAATAGATATGTAACAGTATTGAGGATGTTGTAATGTGTTTCAGGCCCGCCAGTCCAGAATACAGTTCATTAACAAACTCCTAAGTGGGGCCAATGCAGACACACCCACTGATGGAACAGAGAGTGGAGAGCCAGGTACCACACTCTGCTAACTTTTATACAGTATTTTGTAGAACAGTTGATGAAAGCAATGGTCACCTGTTATGAACAGTAGGTTTAGTGATGTATTTTTCTGGTTTTCCTGCAGCTATCCACTCCCAGTCTCCTGATGCTCATATGAGTCCGTCCAATCAGGAGCTGGCTCTCCTCAGCCAACCAGATCCCTCCCAGCACCACTTACCTATGGACTACACCCCCTTCATCAGGTCTCTCACTCTCTCAGTATAATTCTCTCTCTCTCTCTCTCTGATATGTTTTTCCAGTTTGGTAAGATGGGTCTCCCTGACCCATAGAGTACAATCCACTGAAGCCATTTAACCAGCTGTCTTGCCCTCTTCTCCCCTTCACCTCCAGTCCCCTCTGTGACCCTAGTTTCCTCTCTCGGTAACCCACGGTAATGTGATGTGTCCCCTCACCACCCCAGACTAGCCCAGTATATCGGTCCCTCTTTGCAGGGTCTGGAGGTGATACACAGGCCTGGCTCATTTCCTGCTGTCACTGGACAAGCTGTTTTCATCTGCACCATGGCTCTCTGTCGTGCGCGCGATCAGTGTCTAATGCACCCTCATGTTTTATCCTTCCTTCGTCATAGATAGTGGGTTATAATCAATGGAGTTTTAATGCAGCTGTTCTGTGGACATTTTATTGACCCAGAGTCACAGGGGTAGAAGGTGAGAGGGGGGTAATTCCAATCTGTAGCTGAGCCCTGGACACTATTACTCAGTGTGTATGTTGAAGACGCTGTTTAATTTTTCTCTGCTTAAGGCAATAGTGGATAGACTGTCTTCTGTCTACTAGCTCTACTTCCTTCAGTGTGTGTGTGTGTGTGCCTGCCTACTCAGCAGCCCTCCCAGTCTCCATACATCAGCAGGTTTAGCCTCGCTAGCTTTTCTTTCTGGTCCTCTCTGGGGTTGCAACCCCAGCTTCCATTGGAGCTTTAAACAACAGCATGACAAGATCACACGCCTCTATTGAAGTGATAATGCCCTCGAAGCCGTTGTTTTGAGGATATATTGGTTCTGCTGAACACAGTGCATTCGGGAAGCTTTTAGACCCCTTGACTTTTTCCACATTTTGTTTTGTTGCAGCTTTATTCTAAAATGGATCAAGTAAATGTTTTCCCTCATCAGTCTACACACAATACCACATAATGACAAAGCGAGAACAGTTTTTAGAATTTTTTGCAAATGTATTCAAAATAAAAAACAAATACCTATTTACATAAGTATTCAGACCGTTTGCTGTGAGACTTGAAATTGAGCTCAGGTGCATCCTGTTTTCATTGATCATCCTTGAGATGTTTCTACAACTTGATTGGAGTCCACCTGTGCTAAATTCAATTGATTGGACATGATTTGGAGAGGCACACACCTGTCTATATAAGGTCCCACAGTTGACAGTGCATTTCAGAGCTAAAACCAAGCCATGAGGTCGAGGGAATTGTCCGTAGAGCTCCGAGACAGGATTGTGTCGAGGCACACATTTGGGGAAGGATACCCAGAATACCCAGAATTGAAGGTCCCCAAGAATACAGTGGCCTCCATCATTCTTAAATGGAAGAAGTTTGAAACCACCAAGACTCTTCCTAGAGCTGGCTGCCCGGCCAAACAGCAATTGGGGGAGAAGGGCCTTGTCAGGGAGGTGACCAAAAACTTGATGGTCACTCTGAAAGAGTTCCTCTGTGGAAATGGGAGAACCTTCCAGAAGGACAACCATCTCTGCAGCACTCAACCAATCAGGCTTTTATGGTAGAGTGGCGGAAGCCAGACGGAAGCCACTCCTCAGTACAAGGCAAATGACAGACCACTTGGAGTTTGCCAAAAGGCACCTAAAGGACTCTCAGACCATGAGAAACAAGATTATCTGGTCTAATGAAACCAAGATTGAACTCTTTGGCCTGAAATCCACAAATACAGGTGTGTCAAGCTCGTAGCTTCATACCCAAGAAGACTCGAGGCTGTAATCACTGCCTAAGGTGCTTCAACAAAGTACTGAGTAAAGAGTCTGAATACTTATGTAAATGTCATATTTTCAGTTTTTTATTTGTAATACATTTGCAAAAATATCTAAAAACCTGTTTTTGCTTTGTCATTGTGAGGTATTGTGTGTAGATTTATGAGCAAAAAACTATTTGATACATTTTTAAACATAGCTGTAACGTAACAAAATGTGGAAAAACTCAAGGGGTCTGAATACTTTCCGAATGCACAGGCTTTGAGGGGATTATCACTTTTATACAACTGGTTACCAACATATTTAAATAACGCTTGACAAATTTTTATTAAAAACTTTATTTTGATTATTTGATTAATTTCATCCTTCCACGAGATGTAGTCCCAATACAAATCTAGGGTTGCTAACCAAGCCGACTGGTCGTCCGTTCTATCGGTTCGGTTGTCAGAGACGCAACCCAGTTGTTCAGTCTTTTTGTTCTGTATCTATGGACGTGATCCAGTAGTTTGTTCTAAATGTTCCATTGCCATACTGACTGACAACGTTCTTATCCTTTGCTTGCTAGCTAGTCAACTACGGCTAACTTAGTCACGTCAAAAAGTGCAGCCAGACTAACAGCAATGTAGCTGCATTTGTATTTGTTTAAGCTGTTTTCTAGTGACATTTATTTGGATACATCCATAAAAATTAATTAATGAGGCGCAAATTCGCCTGGCATAGAAAATGTGCTCACTCTGCCTGCCTGTCGGTCTCATCCCGACACGTTCATCACTATGGGACAGCTGGAGATCGAATTTGAATATTGAAACAATGTTGCAAATGTAGGAGAGACAGACCGCAAGGTTTATACATATCTCCGCTCTCTATCCTCTCCTCTCTCTCCCATTCTCCTCTCTCTCCCATTCTCCTCTCTACTCTGCTGGTTCTACATGATAAATTGGATGATATTTGGGTTTATTAATTAAGGAGCTATTTTGGGGTTCCAATAAGCCCGCCACTCCTGTGAGACGTGCCCCTCTCTTCACCCCTCCCCAGCCCACCCCCTTTGTCCCAGTGTGTGTGTGTGTGTGTGTGTGTGTGCTGCCGTCTGCTCCTCTGGTTAATGGCTGTAGACACCCGCCCTGATTCACACACACCTGCAAACACACAATTGCAGACACACACACACACACACACTCACTTCTAGACACAGACACACACACACTCTTCCAGACACACAGGCACACTCGGAGGGCGGAGAGGGTGATGTTCATTAACCATCCTAAGTCCATTAGCTCCCATCACCCCCCGCCCCCCCTTGGGAAATAGACAGCCATATTTAGCCTTTTCTAATCTACCTTTAAATACCTCACCCACCTCACCTCTCTTCCCCGGGCCCCAGGAGACCTACTACACTCAGTCATATCTGGCCCTGACCAGACGCCTCGACTCTGCAGCCCAATCCTATAGTCTATTTCTGACATCTCATCATACACCAGCCTAGTGCATCATCTTTCCTTCCATACAGTATGAGGAGAGATGGGCATCTCCGAGGGAGGGAGGGAGGGACAGAGGGTGTGTGTGTGTGTGTGTGTGTGTGTGTGTGTGTGTGTGTTGGGAAGGGGTGTAGGATCTGGTATAGGAGACAAGGAAAGGTCAATGATATGCAGTTTATGAGATGGAGGGGAGGGGAATGTGTCCTCGGATGATCATTTTGATCATTCTTGTACTCCCTCACCCACTATCTCTTTGGCCCTCTTGCTCCCTCTACTTTTGACTATTTTTATAGTATTCAAATTCAAATTGTATCATAGTCTTACTTCAGATAAATGCTTATGGTTTTTATTTTATTTTTATTTTATTTTACCTTTATTTAACCAGGTAGGCAAGTTGAGAACAAGTTCTCATTTACAATTGCGACCTGGCCAAGATAAAGCAAAGCAGTTCGACAGATACAACGACACAGAGTTACACATGGAGTAAAACAAACATACAGTCAATAATACAGTATAAACAAGTCTATATACAATGTGAGCAAATGAGGTGAGAAGGGAGGTAAAGGCAAAAAAGGCCATGGTGGCAAGGTAAATACAATATAGCAAGTAAAACACTGGAATGGTAGTTTTGCAATGCAATAATGTGCAAAGTAGAAATAAAAATAATGTGGTGCAAAGGAGCAAAATAAATAAATAAATTAAATACAGTTGGGAAAGAGGTAGTTGTTTGGGCTAAATTATAGGTGGGCTATGTACAGGTGCAGTAATCTGTGAGCTGCTCTGACAGTTGGTGCTTAAAGCTAGTGAGGGAGATAAGTGTTTCCAGTTTCAGAGATTTTTGTAGCTCGTTCCAGTCATTGGCAGCAGAGAACTGGAAAGAGAGGCGGCCAAAGAAAGAATTGGTTTTGGGGGTGACTAGAGAGATATACCTGCTGGAGCGTGTGCTACAGGTGGGAGATGCTATGGTGACCAGCGAGCTGAGATAAGGGGGGACTTTACCTAGCAGGGTCTTGTAGATGACATGGAGCCAGTGGGTTTGGCGACGAGTATGAAGCGAGGGCCAGCCAACGAGAGCGTACAGGTCGCAATGGTGGGTAGTATATGGGGCTTTGGTGACAAAACGGATTGCACTGTGATAGACTGCATCCAATTTATTGAGTAGGGTATTGGAGGCTTGTTTGTAAATGACATCGCCAAAGTCGAGGATTGGTAGGATGGTCAGTTTTACAAGGGTATGTTTGGCAGCATGAGTGAAGGATGCTTTGTTGCGAAATAGGAAGCCAATTCTAGATTTAACTTTGGATTGGAGATGTTTGATATGGGTCTGGAAGGAGAGTTTACAGTCTAACCAGACACCTAAGTATTTGTAGTTGTCCACGTATTCTAAGTCAGAGCCGTCCAGAGTAGTGATGTTGGACAGGCGTGTAGGTGCAGGTAGCGATCGGTTGAAGAGCATGCATTTAGTTTTACTTGTATTTAAGAGCAATTGGAGGCCACGGAAGGAGAGTTGTATGGCATTGAAGCTTGCCTGGAGGGTTGTTAACACAGTGTCCAAAGAAGGGCCGGAAGTATACAGAATGGTGTCGTCTGCGTAGAGGTGGATCAGAGACTCACCAGCAGCAAGAGCGACCTCATTGATGTATACAGAGAAGAGAGTCGGACCAAGAATTGAACCCTGTGGCACCCCCATAGAGACTGCCAGAGGTCCGGACAACAGACCCTCCAATTTGACACACTGAACTCTATCAGAGAAGTAGTTGGTGAACCAGGCGAGGCAATCATTTGAGAAACCAAGGCTGTTGAGTCTGCCGATGAGGATGTGGTGATTGACAGAGTTGAAAGCCTTGGCCAGATCAATGAATACGGCTGCACAGTAATGTTTCTTATCGATGGCGGTTAAGATATCGTTTAGGACCTTGAGCGTGGCTGAGGTGCACCCATGACCAGCTCTGAAACCAGATTGCATAGCAGAGAAGGTATGGTGAGATTCGAAATGGTCGGTAATCTGTTTGTTGACTTGGCTTTCGAAGACCTTAGAAAGGCATGGTAGGATAGATATAGGTCTGTAGCAGTTTGGGTCAAGAGTGTCCCCCCCTTTGAAGAGGGGGATGACCGCAGCTGCTTTCCAATCTTTGGGAATCTCAGACGACACGAAAGAGAGGTTGAACAGGCTAGTAATAGGGGTGGCAACAATTTTGGCAGATAATTTTAGAAAGAAAGGGTCCAGATTGTCTAGCCCGGCTGATTTGTAGGGGTCCAGATTTTGCAGCTCTTTCAGAACATCAGCTGAATGGATTTGGGAGAAGGAGAAATGGGGAAGGCTTGGGCGAGTTGCTGTTGGGGGTGCAGTGCTGTTGACCGGGGTAGGAGTAGCCAGGTGGAAAGCATGGCCAGCCGTAGAAAAATGCTTATTGAAATTTTCAATTATGGTGGATTTATCAGTGGTGACAGTGTTTCCTATCTTCAGTGCAGTGGGCAGCTGGGAGGAGGTGTTCTTATTCTCCATGGACTTTACAGTGTCCCAGACCTTTTTTGAGTTAGTGTTGCAAGAAGCAAATTTCTGCTTGAAAAAGCTAGCCTTGGCTTTTCTAACTGCCTGTGTATAATGGTTTCTAGCTTCCCTGAACAGCTGCATATCACGGGGGCTGTTCGATGCTAATGCAGAACGCCATAGGATGTTTTTGTGTTGGTTAAGGGCAGTCAGGTCTGGGGAGAACCAAGGGCTATCTCTGTTCCTGGTTCTAAATTTCTTGAATGGGGCATGTTTATTTAAGATGGTTAGGAAGGCATTTAAAAAAAATATCCAGGCATCCTCTACTGACGGGATGAGGTCAATATCCTTCCAGGATACCCCGGCCAGGTCGATTAGAAAGGCCTGCTCGCTGAAGTGTTTCAGGGAGCGTTTTACAGTGATGAGAGGAGGTCGTTTGACCGCTGACCCATTACGGATGCAGGCAATGAGGCAGTGATCGCTGAGATCTTGGTTGAAGACAGCAGAGGTGTATTTAGAGGGGAAGTTGGTTAGGATGATATCTATGAGGGTGCCCGTGTTTAAGGCTTTGGGGAGGTACCTGGTAGGTTCATTGATAATTTGTGTGAGATTGAGGGCATCAAGTTTAGATTGTAGGATGGCTGGGGTGTTAAGCATGTTCCAGTTTAGGTCGCCTAGCAGCATGAGCTCTGAAGATAGATGGGGGGCAATCAGTTCACATATGGTGTCCAGAGCACAGCTGGGGGCAGAGGGTGGTCTATAGCAGGCGGCAACGGTGAGAGACTTGTTTTTAGAGAGGTGGATTTTTAAAAGTAGAAGTTCAAATTGTTTGGGTACAGACCTGGATAGTAGGACAGAACTCTGCAGGCTATCTTTGCAGTAGATTGCAACACCGCCCCCTTTGGCAGTTCTATCTTGTCTGAAAATGTTGTAGTTTGGAATTAAAATGTCTGAATTTTTGGTAGTCTTCCTAAGCCAGGATTCAGACACAGCTAGAACATCCGGGTTGGCAGAGTGTGCTAAAGCAGTGAATAGAACAAACTTAGGGAGGAGGCTTCTAATGTTAACATGCATGAAACCAAGGCTATTACGGTTACAGAAGTCGTCAAAAGAGAGCGCCTGGGGAATAGGAGTGGAGCTAGGCACTGCAGGGCCTGGATTCACCTCTACATCGCCAGAGGAACATAGGAGGAGTAGAATAAGGGTGCGGCTAAAAGCAATAAGAATTGGTCGTCTAGAACGTCTGGAACAGAGAGTAAAAGGAGGTTTCTGGGGGTAGGATAAGGTAGGATGTGAATACAGTGGAGGTAAACCTAGGTATTGAGTGATGAAGAGAGAGATATTGTCTCTAGAAACATCATTGAAACCAGGAGATGTCATTGCATGTGTGGGTGGTGGAACTAATAGGTTGGATAAGGTATAGTGAGCAGGACTAGAGGCTCTACAGTGAAATAAGCCAATAAACACTAACCAGAACAGCAATGGACAAGACATATTGACATTAAGGAGAGGCATGCTTAGTCGAGTGATCAAAAGGGTCCAGTGAGTGGAGAGGTTGGTTGAGGGTCACGGCGATTTAGACAGCTAGCCAGGCCATCGGTAGCAAGCTAGCATAGGATGGAGGTATGTTGTTAGCCACCTCTTGCGTTCGGTCAGTAGATTAGTGGGGTTCCGTGTGGTAGAGGGGATTAATCCAAATCACACAACAACAACAAAGATAAGAACAATAGATATAGTTATAGAGGCCCGAGAAGAAAACATAATAATAATAATAAAAATAAATAAATTGTCCGATTGTCTATTCAGATAGCAGCCGGTAAGACAGCTAACGGTTAGCGGGCCGCAGATGGGCGTTCAGGTAACGTCGCGACGGAGGAGCCAGCCGGATCTCCTTCAGGTAGATAACGTCGGCAGTCCAGTTGTGAAGGCCCGGTGGGGCTCCGCGTAGGCAGTAAAACGGGTCCGGATAGGTGACTGCAGCCCAGGAGTGAATGATGGAACTCAGGAGTGATTGACGGAGCTGGCTAGCACCGGAACAATCGATGTTTGCTCCGGAATCGACGAAAGCCGACTGTCACACGGATAGCAGCTAGCTAGCTGTGAGATCCGGGTATGAATGTCCAGAGAGCAGTTGAAATCCAGGGACATGGAGAGAAAAATTGGTCCGGTATGTTCCGTTCCGAGCCGCGCTGCGCCGTACAAAACTGGCGATAGATTTTCGAGCTAAAGGATAGCTGATGACCACAAACCGTGGTTAGCTGAATACTAACGATTTGCCAGTAAAGAAGCTAACTAGCTTCTGATTAGCTTCTGGATTAGCTTCTGGGCTAGCTCCTGGCTAGCTTCTGGCTAGTTTCTGGCTAGCTTCTTGGAGTTTCTGGCTAGCTTCTTGGAGGATTACAGATCTGAGGTAAATAATAGTTTTTTATAAATATAAATTGGTGAGGCTGGTTGCAGGAGAGTGTTTTGAATATGAGTTGATGGAAAATAAAAATAAAATGTATGTGAAAAAAGTTGTAAATATATATATATATATATACAGGACACGACAAGACGAGGACAAAAGACGTCTGAACTGCTATGCGATCTTGGAGAGAATGATAAGGAATTGTTCTCTGTTTCAATGTCTTTTCAATGTCTGTTTCATATAGACCGCTGTACCAGTCTCAGAATAGGAGTGCTGATCTAGGATCAGGGACCGGATTCACAAAACCTTCTTAAGAAGATATTTCTTCTTAACTGACATGTTTTCCTTAACTATAGACTTAAGATGAAAGTTGAGCAAAGTTGCTATTCCTCAATAAAGTTATTGGAAATGTTCTTAAGGTTTTTCCTAAGTTTCTTCCTAAGAAAAAAGTTAAGAAGAAATGGGATTCTTGAAAATAATGCTTTAAGATTTCTTCTTTTGAAATGTGCTTAACTTTAGGACAGCTAAACACTTTTGCAACCATGAACGTTTTCTTGCGCTACAGACACATTTGGCTACCGGATATTTAAATACAGCAAGAATACATATGAACCACGCATTACCTAGCTAGCTAGTAATTAACAATATATTACAATATTCTAGAAGTGTTAAATTGCTAGCGCTAATCTTGTCAATTTGCAAAGAAGAACATGGCTAGCTTAGCTAATGTTAATGTCGTTGGCTATAATGTCTTTACACGTTAGCTAGCTAACATCGCTAACTAACTTACCGGTCGCGCAGTCCCTCTACCACCATCTCTATGATGGGCGACACCTTCTCCTCCAGCTTGTCCACATGAATGGTCTCTCATCTCCCTTCTTCTTAGCAGCCTACTTGATGTCGGACCACTTTTTTTTTTTACGGCGTCACTGTCCCTTGCCATACCCCCGACGGCAGAGACAGACTCGGCCTCTCTCGCCCATCCTTTCTTTTTGGTTATCAAGTCTCCCCAACAGCAACCTTTTTCCTGGCTGCTATTTCCTCCACCTTCACTTCAATCTCTTTTCTTGGTTGACCATTTTTTGATTTTGATATAGCTAGTGTGATGGCTATATGATGTGTGAAAAAATAACGAAATAACTCAATCCGATCATCCCTGTCACATAGGCTTATTTATTGGTTTCAAGCACGTTACTAATGTCAATGCCACATAAGACATTTTATGAAGTTCCTAAGGAAACTACGAATTCCTAAGAACATTTTGAGGAATTGCATTTACGAACTATCTTATGAACTTCCTATTTTGTTCCTTAAACTTCTTAACTTTTTTTCATAAGTAATATTTTGTGAATCCAGCCCCAGGTCCCCTCTATCCATGTCATCTTTTTCGTGATGATCTAAAAGGCAAAACTGAGGCTCAATCAGCACTCCTCCTCTGAGACGCTTGACACATATGGCCCCAGATATTCTTCCTAACTAAGCATGTTGCCCTGTATGCTGTGCTCTACTGTGTAGGAGGCAGCAGGAGGTTCCTGTTCTGAAGGACCAGGTGATGGAGGAGGCCCAGCGGAGGGAGCGCTTAGAGCAGATCCAGGGCTTCAGGTTGGTCAGAGACACTGTGCTGGAACACCGCAGGCAGGAGCAGGCTAACAGGAAGGAGCTCAAGAGACGCCAGCTGGAGATGTACGACGGCCTACAGGTCAGCACAGGGTTAACGGGGTTGTACATATAACGCACAGGTACGTGCACACACACATACACACAACACAGAGAACAGAACAACTCTGCACAAACAGTATAAAACTGTGATTCATACTGTTATGACTTTGAGAGGAAAAGGGACAGGACAGGATAGAATATCAGTAGCCTTCCGAGCCGCTTGATCACGCGAGCTTACATGAATGGTTCGCCATTTGTGGGAACTCGCGAGATCAGGCAGCTCGTGAGGCTAGGATATCAGTTGACCATCTCTCGTACCGCCTTCTTTGTCCCCTTCCCTCTCTCTCTGTCCAGGTGGCGCTGGGAGTGCAGCGTCAGAAGGTGCTGGCGGCCCGGGAGGTGTTCCGAAACCGGCTACTGGAGGCGGAGCTTCGTCGTCAGGAGGAGGAAGAGTTGGCTCTGGAGGCCGCTAGGCAGGTGGAGCTTGAGAAGAACGCCGTCCAGCAACCCAGCAAGCAGGCCAAAAGTGCCAGCAAGAAGAAGTGATCCCATTGGGTACGCCTTCACTGTCCCCAACCCCTCCTCCTTGATTGTCAGCCAATCTGAGTCAGTCGTTACGATATAGAGCAATATTTATAGAGAGCAATATTCACCTAAAGTGTTTTTACTTCAGTGTTTAGAAAATATTATTTTATTGCAAATAGTGCTTCATTAAATACTATTCACATGTATTTGTTATTCCAGTCTGATTCTGATAGTGCTGCAATGTTGTCTGTTCTTTCTGTCTGTCATTAAAACACTGTGTCAGCTATCTGGAGGACTCAAACCTCAGGTTGCTTACTTGTAACTCCTATACAGTGAAACATCTTGCCCATTGCAAGAAAACATATTGCAGACATCAAAATGACAGAAATAGAAAATGCACAGAACCCAGTTGTCAGTCATTTCCTCAATTATTGATCACTTCCCTCTAAAGAACGCCAGGGACATCTTTAATACCTACGCATTACTGATTTTACCTTTATATTCATCTGCAGTTTTGAAGGTCACAGTATTGACTGGATCACCAGATCAATGGAAGACACAAGTGTTGGGCTCAACCAAACATCTATGGGCTGGCTGACTGACTGATTGGTTGGTTAAGACTGCCTCGCACCATTCGTATTTGCGGCCTGGTTTGGTTCATTCCCAATAAGCTCACCTTCCTGATCAATGGTAGTGTTGATGGCAGGCAAACCAGCTTTGGTCAAAGTAGAAGGAAACAGAGAATATGTTTGAACTACAAGTATTACAGCTCTGATGCCCTGAGTTAGAGACAGTGGTACAGTCAAAGCCTGAATCAACAATCTTGACATCTTTGGTACAGCTTCTCACAGGTAGGACAATGGCCCTGGTCCAATACTTCAGAGATGCATCCTTCCTTGTTCTCTTGAGGTAAGCACAGATCTAGAAGTGACTGAATAGGTGAAAGCAAACTGCTGCCTTATTACGTCCACCAATCAACTCAGATTCATGATGACTTCAGGGAAGTGTAGGTAGGAAGGAAGGCTGCATTTATAAAGTATTCAAACAGTCCTGAGGAGAGGAGAGCCCAGTCAGTGTAATCCTAGTCAGGTGCTGAGGAACGGGAAATCAAATGAAAAAGAAAGGGGCAATGGTGCCATCTAGTGGTGTTAATGCTTAATAAACCCTCATCGGTGCTCTAATCTAAAAGCCTTCGAAATGCTATGGGATTCTCAAGGTTGACAATAATGAATAGTTATATTTTGTGCCAGAAGAAACTATTGTGTGAGTGCACATGTTAATGCGTGCAAATGTGTGTGTGTTTGTTGCAGGTTGAGTCAGCGGCGCAAGGGTGTACAGAGCTATTCCATTGTTTGGTTGTAGATGGCTCACCTCACACATCCTTATGGAGAATTCTGGCATGTTCCTATGGCCTACAACAACACTACATGACAGTGTCGTTATTGTAGGCAAGGTCACCATAGACCTCTACATTGTGTGATAATATGTACGTATGTATCTTGTCAGTCAGTGTGTGTTCTACCTAGCTGCAGACCGTAATAAGAGAGTACTCACATAGGCCTGTGCTGTCCAGACTGTGTGTGTGTCTGTTCAGCCTGGCAGTCAGGCCTCATCCAGCCAACACAACCCTTATTTCCCCCCGTAGCCGCATGACGGAGCTAATCCACTAAACCCTGTTCCAGGCACAGAGCGTTCCCTGCTTCCTTTTCCTCTGCTCTCCCTCGCTTTTCATTTCATCATTGTTATTTTCAGTTTTTCTCTTGTTTGTTTCCCTTTCCACTGAGGTGCAGGAAAACCTTCTATGCCTGGCAGCTTGTTCACCTTCTTTCAATGAAAAGCACGATGGCAAACCTGTCCTTTATTATGAAATTCCGTAACAGTGTAATTGCCATCGACGTGTGTATTAATTGTAAAGCCGTCTGTTCTGTAAGTCGGCAGCTGTTGTGTTTATGATAGGATATAAATATGTTCTGAGGGAAGGGTAACTATGAAACAACCTTGAGCAGAAGGGAGGTCGAGCCTAGTTGTGTGTGTATATATATATATGTGTGTGTGTGTGTGTGTGTGTCTGACTAAATGTGTCAGTGTGTAACGAGAGAATCTGTGGGGCTTAATTGGAGGCGTAGAGAAAGGGATGATGAAATCAGGTGAAACAGGAGCAACACACACAGACAGAGCAGGCATTGAGTGACGTGTGTGGGCTTTGGAACCCCTTTCCCTCCCTGCTGAGCACCATGACAAATAGGAATCGTTGAGTCATCCATCTACATACAGAAGGACATGGATCGGCCGGTCAGAAGGTATTCGCTCATACTTGCGAGTCTTTGACACAGACAGGGAGAGAATAACAAGAGGATGACTCATTCAACCTGTCAATATATCCATACATTCGGACTCCCTACTTCCTGACCCATTCACACATTTACTGAGTCACACACACACGTGAAGTACTGAATCTTCCTGCAATTTTGTATAGCTCTTTCAACAAGATCTCAAAGCACTTTACATTGTATTTTCTGTATTTGGTTGGTTGACTCATGCGCGCATATAGACTCCTCTGTGAGCTCAGTGAGGTGGGAGAGGGTCATTTGGATCGCTGGTTCCACATTGTGCTGCAGCACTGCCGTCTGGGAATTGAAATCCTCCAGGGGGTACAGTCTTTTGCCACAAGAGAGCGAGAGAGAACTGCTTCTCAGCCCTGTTTGATGAGGAGGGTTAGGCAGGGTGCCAGAGCCTTGCTGTTTTATGGAACGATTGCACCACAGACAGGAGAAGGTAGGCTTCCAGGATTGAGCTCAAGGTTTTACTGCAGTAATCCGACACATCCTAACACACACTCTCACACGCTGTCGCGCACACACACATCTTTGTTTTTTTTTCTGTCGTCAAAATGATGAAAGCTGGACAGCACCCCAGACTAGTAGCAAAGAAATGCTGACCTGGATGCAGTTTCACCTCAGTAATCCTTCTCTGCTCTACCTTCCCTGTTACTCCCCCTGAGCCTTACTCCCTCATCTGTCTCCCTGACGCCCAGTCAAGGAGCAGAGTGCAAGACGCACAGGAGCGACAACACAGCAAGATATCAAATAAATGAGGGTGGAAAACAGAGAGAAAATAACAAATAGCTGAATGTCAGAAATACAGGAGGAGTGAACACAACAATAAGGTCACAGCTGAGGAAAACACAAAATGGTGCACCAAACAGATAAGCAAACACATCCTCGTCAGAATGTTTTAACAATCTAACTGTTAATGCTGTGACAATCCTTTGGTCTCTTTTTGCAGATATGATTCCCATTGGACCTCCCATCCTGGTCTCATAGACTAGACATAGTAAATGTACATCCGAGACACTCAAGTTAGTATGATACGGTTAGACAGAAGGTTATTTAAAGCAAAAATGAAAGTAAGGTTGTTGGTCAGCCACGATGGGTGAGCGTGTAATGTGAATGTCTAGCAAACCCAAGGTTGTGTGTTCAAATCATCATGGACAACTGTAGCATTTTAGCTAATTGGCAACTTTGCAACTACTTACTATTTATTTGCAACTACTTAGCATGTTAGCTTCCCCTAACCTTAACCCCTAGCCTAGCAAATGTTAGCCACCTTCCTAACATTAGGAATTTATCATACGTTTTGCAAATTCGGAACTTTTGTACAAATTGCAATTCGTAATAGATCATAAAAATTGTAATTCATAACATATCATACAAAATGAATGCTGGACCACAACCGCTAGCCTAGCGGTTAAGAACGTTGGGCCAGTAACCAAAAGGTTGCTGGTTCGAATCCCTGAGCCGGCAAGTTGGGAAAATCTGCCGTTCTGCCCTTGAGCAAGACGTCGATTGCACCTCTGATTGAGGGGTTGGGTTAAATGCAGAAGACACATTTCGGTTGAATGTATCCCACAAATTAATACACACCATACGAAGCATAACATATACTAATTGCAGGATGTCCTGGATTTATGTTTGCTATGTTACATCTACACCGGATGCCAGGTTGGACCTCCGTATCTACTTTAAGTGACTAGTTCTTGTAGAGAACTGGACAGAAGGTCAAACAACCCAGGGGGTCAATGGATGGACAGTGGAGTGGAGACACGCTGTGGTAAATCCCTGTGCTCTGTCCATCGATCGTCCAGCTGCTTCCTGGGGTAGAACAGGAAGAGACAGGAGAGAGAGGAAGACTGTCAGTCACACCAGGGGTGGGATTGGCAGTTGTCTGTCACTCAGGAGATCAAACATGACTTTAGGGACTGAGGGAGTGTTTTTTTTTTTACTATCCTTGTGGGGATCAGAAGTCCTCACATGGATAGTTAAACTAGGAAAATTATTTTTTCCGGTCCCCATGAGGAAAAAAGCTATTTTAGGGTTAGGATTTAGGCTTAAGGTTAGGATAGGGTTTAGGGAATATAGGATTATGGATGTAAGATGGCACAGTACAGGTGCATCAAAGCTGGAACCGAGAGACTGAAAATCAGCTTCAATCTCAAGGCCATCAGACTGTTCTTAGAGGCTGCTCCCTATGTACCTAGACATAGAACACTGGTCACTTTAATAATGTTTACATACTGGTTGAGAGGATGCCAAGAGTGTGCAAAGCTGCCAAAGGGTGGAAACTTTGAAGAATCTCAAATATAAAATATATTTTGATTGGTTAAACACTTTTTTGGTTACTACATGATTCCATATGTGTTATTGCGTGTGTGCGTTCACTTCAGGCCTTGACAGATGAACAGACAGACAGATGACACATTTTTCATTAAATAATTTCAGACAGGCAGGCCATTATATCGTAACATAATTGCTTCTCATTAGCGGTGATTGCGTTTGACCGGCAACAGACATGCCTTATTTTACACTTGAGCTGAGAGGTGTCAAGTTGCCAATAAAGCTGAGTTTCTCCGCCGTGGGACGTAGGAACCATAATGAAAACCGATTACAATTAAGCCCCTGATTTACCACTAGAGGCCCTGGGAGTCACTATAGATAGAGACAGGGCCTTGGTAAGAACCCTCTCTGCATAATATCTTCAGGTATTGTTTCCTAATTCATACATCTCTCATCTCTCACTGTCTTTGGAAGATTACTTCATATCTCTCCACATCTGGAAGATTAGAGTTGTATTATTGACACGTAGGCTTCAGTGTGAGGTATGAAAATTGGTTTATGGATGTAAATCGAACGAAGCGTGGAATACTCTCTCACCCCTAACCTGTTTTCTGAAGATGTAATTACAGTACATGTATGTTTACATTACATGCTGGAATCATGAGGTTGTTTCAGTCTTCTTTATTAGACTCCTTATAAGAGTGTCTTATAAGAGTGTCTTCTAAATTACTTACTTGAATGTAATCCTTTGGCCCCTCTCTTTCTTTGCAATCTCCAACCTTTCTTCCTCAGCCACTTTACAGACTAGAAATCCCAATCACTCTAAGTGTCTATGAAGGACATTGGGTAAAACCATCCAAGCTATCCATGGAGGTCAATTCACTCTGTAGGCACCTGTTCCAATTGCCACAGCCAGGAATATTGTTTATGTCTCGGGGCATACACACACACACGGTTCGGTCATGGTCAAAGACTGCTGAACTTACTTGTTGATCAGTGCGTTTGAACCCTGTGGAGGACGGGCCCGTTTCCCAGAGGGGTGGCGGTCGAATGCCGAACTGTCATATATTGATAATCATTATCGACGGCCGGGGACAGCGATAAACAGGGTGCGAAGGACCAGAGAGGCATGCGGTGAGCATCATATTTCTCCACCCACTCCTCTCCTCCTCCAACTCCTTTATCTGCCTGTTGTGTGTGCCGCTGGGACAGAAAATAAATCCTGCTGAGTTATCAACACAGTTGGTGGTCAATGTCATACTAATTCCTGTCAATTCAATAAAAATCATGGGTAGTGTTCAATCAATTCAATCAATTTCCAGTTAATGCCTTCTATTGCATTCAATGACAATGGAAAGGAACCCATTTTTGTATACCCCTTCGTCTGTAGCAAAGAAACGATTGCAAGTCAATGAATGACAAAAAGAGGACATCAGTTTACCTGTCTCCAACTTGGTTCTTTAAAACAGCTCTTCATGTATTGTCTTCCGACAGGTGGCATCACTCCTATGCCACGGTCATCCCTCAACAGTGCAGTCGGGATCATTGCGCTTTCTGATGTTTTTTGTTTTTTTTACCTCCGAACAATCCTCCATTTTGGCTCCTTTGACTGCAGTTTCTCAGTGTGAATGTGCTCCCCTAAAAGCCCTGTGTCACCGCGTTAATGACATTACCGGTGCCCTTTAGTTTAATCATAGCGTCTGTCTCCTCCCAGGGAGTTGTCTGTTGATAGGAGTCCTATCGCCTTTGCTGATTGTAGGCACTGATACCAGCTGTGCCGCCCTGAGTGTAGAGCAGACTAGCCAGCCAGTGTCGCGTCACGTCCATTCCCCGAGCCTTGCTGCTCCAATGCACACTTCGGCGCACGCACCCACACACACACACACAAAGAGACGCTCACACACACACACAAAGAGATGCGCTCTCACACACACACACAAAGAGACGCTCACACACACACACGCAGAGATGCACACACAATCCAATCCAAGCCCCTACCTACACACACAAAACCAAACACCTCTCTCTCTCTCTCTCTCTCTCTCTCTCTCATATACACACACTCCCACGTATGCACTCTCTATTTACCCGTCTCTGTCTCGCCATCATCTCTGGGTTGTTACTGTTCATAGCTGCATATTTCACTGACCTTTTGCAATCATCCATTTTAATCTGATTGGACCTATCCTTGTTAAACAAGCACTCGCCTTTTTACAAGGTCAGCATCAAAGAATCCTGTGACTCCATATACAGTGCCTTGCGAAAGTATTCGGCCCCCTTGAACTTTGCGACCTTTTGCCATATTTCAGGCTTCAAACATAAAGATATAAAACTGTATTTTTTTGTGAAGAATCAACAACAAGTGGGACACAATCATGAAGTGGAACGACATTTATTGGATATTTCAAACTTTTTTAACAAATCAAAAACTGAAAAATTGGGCGTGCAAAATTATTCAGCCCCCTTAAATTAATACTTTGTAGCGCCACCTTTTGCTGCGATTACAGCTGTAAGTCGCTTGGGGTATGTCTCTATCAGTTTTGCACATCGAGAGACTGACATTTTTTCCCATTCCTCCTTGCAAAAAAGCTTGAGCTCAGTGAGGTTGGATGGAGAGCATTTGTGAACAGCAGTTTTCAATTCTTTCCACAGATTCTCGATTGGATTCAGGTCTGGACTTTGACTTGGCCATTCTAACACCTGGATATGTTTATTTTTGAACCATTCCATTGTAGATTTTGCTTTATGTTTTGGATCATTGTCTTGTTGGAAGACAAATCTCCGTCCCAGTCTCAGGTCTTTTGCAGACTCCATCAGGTTTTCTTCCAGAATGGTCCTGTATTTGGCTCCATCCATCTTCCCATCAATTTTAACCATCTTCCCTGTCCCTGCTGAAGAAAAGCAGGCCCAAACCATGATGCTGCCACCACCATGTTTGACAGTGGGGATGGTGTGTTCAGCTGTGTTGCTTTTACGCCAAACATAACGTTTTGCATTGTTCATCTGACCAGAGCACCTTCTTCCACATGTTTGGTGTGTCTCCCAGGTGGCTTGTGGCAAACTTTAAACAACACTTTTTATGGATATCTTTAAGAAATGGCTTTCTTCTTGCCACTCTTCCATAAAGGCCAGATTTGTGCAATATACGACTGATTGTTGTCCTATGGACAGAGTCTCCCACCTCAGCTGTAGATCTCTGCAGTTCATCCAGAGTGATCATGGGCCTCTTGGCTGCATCTCTGATCAGTCTTCTCCTTGTATGAGCTGAAAGTTTAGAGGGACGGCCAGGTCTTGGTAGATTTGCAGTGGTCTGATACTCCTTCCATTTCAATATTATCGCTTGCACAGTGCTCCTTGGGATGTTTAAAGCTTGGGAAATCTTTTTGTATCCAAATCCGGCTTTAAACTTCTTCACAACAGTATCTCGGACCTGCCTGGTGTGTTCCTTGTTCTTCATGATGCTCTCTGCGCTTTTAACGGACCTCTGAGACTATCACAGTGCAGGTGCATTTATACGGAGACTTGATTACACACAGGTAGATTGTATTTATCATCATTAGTCATTTAGGTCAACATTGGATCATTCAGAGATCCTCACTGAACTTCTGGAGAGAGTTTGCTGCACTGAAAGTAAAGGGGCTGAATAATTTTGCACGCCCAATTTTTCAGTTTTTGAATTGTTAAAAAAGTTTGAAATATCCAATAAATGTTGTTCCACTTCATGATTGTGTCCCACTTGTTGTTGATTCTTCACAAAAAAATACAGTTTTATATCTTTATGTTTGAAGCCTGAAATGTGGCAAAAGGTCGCAAAGTTCAAGGGGGCCGAATACTTTCGCAAGGCACTGTATCTCTCCTCTCTGTTGGAGGTAAATATTGACCTCTCTGTCAGTGAAACTTCAAACAGGCACAAGTCATTATTGGGCTGGTTATTTAAGCTGGGTGTCATGAAAAGTGCCATGGTTTTAATGAAGGCTTTATTATGTTTTTAAATATCTATGCCTCCATCCGTTAATCTCCTTTATCACTTATGAAGAGTTATGAGGTTCTGTGCAGTAGAGGGTACACGCTTATACATACTTATTTTTCAGTGAGCATTGCGCTTACTGACTTCTTAATCCCGATGATGCGTATCAAAGTAGTGTAGCGGAGGTATACGCCGTATCAACGAAAAAGGCTGATGGAACAGATCAGACTGTTTCTCTTAAAATGTTTATCATTTAGGTGCAGCAATGTGCACACCGCGGTAGGCCTATGCGTGAATGTTCCAAAATGCAATTTGTGAGATAATGCCTTTCTAAAATGCACACCGCACACCCGAACGGTTTCATGGACATACTTGGAAATGGACATGCATGGTAAAAAACCGTTAGGAATGTTGAAGAGGGGAGATCTAAGCATGCAGAAACTATCATGGGCTGCTAATATGACTAGGATAATGCCATTGGCTGCTAGACAATGAAATATGGAAAAGCAATAGAACAGGAGAAAGCATATGAGGAAGTCTTTAGAAAAGAATTGCCTCCACGTTTCTTTGGTGGGTTCGTGGATAAAGGCCTCATTGAGGCAAGGTAAGACATGCCTCATAATATGAAGTAAAACGTCCAGGTTTTGAGCAATTAAGGAACAGGACAAATATAGTGAAGCTAATGACAGGCATAACTATACTCTGGTAGATGGAATGGCTTTCCTAATAACCGTCTCAATTAAATGTTAGGCTACTTTGTAGCTAGTTATGTCTATCTGGCAGAATGATGTCATGATTATTTGCGTCAATCCAGTGGCCATTTGTTTAGCAAACTCCCATCTCATGTGCTACAGAAACACTGCTAACCAAATAGTGCTAGGTGCCTGTGCACTTGAATTAAACGGTAACTACACTGAATTAAATGGTAGCTACACTCAAACATGTGTTCAATTTTTTTCCCAGACCTCAAAAGTGGTCTCCTGATGTGGTTTAAGCATTGTCATGGACTTATAACATCCAATTTGGTTGTGTTTCTATTAAAATGGTTTGACTTTCAGAACAGAAACCTGAATAAAAAGAATATACATCTGAAACGTGTGAATTTCTTACTCAGTTGAGACTCATTTATCTGTTTCAATAGTAGGCCTACTTGCACAGCTTGACCTGACTATGAAAGACCAATATGGGATTTATAATTTGAGATCATTCTGAGTGTATGTCACTGTTTCTAATACAATTTTTCACACAGGTCGCCTTCGCTGGGTGGGCCTCTTTTCCAGGCATCACTGCACCACTGGTTCTGTGTGACCATAGGGGGTGTCATTTACCCAGATATCTCCCATACTGTGTGACACACACATTTACACACACACGTAATCAGAGCGCGAATGACATTGAAACATCCCCCTATTTAACCACACACAGACAATTAAGCGCTCCCTCAAGGACAGCGACTCATTAATCCTTTACACTTGTGGGAATTTGGATATACGGATAGGGCTAAATTGAAATTTTCCGTACAGAAGACAATGTATAATATGAAAAGCATAAGAATTGAAAGGGAACATTTTGGAGATTATGGGAAAGGTATTAGGCCAAAGTTGAGAGAACAGTTCACCTGACTGACACAAGACAGAATCCAAACATTACACTGCTGATTTTATGTGCATTTTACACTGAATGTCCAAACATTAGGAACACCTTCCTAATATTGAGTCACATCCCCTTCTGCCCCCACAACAGCCTCAATTCATCGGGGAGTCAGAAGCGTTCCACAGGGATGCTGGCCCACGTTGACTCCAACGCTTCCCAAAGTTGTCAAGTTGGCTGGATGTCCTTTGGGTGGTGGACTATTCTTGATACACCCAGGAAACTTCTGAGCGTGAAAAACGCAGCAGCATTGCAGTTCTTGCTTTTCTTGTGCCTGGCACCAACTCCCATACCCTGTTCAAAGGCAGTATATTGTCCATTCACCCACTGAATGACACACCACACACAATCCATGTCTCAGTTGTCTCAAGGCTCAAAAATATTTATTTAACCAGTCTCCTCCTCTTCATCTACACTGATTGACATCAATAAGGGATTATAGTTTTCACCTGGTTAGTCTGTCATGCAAAGAGCAGGTGTTCCTAATGTTTTGTACACTAGGTACTTTTCGCCGCATTTGTTGATAACGACATCTGAAAATACTCTGGATGCATTCAGTAACATCCCACTGCGCACACACTGGTTGAATCGACGTGGAATAAATGTTGAATTGACATCTGTGCCGTGTGGGATGATAAGAATATTCCCACAAAAAAATGTAGGGTTGGCGCAATATAAAACAAAAAAAATTGCAAGGGTTTGAGTGAGAGGACTAACTGGTGTCTCCAAGTGGCCGCACACCTCTCCGAAGTGTGCACAGTTCCGAAGTCATTCCAATGCACTTGTATGACTCAAAGATGCTTTTTTTGAGCTCTCCTCGCAAGCGCACACTTGTCGTTTTGCACACCTGCGTCCTCGCCATCACACGATTTCTGTTTTAAACAATACAAAAAAACGTCCCATTTATAAATCTGGGTCAGGTGAGCATCATTTGAAAGCTTGTTCTGTTGCCAGCTAAGTTATGAAATAGGATTTTACAGTGTTCGGCAATTCAGAGAACGATCGTAATTTTGTGCGCATAGAAAAGTGTCCGGTGAGTGTTCCGCAGTGAATTTTCTTCACAATTGACAAACATAAATAGGCTTATTCTGTTCAGAACAACCCAGGGTATGATGTGGTGTCATAAACGTTGACACAGTGAAATGAATTGTATGATATGGAAATGTGCACATTTGGACTGCTTCCATGACATAGGTATTTATTATAATCCTCAACATCTCATCTTTCTAAATACATCACGTCCTCTTAAATTACAGCACTTCTCTCACTCACGACTGCGTTGCTCAAATTCAGAGAGGCTGACAGTCAAAATCCATACTGTGCTGTGAAGCACAGAGCCTGAGCTCTGATGTCATGTTACTGTACAGCCACTGCGTTCTAATGTAGCTTATCAGTGCCCAAATCTGCTATTTAAACCTGCATACGGGTACAACTTTAAAGGGATACCCTTTAAATCCTCTGAGGCTCAGAATGTGTCTGCATATATGAGTACATATTGCGTATCTGAGCAAGGTGTCCTATCCCTCGTTAGGGTCCGTTGCTGTGCATTGTGGGTTGATGGCAGTGTACCGGTGGGATGGTGAGGTCATAAGGCTCTGTACTCAGGTGTGTTGTGATTAGCTAGATTAACTGCGCCTGTTATTTAAGGTAGAAAGGTAGTTCAAACCTCCTCTCTAGCGTAATATGTTGTCTCAGTGCATGACAAATAGAGGCTTCCCATCATCCTTTTGACCTGGCATTGTCCCAGATTTTCACACCATTTAACCTGTGGCCTGTCATTGTCCCTTTACAGTAATGTGCTGTTAAACCAAATGTTTTGGAAATGTATTGTAACATACTGTAGCGACCCGCACAGACAGCTGTGTGTTATGTGTTAGGCTAGTAGGTGGTTGTGTTGTACTTACCAGTACCCAGTCCGACATGCCAATCAACCTGCTATCTCCCAATCACAGGAATGCCTGGAATGTTCTGATGCCAGGCATCCTGACGGTTGGCGGAGTGGCGTGGAGTGGGGTTGGGCAGGGGGATGGAGCATTGGAAGTTTTATGATCTAGTCAGGTCATTACAATACAGTACTTTTTTTCCTTTCTTTTTTACAGTATCTTACAGGTAACTGACTGCCAGTAAGTTACCGTAAGTGTAGTCTGTCGTTATAACTATGCACTAGGCTAGTTTTTTTATGTTGAAATGATATATGAAAGCCAATGTGTTTTTGCCCAGGATAGCGCTTACTCGTCCTTGTACATACGTCCTATTGGGTGTTATACTGCCTGTTATTGAGTTTCCATTAAGATGTCGATGTTAGAGAGATTTATCAGAGTAAAAAGCCTGTACATGATGCCACCACAGATAAGTACCAAGTCATCTGTTACACAAATTACCAACATGATGGTGTTATGATGGTGTTGTTGGTCTTAATGTATAATGCTGCAGTGCCAAAGAGCCTGCCCTTTTCACCCCAATGATGTATACATGTCTATGGTTCATCCTAACCCCTGGCGTTGGATTACCACTAGATTAGACATACAATATGTTTTACAGAAACACAGATCCCTGTGTATGTGTATATTTCCCACGGTTACTCTGCTAACTGATGACAGATGGGGTGCTCCAGGGCCAGGATGATTTATTGTGATGGGATTGGTCCGTACATGTCCTGCGATTAAAAGCCGGTCCTCGGGTTTAATCACAGTCGGCCAATCAGATCCAAGATGTGATGAGTTGCTCTGTTTATGAGAGGGACTGTCATGTGTCCATATGCAGAAAGGCAAATGAGTGACATCAGATGACCTTGAACTATAATCAAATATTGATTGAGGTTCTAAAAATAACACACCTAGACTGAAAACAGAATGTTAATCTGTCCATGCCCCACCCCTCTTAATTTATATCTCACCCTTTCTTTCTCTTCCCCCTTCCTTGCACTTTGCCAGTCTCAAAGAGAACAATGCAGAGCTGGGTCAATGGAAGGCTTTATCAAAGCACACAGCAGTCTGATTCTGAATGCAACGGGCAAACGCACACAAGCACGCACACACACACACACACACACAGCAGCAAGATGAATGGCCATGACACAATGGTGGTAAATTAAATCACTGATGAAACAGTCACCAAGGGCCCTCCATCCCACGCTGTGGCCTTGCATGTGTGTGGGCGGGAGGTATCTTGTTTCTCAGACACACACACACACACACACACACACACACACACACACACACACACACACACACACACACAGGGAACAGAATAGCTAATAAGCGCCTGTTTTCTTTGCTCTTTAAATCTATTCTATAACGGAAGGATATTATTAGGCTGGGTTGGGAGGGGGTCAATATGAGTTCATTATGCAAATATAAATCACAACAGGACTATATTGATATACTTAATAAATATATAATTTGCACACAATTTGTCTTTGTTTCTTATTCAATACTGTCTTCTACCAATGCAATACTAATGTAATAACTGGGTGGCATTTTTACAATATAACAGTGTAACTGTCATGTACTGTCATGTTGTGTCTTGTCTCTGTCCTTTCCCTTCACCCTGTCTCCCTCTGCTGGTCGTTGTTAGGTTACCTTTTCTCCCCCGCTTTCCCCCAGCTGTTCCTTGTCTCCTCTGACTACCCATTCACCCCGTTTCCCACCTGTTCCCTTTTTCCCTCTGATTAGGTCCCTATATCTCTCTCTGTTTCTGTTCCTGTCCTTGTCGGATTCTTGTTTGTTGTGTTTCATGCCTGAGCCAGACTATCGTCATGTTTGCTGTAACCTTGTCCTGTCCTGTCGGAATCTGCCGGTCTATCTGAGCCTACCTATGTTTGGTTATTAAAGAAGCTCTGTTTAAGTTAGTTCGCTTTTGGGTCCTCATTCACTCACCATAACAGAAGAATCCGACCAAGAATGGACCCAGCGACTTCGGATCCTCTCCACTCAGCCGTCGGGATCCAGGGAGCGATGCTAGGCAGACACGAGCAGGAAGTGTCTGCTGCTCGACATGCCGTTGAGACCCTGGCCACCCAAGTCTCCAACCTCACAGAACAGGTTCACCATCTCCGCCTCGATCCACCGGCCACTTCCAGGGCTTTCGAATCTCCGGAGCCCAGAATCAATAACCCGCCGTGTTACTCTGGGGAGCCCACTGAATGCCGCTCGTTCCTCACCCAGTGTGATATTGTGTTTTCTCTCCAGCCCAACACTTACTCCAGGAGCACTGCTCGTGTCGCCTACGTCATATCTCTCCTTATTGGACGGGCTCGTGAGTGGGGCACGGCAATCTGGGAGGCAAGGGCTGAGTGTACTAACCAGTATCAGGACTTTAAGGAGGAGATGATACGGGTTTTTGATCGATCTGTTTTTGGGGAGGAGGCTTCCAGGGCCCTGTCTTCCCTATGTCAAGGCAATCGATCCATAACAGACTACTCTATTGAGTTTCGCACTCTTGCTGTCTCCAGTGGCTGGAACGAGCCGGCCTTGCTCGCTCGTCTTCTGGAGGGTTTCCGCGCAGAGGTAAAGGATGAGATTCTCTCCCGGGAGGTTCCTTCCAGCGTGGATTCCTTGATTGAACTCGCTATTCGCATTGAGCGACGGGTTGATCTTCGTCACCGAGCTCGTGGAAAGGAGCTCGCGCTCTCCGTCGCCTCCCTCTCCGCATCACTACCATCTTCCTCTGCCGGCTCGGGTGCTGAGCCCATGCAGCTGGGAGGTATCCGCATCTCGACTAAGGAGAGGGAACGGAGAATCACCAACCGCCTCTGTCTCTATTGCGGTTCCGCTGGTCATTTTGTCACTTCATGTCCAGTAAAAGGCCAGAGCTCGTCAGTAAGCGGAGGGCTACTGGTGAGCGCTACTACTCCTGTCTCTCCTTCAAGATCCTGCACTACCTTGTCGGTCCATCTACGCTGGACCGGTTCGTCAGCTTCCTGCAGTGCCTTAATAGACTCTGGGGCGGAGGGCTGTTTTATGGACGAGACCTGGGCTCGGGAACATGACATTCCTCTCAGACAGTTAAAGGAGCCCACGGCCTTGTTCGCCCTGGATGGTAGTCCTCTCCCCAGGATTCAGCGTGAGACGCTACCTTTAACCCTCACTGTTTCTGGTAATCATAGTGAAACCATTTCTTTTTTAATTTTTCGTTCACCTTTTACACCTGTTGTTTTGGGCCATCCCTGGCTAGTTTGTCATAATCCTTCCATTAATTGGTCTAGTAATTCTATCCTCTCCTGGAACGTCTCTTGTCATGTGAAATGTTTAATGTCTGCTATCCCTCCTGTTTCCTCTGTCTCTTCTTCACAGGAGGAGCCTGGTGATTTGACAGGGGTGCCGGAGGAATATCACGATCTGCGCACGGTGTTCAGTCGGTCCAGGGCCACCTCTCTTCCTCCACACCGGTCGTATGATTGTAGTATTGATCTCCTTCCGGGAACCACCCCCCCCCCGGGGTAGACTATACTCTCTGTCGGCTCCCGAACGTAAGGCTCTCGAAGATTATTTGTCTGTAGCTCTTGACGCCGGTACCATAGTCCCCTCCTCCTCTCCCGCCGGAGCGGGGGTTTTTTTTGTCAAGAAGAAGGACGGGTCTCTGCGCCCCTGCATAGATTATCGAGGGCTGAATGACATAACAGTGAAGAATCGTTATCCGCTTCCTCTTATGTCTTCAGCCTTCGAGATCCTGCAGGGAGCCAGGTTTTTCACTAAGTTGGACCTTCGTAACGCTTACCATCTCGTGCGCATCAGGGAGGGGGACGAGTGGAAGACGGCGTTTAACACTCCGTTAGGGCACTTTGAATACCGGGTTCTTCCTTTCGGCCTCGCTAACGCTCCAGCTGTCTTTCAGGCATTAGTCAATGATGTCCTGAGAGACATGCTGAACATCTTTGTTTTCGTTTACCTTGACGATATCCTGATTTTTTCACCGTCACTCCAGATTCATGTTCAGCACGTTCGACGTGTCCTCCAGCGCCTTTTAGAGAATTGTCTTTTTGTGAAGGCTGAGAAGTGCACTTTTCATGCCTCCTCCGTCACATTTCTCGGTTCTGTTATTTCCGCTGAAGGCATTAAGATGGATCCCGCTAAGGTCCAAGCTGTCATTGATTGGCCCGTCCCTAAGTCACGCGTCGAGCTGCAGCGCTTTCTCGGCTTCGCGAACTTCTATCGTCGTTTCATCCGTAATTTCGGTCAGGTGGCAGCTCCTCTCACAGCCCTTACTTCTGTCAAGACGTGCTTTAAGTGGTCCGTTTCCGCCCAGGGAGCTTTTGATCTCCTCAAGAATCGTTTTACATCCGCTCCTATCCTTGTTACACCTGACGTCTCTAGACAGTTCGTTGTCGAGGTTGACGCGTCAGAGGTGGGCGTGGGAGCCATCCTTTCTCAGCGCTCCCTCTCTGACGACAAGGTCCACCCATGCGCGTATTTTTCTCATCGCCTGTCGCCGTCGGAACGTAACTATGATGTGGGTAACCGCGAACTGCTCGCCATCCGGTTAGCCCTAGGCGAATGGCGACAGTGGTTGGAGGGGGCGACCGTTCCTTTTGTCGTTTGGACTGACCATAGGAACCTTGAGTACATCCGTTCTGCCAAACGACTTAATGCGCGTCAGGCGCGTTGGGCGCTGTTTTTCGCTCGTTTCGAGTTCGTGATTTCTTATCGTCCGGGCTCTAAGAACACCAAGCCTGATGCTTTGTCTCGTCTCTTCAGTTCTTCAGTAGCCTCCACTGACCCCGAGGGGATTCTCCCTGAGGGGCGTGTTGTCGGGTTGACTGTCTGGGGAATTGAGAGGCAGGTAAAACAAGCGCTCACTCACACTCCGTCGCCGCGCGCTTGTCCTAGGAACCTTCTTTTCGTTCCCGTTCCTACTCGTCTGGCCGTTCTTCAGTGGGCTCACTCTGCCAAGTTAGCCGGCCACCCTGGCGTTCGGGGTACGCTTGCTTCCATTCGCCAGCGTTTTTGGTGGCCCACCCGGGAGCATGACACGCGTCGTTTCGTGGCTGCTTGTTCGGTCTGCGCGCAGACTAAGTCCGGTAACTCTCCTCCTGCCGGCCGTCTCAGGCCGCTTCCTATTCCCTCTCGACCGTGGTCTCACATCGCCTTAGATTTTGTCACCGGACTGCCTTCGTCAGCGGGGAAGACTGTTATTCTTACGGTTGTCGATAGGTTCTCTAAGGCGGCTCATTTCATTCCCCTTGCTAAGCTTCCTTCTGCTAAAGAGACGGCACAAATCATCATCGAGAATGTTTTCAGAATTCATGGCCTTCCGTCAGACGTCGTTTCGGACAGAGGTCCGCAATTCACGTCTCAATTTTGGAGGGAGTTTTGCCGTTTGATTGGGGCTTCCGTCAGTCTCTCTTCCGGCTTTCACCCCCAGTCTAACGGTCAAGCAGAACGGGCCAATCAGACTATTGGTCGCATCTTACGCAGTCTTTCTTTTCGTAACCCTGCGTCTTGGTCAGAACAGCTCCCCTGGGCAGAATACGCCCACAACTCGCTTCCTTCGTCTGCGACCGGGCTATCTCCTTTTCAGAGTAGCCTCGGGTACCAGCCTCCACTGTTCTCATCTCAGTTCGCCGAGTCCAGCGTCCCCTCCGCTCAGGCTTTTGTCCAACGTTGCGAGCGCACCTGGAAGAGGGTCAGGTCTGCACTTTGCCGTTATAGGACGCAGACTGTGAGGGCTGCTAATAAGCGTAGAACTAAGAGTCCTAGATATTGTCGCGGTCAGAGAGTTTGGCTCTCCACTCAGAACCTTCCCCTTAAGACGGCTTCTCGCAAGTTGACCCCGCGGTTCATTGGTCCGCTCCGTATTTCTCGGGTCATTAATCCTGTCGCAGTTCGACTTCTTCTTCCGCGATACCTTCGTCGCGTCCACCCGGTCTTCCATGTCTCCTGCATCAAGCCCGTCCTTCGCGCCCCCGCTCGTCTCCCCCCCCCCCCCCCCCATCCTTGTCGAGGGCGCACCCATCTACAGGGTCCGTAGAATTTTGGACATGCGTCCTCGGGGCCGTGGTCACCAGTACCTCGTAGATTGGGAGGGGTACGGTCCTGAGGAGAGGAGTTGGGTTCCCTCTCGGGACGTGCTGGACCGTGCGCTGATCGAGGATTTCCTCCGTTGCCGCCAGGTTTCCTCCTCGAGTGCGCCAGGAGTCGCTCGGTGAGTGGGGGGGTACTGTCATGTACTGTCATGTTGTGTCTTGTCTCTGTCCTTTCCCTTCACCCTGTCTCCCTCTGCTGGTCGTTGTTAGGTTACCTTTTCTCCCCCGCTTTCCCCCAGCTGTTCCTTGTCTCCTCTGACTACCCATTCACCCCGTTTCCCACCTGTTCCCTTTTTCCCTCTGATTAGGTCCCTATATCTCTCTCTGTTTCTGTTCCTGTCCTTGTCGGATTCTTGTTTGTTGTGTTTCATGCCTGAGCCAGACTATCGTCATGTTTGCTGTAACCTTGTCCTGTCCTGTCGGAATCTGCCGGTCTATCTGAGCCTACCTATGTTTGGTTATTAAAGAAGCTCTGTTTAAGTTAGTTCGCTTTTGGGTCCTCATTCACTCACCATAACAGTAACAGTTTATATAACTCCTGAACAGACAATGTTACTTCCACACATTTATTGTCAACTCACCTCACCCACCACCAATGTGTAGCATTCACCTGGTGTGTACTATAGGGTACTAACCACTATATCTCATCCCAAAACACGCAGACAGCCACATCAGACAGGTGGATCTATGAATAGCACAAACACAGCAATTTGGCCAGTGTTGGGATTTTTTCAGTGTAACATTTCTAGTGTTGATTCTGAAGTTAAATTCACTCTGTAACATGCTGACCACACCGCTCGCGTCGCAAAATAAATGTAAACGTACAGTTGAAGTGGGAAGTTTACCATACACTTAGGTTGGAGGCATTAAAACTCTCTTTTTCAACCACCACACAAATGTCTTGTTAACAAACTATAGTTTTGGCAAGTCAGTTAGGACATCTACTTTGTGCATGACACGGTCATTTTTCCAACAATTGTTTACAGACATATTATTTCACTTATAACTCACTGTATCACAATTCCAGCAGGTCAGAAGTTTACATACACTAAATTGACTGTGCTATTAAACAGCTTGTAAATTCCAGAAAGAGATGTCATGGCTTTAGAAGCTTCTGATAGGGTAATTGACATCATTTGAGTCAATTGGAGTTGTACCTGTGGATGTATTTCAAGGCCAACCTTCAAACTCAGTGCCTCTTTGCTTGAAATCATGGGAAAATCAAAAGGAAAAAAAATGTAGAAAATTGTAGACCTCCACAAATCTGGTTCATCCTTGTGAGCAATTTCGAAACGCCTGAAGGTGCCACATTCAAGTATAAACACCATGGAACCACGCAGATGTCATAACGCTCAGGAAGGAGACCTGTTCTGTCTCCTAGAGATGAACGTGCTTTGGTGAGAAAAGTGCAAATCAATCCCAGAACAACAGCAAAAGACCTTGTGAAGATGCTGGATGAAATAGGTACAAAAGTATCTATATCCACAGTAAAACGAGTCCTATATCGCCATAACCTCAATTGCCGCTCAGTAAGGAAGAAGCCATTGCTTCAAAACCGCCATAAAAAGACAGACTACGGTTTGCAACTGCACATGGGGACAAAGATCGTACTTTTTGGAGAAATGTCCTCTGGTCTGATGAAACAAAAAATAGAACTGTTTGGCCATTATGACCATCGTTATGTTTGGAGGAAAAAGGGGGAGGCTTGCAAGCCGAAGAAAACCATCCCAACCGTGAAGCACAGGGGTGGCACCATCATGTTGTGGGGGTGCTTGCTGCAGGAGGAACTGGTGCACTTCAGAAAATAGATGGCATCATGAGGTTGGAAAATTATGTGGATATATTGAATCAACATCTCAAGACATCAGTCAGAAAGTTAAAGCTTGGTCGCAAATGGGACTTCCAAATGGACAATGACCCCAAGCATACTTCCAAAGTTGTGGCAAAATGGCTTAAGGACAACAACGTCAAGGTATTAGAGAGGCCATCACAAAGCCCTGACCTCAATCCTATAGAAAATTTGTGGGAAGAACTGAAAAAGCGTGTGCGAACAAGGAGGCCTACAAACCTGACTCAGTTACACCAGCTCTGTCAGGAGGAATGGGCCAAAATTCACCCAACTTATTGCGGGAAGCTTGTGGAAGGATACCCGAAGCCTTTGACCCAAGTTAAACAATTTAAAGGCAATGCTACCAAATACTAATTGTGTGTATGTAAATTTCTGACCCACTGGGAATGTGATGAAAGAAATTAAAGCTGAAATAAATAATTCTCTCTACTATTATTCTGACATTACACATTCTTAAAATAAAGTGGTGATCCTAACTGACCTAAGACAGGGGATTTTTACTAGGATTAAACGTCATGAATTGTGAAAAACTGAGTTTAAATGTATTTGGCTAAGGTGTATGTAAACTTTCGACTTCAACTGTACATGTTATTCAATTATTGCACCCACACTGCTCGTGCGCGCCAACGAGCGTCTGCGTTGCCAAGCGCTAAAATAGAAGTCAATTCTATTTGTGATCCTGAACGCGGTGCAAGTCCTGCCTCTCCTATATCCTCATTGGTTTATAGAAGCAGATATCCATGTGCCATCTCCTCATTGGTTATACCCACGTGGATGATTGAAAGATGAACTGAGTTTGGTCGGTCGTCGTGGTAACCATAAAGGTTAGATGCCAATCAGCATATAAAGTCCAAAGAAGAAAAGGCCTGGAAGGAGGAGAGATGACTAGAAATGATTTGATTGACCGTTTTATGTTTGGACTAATTGTAAGAGCAGAGGACCTTGTGCATTTCAGATAAAATAACTCAGTGTTTATATCCCAGGACAAATGATCTAGCAACAACAAGATAGCTAAATAGGACAAATTAGCTCTCAACTGCAAGCTAGCTAGTTAAATTGCCATAAATGTTTAACGCTTTTTGATTAATATCTTTGGTTCAGAGTTTGTTTTGATATTTCAACCTGCGTGTCGTGATCACTTTTGGTGTGGGGGGACAAAATCTAACGGCTAGTTTAGGTACGGTGTAAGTGTGAAATTAACACTCAGTGGTGTAAAAGAACCCCCAGTGCTGGTGTTAATAACTATAGTTATTGTTTTACACTGTGGAGAGTAAACCAGTCTAATCAAAACCACACTGATCATTATTATACTTCCCAGCATGCTCTACTGCAGGTAGATTTTTTTTAATATCTGTGTTTTTGCATGTACTGTACATTGATTAATTTATTAGTCTTATGCTACGAAGGATGAATAACACATTTTTCTAAACGAATCCAATCAATTAGTTAGATTTATTTCACCCTTTACTGAAATGGTTGTTCCAGTTTAAATGGTTTAGGTAGTGTTTTGTATTAAGTATCCTAAGACCTGAAAGTCATTCTGAATGCAGGTTGCGAGTGCATAAATATTCAAACTGTTGGATATCCTATCACGTAATCCAGGAGTTTCCGAACACCACTAGGCCATCAACTAGGCCAATAAGAAAGGCCTTATGATATATGTAATGTCATGGAGTTTAATTTTAATTATAACATTCGCCAAGGAACTCACTTGGTGAAAGCCTCAGGGTCCCGCTAGCAGAACAACTTCCGGGGAAACTGGAGGGCACTCAATTCAAATAAATAATCAGAAATAATATGGATTTTAAACATGTATGTACCTATAAGTGTCTTATATCGGCTGGAATCTTAAATTATTGTTCATCTAACTGCACTGTCCGATTTACGGTAGCTATTACAGCAAAAATGTGCCATGCGATTGTTTGAGGACGGCGCCCCACATCAAAATATTTTTACACCGGAACAGGTGCACATATTAGAGTGGCCTTTTATTGTCCCCAGCACAAGGTGCACCTGTGTAATGACCATGCGATTGAATCAGCTTCTTGATTTGCCACACATGTCAGATGTGTGGATTAACTTGTCAAAGGAAAAATGTCCACTAACAGGGATTTAAACAAATTTGATCACAAAATTTGAGCGAAATACGACTTTTGTGCATATGGAAAAATTCTGGGATCTTTAAATTTTGCTCATGAAACATGGGACCACCACTTTTTATGTTGTGTTTATATTTGTGTTCAGTATAAATCAAGTGCTATGTTTTAAAATGTAGGTGTTGCATATTACTCTATAGTAGAGCTATGCAAACACCACAATTGAGTTCCTTTGAACACTTTAATAGTCAAATGGTGAACAATGCAACATAGTTAAGTCTTTAATGCTTTCAAAAGTGTTCATTTAATACCGGTACAGTCGGACTCATATGTTCCCTGAAAATAGTGTACAGTTTACACTTTCAGAGTTAAATGTACTCCATTGATTTTGGTGTGTAGTAAGGCCAGTCAGGTGCACTACCACTGTATGTAATAATGATCTATCTGGTGCTTGGGAAGGCTGTGGTGGTTAATAAGGATGGGAGTGGGAGAATAGAGAAGGATAGAGGGAGAGGAAAGGGGGAGAAGACAAGAAGGGTGGTAGCAAAGACAGAGGTGTAGAGAGAGAGAGAGAGAGAGAGAGAGAGAGACATAGCTTCCCACCATAGAGCAGAGCAGGGCGAGCAGAACAGAGCAGAGCAGGAGGTATCAGGTGTGGAACTCGGGAGTGTAAACGCAACCATTACTTCCACCACTGTGCTTCAGTGTCTACTTCAGTGTGTGTGCCATAGGCGCCTGGTGCGTGTGTGCCAACAGACAGTCCACAGGTGCCCACGCAATATCAGTCAGGCATGAGAGCGACCCACAAAGCTTTTGGGGGTCTTAGCATCCTTTAGGGATTGTTCTCTTCTCATGAGAAACAGTGAAAATAAAGCAAGGTTCAAATAAAATCCTCACAGTGATCACCATGGATAATGAATAAGCTGTAAGTGTGGTGTTTAAATATTGATGTGGGGCGTATGTACAGCCAAGCCTTGTCAAGGTGAATAAGGTTGCCTGGCTGGCTGGCTGGCTGGCTGCCTGCCTGCCTGCCTGCCTGCCTGTCTGTCTGTCTGTCTGTCTGTCTGTCTGTCTGTCTCAGCATATCTGTCTGTCCTGATGCATCCAAATATCACCAGGTGCTGTTCTCCCTGCCCTCAGTGTAAATGTGCATGCGTGTGCGTACGTGCACACGTGTGTGCGAAATAGAATGAGAGAGAGACAGAGAAAGAGGTGGGAGAGAGAATAAGGTAGAAAAGGAAGAGAGCGAGATCGCGAAAGAGAGAGAAATCCTGCCTCTGTAGCAAGGGCAGAGAAGGAGATGTATACGGGAGCAGAGGCGCTTCTATCAAATATCCGGTTGCTGAAATGCGCAGAAGCACCCTGCAGCTGCGTTCCGCGTTGACTGAGCAGAGAGGGGAGGGGAGAAAAAACGGAGAGAGCGAGCGAGCAGCGTAGACGCAGTGGGACACGGAGTCAGAGAAGACTACACCGACGCACATAGCCACACAACAAATAAATAGAGAATCGACTCGAAATTGCGCGTCAACGAGCCCGACCCGAGCGGTGTGCGGCCGAAACCTTTTTCACCATGGAGACTGCGGTAAAAACACAATCTAAAATGTGAGATTTACGAAGGCAATCAGAAGAGAGCGAGAGAGTGGCTTTACCCCCTTATCTTGCGCTGGTGATTTCAATTCTGTGCTCCGTCGTCGTCGCAGTGTTTCTGGGGTAAAATGAAGAAGTTTAACATCAGGAAGGTACTGGACGGCCTAAAGGAGCAAGCGTCTTCCTCGGCTTCGTCTGGCCAGTCGGGCACCCAGGAGAACAATTTGATGCAGGAGACCCTTCAGTCCGAGAATTTTCAACTCTGCAAGGTGGGCGAGTCAGATGCATTTTATTATGCAGCTGTATCAAACATTTCTGTTTCAAACGTCTCTATTTTCTTACTGCATATTGGCTGCCGCGTCTCTCGATATTGATAGACTACTTAACGCGCCGCCACCTATTATTATTGATAGCCTACATCTGTTATCATCTGATGAACGGTTAAACTACTATAGCTGACCACCTGCGTTTGCCTGGTCTTTTTCATCAACATCTGTTATGTAAAGGTGTTATAATAATGATAATATAGTTTGCCTCATAGGCAACGCCATCTGTCAATCCCCAGTGTTTGTTAACCCAGTTTGTAAAATGCGCATATGGCGAATGCGTTTAGAGATCTACCAAGATAGAATAGACTTTCCATCATAATTTAGCGTTTGTTTCTATACATCCCATCATTAGCCTATATAGTCCTACCTTTATAACGATCTAATAAATGCATAGGCCTACATATATCCCCCCTTCCGTTCAAATAGACTGGTTTCATCGCTCATGCCATCTGCACTTCGCATGAACTGTCACACAGAGGGGTTGGGATTAAACAACCCGTTTCTTGCATAATGGGTAATGGATTAACATGTCAATCGCTGGGTCCCTGGCCGGTTGAAACAGTGGCTATCAGTCTGGGTGAAACAGTGGCTATCAGTCTCCCACCAACACTCACCTTCCAGTTCACACACCCGATTCCCTCATTAATCCATAGAATAAGGCTGCGTCTGACATTTAGACCCGTGTTATCATGCACTGGCTCCCATTATTAATTGAATAGGTCTTGACAGAAGAATGGATGGGGTTAATAAGAGCTCACATTCGATTGACATGCCTGCAAATCAGCTGGAACGAACGTAGCCCATCCTTAGGACGCCACAGCAAATCTATATTATCGTTGATACATAGGATACGCTGCTTTCTATTCAAATGGACAACCCCTTGAATTTTTGACTATTTCTCACCTTAATTCAATTGTCTTGTTTGGGCCAGGCCAAGATGACCCGAACACGAGATTGACTTGAACACCTGTATAAGGGCTATTTTATTACACATGATCATGATCATGCAGCCACAGCATCAAGTTCACGGCGATGTGCTGTAGTCCCTTGACTATCCAATACCTCAACCCCTCTGCAGAGTGGAGCACAGACTTTTTTTTCAATGAAATCCATACTTTTTAATAAATCATTTATCAAATTCCACTGGGCAAAAACTGGGTGAATCAACGTTGTTTCCACGTCATTTCAACCCTCCAAATATATGTGATGAAGTTTAATCAACATGGAAAACTGAATGGATTTGCAACCACCGACTGTGGATGTAGCCCACTGGTGATTGTATTTATTTGTTTATTTGGTGATTGTATAGATTTGTTTATTTGGATCCCCATTAGCGGTTGGGAAAGCAGCAGCTACTCTTCCCGGGGTCCACACAAAACACGAAACATGAGAAGTAACAAAACACTGATACACTGATAGACAAGGACAGTCACACACATTTAAAACACAACAACAACAAAAAATGATACAAACAATACAACAAGAAAAAAACATGTTTGTGTGTCTGTGTGTGTTTGTGTGTGTCCCATCACAGTCCCACCTTTCCATGAGAGGTTGTTCAATTCATTGTTCTTGTCTGTTAATTTTCTGTATGATGTCCTGTTTCGTGTTTTGTGTGGACCTCAGGAAGAGTAGCTGCTGCTTTCCCAACAGCTAATGGGGATCCTAATAAAATGTCAAATACCAATGCTTTTTTTAAATGTCATTTTGATGTTTGCTTGAGTTATTGGAGATGGAAGGATGTTCCATGTGATCATGGCTCTGTATAATACTGTGCGTTGCCGCGACTTCATTTGGACTTGAGGACAGTGATGAGACCCATGGTGGCATGTCTTGTGCAGGACGTGCTGCTTTGTTCTGAGCCAGCTGCAGCTTCTAGGTCTTTCTTTGCTGTACTTGACCATATTGCCAGACAGTGATCGAGATGGGACTAGACCAGAGCCTAAACAACTAGTACAGTTGATTTTTGTGTAAAAAAACACAGAACATCTTGTTATAACAGACATACCCCTCCCCATCTTCACAACAACTTTGTCAATATGACTTGACCATGATAATTGACCATCCAATGTTATACTTAGGAGTTTAGCTTCCACAACTTGCTCAATGGCCGCACCCTTTATACACAACTCCAATTGAGGTTTAAGTCTTAGAGAATGTTTTGAAACAAATACAATGCCTTTACTTTTAGATGTAATAATAATAATAACAACAATTCATTTAATTTGTAAAGTGTTTTTCTCATACCCAATGTGCTAAAAGAATATACACAAGAATAATTAGAACAATCCAAAACACAGAACACAGATAACAATCCAAGCTATATACAGTTGTCGTCAGATCCGGAAGACATGAGAACAGGGTTAGCAGAGGTCCTTGAAGGCTTTTCCGAACAGCAAGGTCTTGGGCTGTGCCTTCAAAGGAGGACATAGACTCCTCAGCCCTAATAGTGTCTGAAAGTGCATTCCACAGCTGCGGAATCATGCAACTGAAATCCCTGTCATCCATAGCTTTTAATCTGCTGCGGGGCTGCTGACAGGAGACGGACCTGGAGGAGTGAAATGTGAATTATAGATTTGTCATTGAATGCAAGTCTAAGAATAGGTAGATTTGTTCTATGTGCTCTATTTCTATTCCTTTTGCATCTTTTACTTTTGATTTTGTACACCAGCTTCAAACAGCTGAAAATACTATATTTTTGCTTATTGAACATATATTTCACAGCATTTTAGATGGTACAATGATTCTCTACACTGTACATTGCTTGTTTTGTCACGTCAACACAAATTAGGTGAACTATTAGAATTTTAGCAACCAAGAAATGGTGGAGCGATTTCTGCATATTGCGCCTTTTAAGACCACTTTATTATTAATCATCCATTCTGATACTGACTGTAACTTTTATTTAGAATTCAGTGAGCTCACTGTCTTTGGGTGCTGACATGTAGTGTGTAGAATCATCCATACATAGTCATTCTAGCTTTGTGTAAGACCAGTGGCAAATTATTTGTAGAAATAGAGAAGAGTAACGGCCCAAGGCAACTGCCCTGATGGACACCGCACTGTACATACCTGATGTTAAAAAAACTTTAATTGAAGAACACTCTGTGTTCTATTGGATAAATTTACGTTTCATTAAAAAGTATGGATTTCAGTAAACAAGGGTACACAACAACAGAGGACATACATAGGTACACGGTAAGGGTTGAAGAATTTCGACCAAATAGCAACTCTAAGAAGTCTAAGAATTTAAAAACTCTAGTCTGCACTCAACTCCGTGGAGCAGTTGAGGTGCTTGGCTACCCCTTGACATGACATTAGGCATACATACCGTTTTTTTTTTATCCCTTGGGGCGATGGCAGCCCAGCATTGAGTGATGCTGCTCATTTCTACATGGCACAGTTTTGTGCGCTTTAACATGAATATTAGTTAATGCTCTTGGGAAAGATTAATATCATTAGGCCTACATACTGTAAATGATTTGTGGTAGCCTATATCATCGACTTGAAAATGCAGGGCTATTTGTGACGTGTTTCTCTCCATCGCTAGACCCGTGTAGGCCTAATATCTGGAATGGTTGGCTAGAACAGCCTAAGCTACATGTCGCCAATTATTTTCGTGAAAATGTAAATAAAACTAAAATAGGTCTTGCGGTTTTGATCCAGCCGGGTCCTGGAGTGTCATAATTGGGTTGGCGCTCCAGGCGCATATGGTCGAGGGAAATGATCCAAAGCCCAGCCCGTGTTTCCACTGCTGCCTGCGCTAGGGCAGGTGTCTCTGCTACAGTGGAGGGGGTCTTACGTAATATGCTTTAGCACTCTGCTCTGCTCTGGCTTTAAGCAAACAAGTAGGCTACAACAACTCGCTGACTGACTTGCTGACTGATGCAATAGGCTCCAGCAGCACCAGCATATTGTCACGCCTGTCACGCCCCAAAGTGATGGGTTTTATTGCTGTGTTTTATTTCTACAGTAGTAATGTAATCCCGACTAGTTGCTATGTGGGAGACGCCATCAAAAGAGATGATGTTGTTACTATTATCTGAAAATGGGCCTATGCACACACAATATGATGGAACCTAACTGTTACGATAAAAAAAAAAAAATCCCACATAAAATGCAACTTTTTTCTAGGGTCATTGCTGTTGTGCTCATTGTGTTGCTGTATATTTTTGTTCATTTGCCTGTTCATTTCAAGTGTTCATTCACAGACTTCAAATTGCGGTTTGAGTACGTATATCGATTGTATTATTTGGACACAAAACTAACGTTACTCTGTTGTGAGAACGCTCATGAAAATTCCCTCTAACCATGATTTACCTGTTGTTTCCGCATCACCCTGATTTGCTGCCCTCTCATTGGATGCCCAGACTGTCCGTCATGGCTTCCCCTATCAGCCGTCGTCCATGGCCCATGACCCAGTCCAGAAGATCCTGGCCATTGGGACCCAGAGTGGGGCCCTCAGACTGTATCCTTTCTGTGTGGAGCTGTGTTTAACTCAGTTGATTTGTTTGTGTTTTTGTACCCTTGGTTCCTGGGGAAGGACCTGCATGGGGCTACTCTCAGCCCAGACCAGCAGCAGGTAGGTGGGATGTATGGATAGATGGGTGGATAGACGAATGTTTGGATAGATGGATGAATGGATGGATTGAATAGAAAGACAATCAGAATGTCCTTGGAAGAACAGGCTGAGCTCATGTTTTCGTATGTATAATCAGTCTACCCATATGTAATAACACATCTTACAGTGTAATTGCGTGTTACATTGTAAAAATAAAAAATGCTGATATAAAGCTAGCAGCCTGTTTACAGGGCCAACAGCTTGCTGTGCTTCACAACACAAAGCAGTGGAATGGCACCACAGGGAGCCATAGCTACAGAGAGCACCCTCCCACTAGCTCGCCTCCTGCCTGCCTGCCTCCTGCCTACCTGCCTCCTGCCTGCCTGCCTCTCTGCCCGCCTGCCTCTCTGCCCGCCTGCCTCTCTAACTGCCTGCCTCCTGCCTGCCTGCCTCTCTAACTGCCTGCCTCCTGCCTGCCTGCCTCTTTGCCTGCGCCAGGCCCCTTTACTGTTCCAGCGTGTGTTCTCGCTGAAAAACAACTCATTCGGGTGTGATTAAGGGGCGGACAGGTGGGCGGCGACATGCCTCTGTCTCTCTGCCTGTCTTTGTCTGTCTTTTTGTCCCCCCATGCTGTCTGTCTTTCTGTCTGATGTCTGCCTTTGTTCCTGCTTGCGGTCTTGTACAAGTGAGCTTCATTTCTACTTATATCTGAATGAGATGAGGCAAAACAAATTCTCAGTTCTAATAGGTGCAGGATAACGGTGTTGATCTATTTGCATTGATATTAGATTGGTGTCAATCAAGATGTAACCATAGAGTTGTTGATATGCTGTTCAGTTTACATTGATGCAATATGTGCTTTCTTTGACTACTTCAGTTGATGTTGAACTGTCAGTGAATGGTTCAGGGTTTGACAATTCTTCCTCCTCACAGATGTTGGTAGCTTTGAATTTGAGAGACTAGAAAAACGTCATGACTTCAGTCAGCTCTTTGAGTGATGTGGAACAGACAGAGATAGGTTCTTATCTCTGGGAGAGGAAGGTGAATGGAGAGTCATGCAACTGCCTGCGCTTTTCCCTTTTTCGATCAGTGCTCTCGACGATGACTCGGCTCGCTCTTGCCTAATCTGATAACGATGATGCCTGGTAGGAAAGACATGCTTTATTGTTACTTTTTTTAATTGTCCTTTGATGAAGATGATTTGGCTGAGGGTCTAGTAGTAGACATGTGTTATAGCTGTAGTTGTGTAGCCCTTTGCTTAAAGTATGTCTATAGCTTTGTGCTGTAGCACTAGATTTGTCTCTGTGGCTTTGTCTCTGAGTCTGATTGTATTAGCCTTATAGGACTACTTGCTCGCTATACTTGTAACTATGTTCTGTTGCAATCCTTGCAGCTCTAGCTCTTTTTCTGTTGTGTGGCCGTATACTATAGCCTTAGGTCTTTGATGTTCTGTCTGTCCTGTAGCTCTGTGTCTGTCCTGTAGCTCTGTGTCTGTCCTGTAGCTCTGTCTCTGTCCTGTAGCTCTGTCTGTCCTGTAGCTTAATCTCTGTCCTGTAGCTCTATCTCTGTCCTGTAGATCTGTTTCTGCCCTGTAGCTCTATCTCTGTCCTGTAGAGCTCTTTCTGCCCCGTAACTCTATGTCTGTCCTGTAGCTTTATCTCTGTCATGTAGATCTGTTTCTGCCCTGTAGCTCTGTCTGTCCTGTAGCTATATCTCTGCCCTGTAGCTCTATGTCTGTCCTGTAGCTCTATTTCTGTCCTGTAGCTCTATATCTGTCCTGTAGCTCTATGCCTGTCCTGTAGCTCTATATCTGCCCTGTAGCTCTGTCTGTCCTGTAGCTCTGTCTGTCCTGTAGCTATATCTCTGCCCTGTAGCTCTATGTCTGTCCTGTAGCTCTATCTCTGTCCTGTAGCTCTATATCTGTCCTGCAGGTCTATGCCTGTCAAGTAGCTCTGTCTGTCCTGTAGCTCTTTCTCTGTCCTGTAGCTCTTTCTCTGTCCTGTAGTTCTATGTCTGTCCTGTAGCTCTGTTTCTGTCCTGTAGCTATATGTCTGTTCAGTAGCTCTATCTCTATCATGTGGCTTTATGTCTGTCCTGTAGCTCTATGTCTGTCCTGTAGCTCTATGTTTGTCCTGCAGCTCTATGTCTGTCCCGTAGCTCTATGCCTGTTCTGTAGCTCTATATCTGTCCCATAGCTCTATGTTTGTCCTGTAGCTATATGTCTGTCCTGTAGCTCTATGTCTGTCCTGTAGCTCTATCTCTGTCCAGTACCTCTATCTCTACCCTCTAGCTTTATGTCTGTTATGTAGCTCTATGCCTGTCCTCTATCTCTATGTGTCCAGTAGCTGTATCTCTGTCCTGTAGCCATATGTCTGTCCTGTAGCTCTATCTCTCCTTAGCTTTATGTCTGTCCTGTAGCTCTGTCTCTGTCCTGTAGCTCTATCTCTATGTCTGTCCTGTAGCTCTATGTCTGTCCTGTAGCTTTATCTCTGTCCTGTAGTTCTATGGCTGTCCTGTAGCTCTATCTCTATCCTGTAGCTATGTCTGTCCAGTAGCCCTATGTCTGTCCTGTAGCTCTATCTCTGTCCTGTAGCTTTATGCCTGTCATGTAGCTCTATATCTGTTCTGTAGCTCTATGTCCTGTAGCTCTATGTCTGTTCTGTAGCACTATCTCTGTCCTGGAGCTCTATGTCTGGCTCGTAGCTCTATGCATGTATTGCTGAGCTATGTATGTCCTGTAGCTCCATGTCTGTTCTGTAGCACTATCACTGTCATGTAGCTCTATGTCTGGCTCATAGCTCTATGTCTGTATTGCAGTACTATGTATGTCCTGTAGCTCTATCTCTGTCCTGTAGCTCTACATCTGTCCTGTAGCTCTATGCCTGTCATGTAGCTCTGTCTGTCCTGTAGCTCTTTCTCTGTCCTGTATTTCTATGTCTGTCCTGCAGCTCTGTTTCTGTCCAGTAGCTCTATCTCTATCATGTGGCTTTATTACTGTCCTGTAGCTCTTCGTTTGTCCTGCAGCTCTATGTCTGTCCCGTAGCTCTATGTCTGTTCTGTAGCTCTATATCTGTCCCATAGCTCTATGTTTGTCCTGTAGCTACAGTGCCTTGCGAAAGTATTCGGCCCTCTTGAACTTTGCGACCTTTTGCCATATTTCAGGCTTCAAACATAAAGATATAAAACTGTATTTTTTTGTGAAGAATCAACAACAAGTGGGACACAATCATGAAGTGGAACGACATTTATTGGATATGTCAAACTTTTTTAACAAATCAAAAACTGAAAAATTGGGCGTGCAAAATTATTCAGCCCCCTTAAGTTAATACTTTGTAGCGCCACCTTTTGCTGCGATTACAGCTGTAAGTCGCTTGGGGTATGTCTCTATCAGTTTTGCACATCGAGAGACTGACATTTTTTCCCATTCCTCCTTGCAAAACAGCTCGAGCTCAGTGAGGTTGGATGGAGAGCATTTGCGAACAGCAGTTTTCAGTTCTTTCCACAGATTCTCGATTGGATTCAGGTCTGGACTTTGACTTGGCCATTCTAACACCTGGATATGTTTATTTTTGAACCATTCCATTATAGATTTTGCTTTATGTTTTGGATTATTGTCTTGTTGGAAGACAAATCTCCGTCCCAGTCTCAGGTCTTTTGCAGACTCTATCAGGTTTTCTTCCAGACAGGTCCTGTATTTGGCTCCATCCATCTTCCCATCAATTTTAACCATCTTCCCTATCCCTGCTGAAGAAAAGCAGGCCCAAACCATGATGCTGCCACCAACATGTTTGACAGTGGAGATGGTGTGTTCAGGGTGATGAGCTGTGTTGCTTTTACGCCAAACATAACGTTTTGCATTGTTGCCAAAAAGTTCAATTTTGGTTTCATCCGACCAGAGCACCTTCTTCCACATGTTTGGTGTGTCTCCCAGGTGGCTTGTGGCAAACTTTAAACAACACTTTTTATGGATATCTTTAAGAAATGGCTTTCTTCTTGCCACTCTTCCATAAAGGCCAGATTTGTGCAATATACAACTGATTGTTGTCCTATGGACAGAGTCTCCCACCTCAGCTGTAGATCTCTGCAGTTCATCCAGAGTGATCATGGGCCTCTTGGCTGCATCTCTGATCAGTCTTCTCCTTGTATGAGCTGAAAGTTTAGAGGGACGGCCAGGTCTTGGTAGATTTGCAGTGGTCTGATACTCCTTCCATTTCAATATTATCGCTTGCACAGTGCTCCTTGGGATGTTTAAAGCTTGGGAAATATTTTTGTATCCAAATCCGGCTTTAAACTTCTTCACAACAGTATCTCGGACCTGCCTGGTGTGTTCCTTGTTCTTCATGATGCTCTCTGCGCTTTTAACGGACCTCTGAGACTATCACAGTGCAGGTGCATTTATACGGAGACTTGATTACACACAGGTGGATTGTATTTATCATCATTAGTCATTTAGGTCAACATTGGATCATTCAGAGATGCTCACTGAACTTCTGGAGAGAGTTTGCTGCACTGAAAGTAAAGGGGCTGAATAATTTTGCACGCCCAATTTTTCAGTTTTTGATTTGTTAAAAAAGTTTGAAATATCCAATACATGTCGTTCCACTTCATGATTGTGTCCCACTTGTTGTTGATTCTTCACAAAAAAATACCGTTTTATATCTTTATGTTTGAAGCCTGAAATATGGCAAAAGGTCTCAAAGTTCAAGGGGGCCGAATACTTTCGCAAGGCACTGCATATGTCTGTCCTGTAGCTCTATGTCTGTCATGTTATGCAATGCATATCTCTGTCCAGTACCTCTATCCTCTAGCTTTATGTATGTTACGTAGCTCTATGTCTGTCCTCTATCTCTATGTGTCCAGTAGCTGTATCTCTGTCCTGTAGCCATATGTCTGTCCTGTAGCTCTATCTCTCCTTAGCTTTATGTCTGTCCTGTAGCTCTATGTTGGTCCTGTAGCTCTATCTCTGTCCTATAGCTCTATGTCTGTCCTGTAGCTCTATGTCTGTCCTGTAGCGTTATGTCTGTCCTGTAGCTCTATCTCTGTCCTGTAGTTCAATGTCTGTTTAGTAGCTCTATCTCTATCCTGTAGCTTTATCTGTCCTGTTGCTATGTCTGTCCTGTAGCTATGTCTGTCCTGTAGCTCTATCTCTGTCCTGCAGCTCTATGCCTGTTCTGTAGCTCTATCTCTGTCCTGTAGATTTATGCCTGCCATGTAGCTCTATGTCTGTCCTGTATCTCTATCTCTGTCCTGTAGCTTTATGCCTGTCATGTAGCTCTATATCTGTTCTGTAGCTCTATGCCTGTCCCGTAGCTCTATGTCTGTTCTGTAACACTATCTCTGTCCTGTAGCTCTATATCTGGCTCGTAGCTCTATGTCTGTATTGCAGCACTATGTATGTCCTGTAGCTCTATGTCTGTCCAGTAGCTTTGTCCCTATCCTGTAGCTCTATGTTTGTCCTGCAGCTCTATGTCTGTCCTGCAGCTCTATGTCTGTCCTGTAGCTCTATGTCTGTCATGCAGCTCTACCGCTGTCCTGTGGCTATATGCATGTTCTGTAGCTCTATCTCTATCCTGTGGCTCTATGTCTGTCCTGCAGCTCTATGTCTGTCCTGTAGCACTATCTCTGTCCTGCAGCTCAACAGTACGTCCTGTAGCTCTATGTCTTTCCTGTAGCTCTATCTCGGTCCTGTAGCCTGTAAGGCTAGCTGTTATCAGTGTGACTGTGGCGAGGCTGTTGGCGGTGCTCTCCTCTCCTTTCCTCCCATGGAGGATAACAGTATGTGGCAGATCAAGGGCCAGAGCCTGGCAGCGGGCGGAGCTGAGCGGGCTGGAGAACTACGGCAGGGGAAGAGGAGAAGACAGGAGAGGGTCCCCAGATCTGCCAGCCTAGTGAATGGCCTGTGATCCTAAAAACTGTCCCATTTGTGATGTTGGCCAGGGTTAGGACGATGTGTTTACTGTCCCTTTGGTAATGTCAGAGAGAGAGAGAGAGAGAGAGATGCATGTACATACACACAGAAACACATCACACACACACAGAAACACATCACACACACACAGAAACACATCACACACACAGAAACACATCACACACACACACACAGAAACACAGAGAGACACAAAGAGAGAGAGTGAGAGAGGCACAGAAAAAACACAGAGCGATAGAGGACAAGAGAAGAGGGGAGAAGGAGAGAGAAAATAATTCTCTTGATGTCATGCTTAACTTCTCAGCTAAGGTTAGACCCATGCAGCTCCTGTGCTTTTCAACAAGCATGAAAGTCATATTGATCTGTGTGTTGTAATGAGCCTTACTGCACACACACACATGCACACGCACACATGCACACACACACACACACACACACACACACACACACACACACACACACACACACACACACACACACACACACACACACACACACACACACACACACACACACACACACACGCCCTGTCTCAATTGTTTGGGATCAATCTGCATCATTAGGCTCTGCAGCAATATTTTCTTTGTCTCAAAATATGTAGGGAGCAATTGAAAGATGTCTGGCTGCACCAGCACTTTAGCTATATTAAATGATCTGCTCATTGAAGTGTGAGAGGATAGAGAGAAAGGACTGTGTTACTAATGCAGACTGCAGAATGACCATATTACAGATGGTATATGTGGTAAATCCCAAGGGGTACTTCCCTTCTTCAAGTAGCCACTCATCTAACATGCCCATATCAGTGAAATGTTTGGAGTGGTTTCCAAGCTTTCATATATCCATGGCTTCCAGAATGGGAGGAAAGATGGAGGGAGGTGTTTTTACAGTATTGAACCAGGTCCGTAATCTGTGTGTGTGTTTTGGGTGGCCTGTGGGTGTTTCTATGCAGCAGTGCCTGGCATGATGACTCCTTCACACCAGGGTGGGCGAGCAGGGGAAATAGCAGTCCTATAACCCAGCCGGACAGACACAGATCAATGGGTCAAATTGTCGCGCCGCACATCGACAGATTGTCTCATCACCGGGGCAGAGGGTGTTGGAGAAATCACACACATATGCACGCACACACACACACACACACACACACACACACACACACACACACACACACACAGATTAATGCTCTGGCACACATACACATAGGTACACACATACACGCACACACACACATTGCAGAGTTATACACTCCATTTCCATCCATGTTGCCTCTTTGTTGTTTAATGCATTATTGGTCCATAGTATTGGTATTACAATGCGACTAGAATCTCTATCTGGCTTACCCCTTCCCTGCTGTAGGGATCTGGTTGTAGAGATCTTGTTGTAGAGATCTGGCTGTAGAGATCTGGCTGTAGAGATCTGCTGTAGAGATCTGGTTGTAAAGATCTGGTTGTAGAGATCTGGTTGTAAAGATCAGGTTGTAGAGATCTGCTGTAGAGATCTGCTTAGAGATCTGGCTGTAGAGATCTGCTGTAGAGATCTGCTGTAGAGATCTGGTTGTAGGGATCTGGTTGTAGAGATCTGGTTGTAGAGATCTGGTTGTAGAGATCTGGTTGTAGAGATCTGGTTGTAGAGATCTGGTTGTAAAGATCTGGTTGTAAAGATCTGGTTGTAGAGATCTGCTTAGAGATCTGGCTGTAGAGATCTGGTTGTAGACATCTTCTGTAGAGATCTGGCTGTAGAAATCTGCGGTAGAGACGTGGTTGTAGAGATGTGGTTGTAGTGATCTGGCTGTAGAAATCTGGTTGTAGAGATCTGGTTGTAGAGATCTGGTTGTAAAGATCTGGTTGTAGAGATCTGGTTGTAAAGATCTGGTTGTAGAGATCTGCTGTAGAGATCTGCTTAGAGATCTGGCTGTAGAGATCTGGTTGTAGACATCTTCTGTAGAGATCTGGCTGTAGAAATCTGCTGTAGATGTCAGGTTGTAGAGATCTGGTTGTAGAGATCTGGTTGTAGAGATCTGGTTGTAGAGATCTGGTTGTAGAGATCTGGTTGTAGAGATCTGGTTGTAAAGATCTGGTTGTAGAGATCTGCTGTAGAGATCTGCTTAGAGATCTGGCTGTAGAGATCTGGTTGTAGACATCTTCTGTAGAGATCTGGCTGTAGAAATCTGCTTTAGAGATCTGGTTGTCGAGATCTGCCTTAAAGATCTACCGTAGAGATCTGGTTGTAGAGATCTGCTGTAGAGATCTGGTTGTAGAGATCTGGCTGTAGAGGTCTGGTGGTAGAGATCTGCTGTAGAGATCTGGTTGTAGATATCTGGCTGTAGAGGTCTGGTTGTAGAGATCTGCTGTAGAGGTCTGGCTGTAGAGATCTACTTGTAGAGATCTGGCTGTAGAGGTCTGGTGGTAGAGATCTGCTGTAGAGATCTGGTTGTAGATATCTGGCTGTAGAGGTCTGGTTGTAGAGATCTGCTGTAGATGTCAGGCTGTAGAGATCTGCTGTAGAGATCTGGTTGTAGAGATCTGGCTGTAGAGGTCTGGTGGTAGAGATCTGCTGTAGAGGTCTGGTTGTAGAGATCTGCTGTAGATGTCAGGCTGTAGAGATCTGCTGTAGAGATCTGGTTGTAAAGATCTGCTATAGAGATCTGGCTGTAGAGATCTGCTCTAGAGATCTGGCTGTAGAGATCTACTTGTAGAGAACTGCTGTAGAGATCTGGTTGTAGAGATCTGCCTTAAAGATCTACCGTAGAGATCTGGTGGTAGAGATCTGCTGTAGAGGTCTGGTTGTAGAGATCTGGCTATAGATATCTGGTTGTAGAGATCTGCCTCAGAGATCTGCCGTAGAGATCTGCCTGTAGAGATCTGCTGTGGAGGTCTGATTGTAGAGATCAGGTGGTAGAGATCTGCTGTAGAGGTCTGGTTGTAGAGATCTGACTGTAGAGATCTGGCTATAGAGATCTGGTTGTAGAGATCTGCTGTAGAGGCTTAGCTTCTTACAGAGTGGTCCTGTGTGGCTCAGTCGGTAGAGCATGGCACTTGCAATGCCAAAGGCAGTGTGTTCGATTCCACCTGGGACCACCCATACATAACATGTATGCACGCTTGTCTGTAAGTCGTTTTGAATAAAAGCGTCTGCTTTCATGTATATTATTATTCTATATTGTGAGAGTAGAGCAGCTAACTGTGATGCTGGATTGAGAGAGAGAGAGAGAGAGAGAGAGAGAGAGAGAGAGAGACTAATTAAACAGCACAGGCCAGCCAGCCTCACAGAGAAGAGATGTTCCATTTTCCAGGTCAGAAGCCACTGTGCATTTATCTATTGATCTATTTGTAGTTTTATCAGATTTTTTAAATCATTTGGGATTTTTTACCCTTCCCTTCCCTGGTCTGGCGTCTCTCGTCGTGAGCTAACCATTTCAGATGGCACTCCACAGTACAGTCCAGGCCTGGGGTTGTGTGTGTGTGTGTGTGTAAGTTTGCGTGTGTATGTGGGTGTCAGTATTTACATAATGTGCTGAAGCTGAGGGGAGGGAAGGCTGAATGAGACAGCAACAGAGAGGCCGTTCAAAGTAACCTGGCTGCTGTGTGTGTGTGTGTGTGCGTGTGCATATGTTTGTGTGTCTGGCTTTTGTATGCACGTGTGTGTGAGTGAAATTAGCATGTGTATATTTTACAATCTCACCATGTGTGTGTGTGTGTGTGTGCGTGTGCATATGTTTGTGTGTCTGGCTTTTGTATGCACGTGTGTGTGAGTGAAATTAGCATGTGTATATTTTACAATCTCACCATGTGTGTGTGCATACAGTGCCTTGCGAAAGTATTCGGCCCCCTTGAACTTTGCGACCTTTTGCCACATTTCAGGCTTCAAACATAAAGATATAAAACTGTATTTTTTTGTGAAGAATCAACAACAAGTGGGACACAATCATGAAGTGGAACGACATTTATTGGATATTTCAAACTTTTTTAACAAATCAAAAACTGAAAAATTGGGCGTGCAAAATTATTCAGCCCCTTCAGTGAGGATCTCTGAATGATCCAATGTTGACCTAAATGACTAATGATGATAAATACAATCCACCTGTGTGTAATCAAGTCTCCGTATAAATGCACCTGCACTGTGATAGTCTCAGAGGTCCGTTAAAAGCGCAGAGAGCATCATGAAGAACAAGGAACACACCAGGCAGGTCCGAGATACTGTTGTGAAGAAGTTTAAAGCCGGATTTGGATACAAAAAGATTTCCCAAGCTTTAAACATCCCAAGAAGCACTGTGCAAGCGATAATATTGAAATGGAAGGAGTATCAGACCACTGCAAATCTACCAAGACCTGGCCGTCCCTCTAAACTTTCAGCTCATACAAGGAGAAGACTGATCAGAGATGCAGCCAAGAGGCCCATGATCACTCTGGATGAACTGCAGAGATCTACAGCTGAGGTGGGAGACTCTGTCCATAGGACAACAATCAGTTGTATATTGCACAAATCTGGCCTTTATGGAAGAGTGGCAAGAAGAAAGCCATTTCTTAAAGATATCCATAAAAAGTGTTGTTTAAAGTTTGCCACAAGCCACCTGGGAGACACACCAAACATGTGGAAGAAGGTGCTCTGGTCGGATGAAACCAAAATTGAACTTTTTGGCAACAATGCAAAACGTTATGTTTGGCGTAAAAGCAACACAGCTGAACACACCATCCCCACTGTCAAACATGGTGGTGGCAGCATCATGGTTTGGGCCTGCTTTTCTTCAGCAGGGACAGGGAAGATGGTTAAAATTGATTCGAAGATGGATGGAGCCAAATACAGGACCATTCTGGAAGAAAACCTGATGGAGTCTGCAAAAGACCTGAGACTGGGACGGAGATTTGTCTTCCAACAAGACAATGATCCAAAACATAAAGCAAAATCTACAATGGAATGGTTCAAAAATAAACATATCCAGTTGTTAGAATGGCCAAGTCAAAGTCCAGACCTGAATCCAATCGATAATCTGTGGAAAGAACTGAAAACTGCTGTTCACAAATGCTCTCCATCCAACCTCACTGAGCTCGAGCTGTTTTGCAAGGAGGAATGGGAAAAAATGTCAGTCTCTCGATGTGCAAAACTGATAGAGACATACCCCAAGCGACTTACAGCTGTAATCGCAGAAAAAGGTGGCGCTACAAAGTATTAATTTAAGGGGGCTGAATAATTTTGCACGCCCAATTTTTCAGTTTTTGATTTGTTAAAAAAGTTTGAAATATCCAATAAATGTTGTTCCACTTCATGATTGTGTCCCACTTGTTGTTGATTCTTCACAAAAAATACAGTTTTATATCTTTATGTTTGAAGCCTGAAATGTGGCAAAAGGTCGCAAAGTTCAAGGGGGCCGAATACTTTCGCAAGGCATTGTATATCCTGCATTCACACAGGCAGCCCAATTATGATAAATGTTTCACCAATTGGTGTTTTGACCAATCAGATCAGCTCTGAAAAATATCTGATGTGAAAAGATCTGATGTGATTGATCAAAAGACCAATTAGTGGAAAAAAGATCAGAATTGGGCTGCCTGTGTAAACAAAGCCTATATACACTCCCCCACATATTTATTTGGACAGTGAAGCTAAAACCATCATTTTGGATTTGAGAAATGTTTCTATGAGAAAACAGAACAGAATGGCACATTTTATTTGAGGGTATTTCCATCCATATCTGTTTTAATGTTTAGAAATGAATGGAGTCACTTTTATTGTAAATAAAAATATAATATGTTTCTGGACATACATTAATGTGCCCAGCAAACAGGGGAATTCCTAATGACATTAGGTAACGTTCCTATTAGGTCCCTTTAAGGGTTTTGACGAGATGTTATCCCACTGACGTTCTGAGAACATTCTAGGAAGATTAAAATATATGGTTAAGCTCAGTTTGGTCGCAGAATAATGTTGTAATAAGGCATTTTGATGTCCATTAGGGAACATTACGAAAATGTTTCTATTTGGTTCTGATTGAACATTATCCATGGGACATTCAATGACCACAAGGAAACATTCACTTGGTTTAGTCCATACCAGGATGTCACTGAGGACCATGCCAGGACCTTTTTAGGACATTCTCAGGACTTTCATTTTACTAGTCATTAGGACGTCACGTGATGGTCCCAAGGGAACTTCCCTGCAAAAAACAACTGTCATTAAGACGTCCTCGGAACGTCACGAAATGGTCACCTAAAGTGGTCAGGAATTTGCATCATGGTCCCCTGAAGGTTTTGTCTAGTTCCTGGTTTGTTACATTCCAGGATGTCCTAACGATTCGTTTTTGTTTGCAGGGTGGATGCTACCATGATTATGGAAAATCATGAATGAATCGTGAATAATGATGAGTGAGAAAGTTACAGAGGCATAAATATCAACTCCCCTCCTCCTCCCCGTAAACGTAATAGATTACAAAAAAACAAACTGTAATACATTACGTTAACAGCAAAAAAATATTTCCACCAGATTACAGATACTTTTAAAAAACTAGATGATTACTTATAAGATTACTTTTAAATTCAGACAGGATGTTTGTGAAATAAATCTTTGACACCTTTCTGTTTTCTCAATTACATTTAAATCATCATTGAAAAAAGGTGCAAGTTTAAGTTCCACCTGAGCGAGTCTGACCACTACGATGACACACCAAATGTGTTTAATGGATCGCAGGAAAAGAGCAGGAATAGGCTTTCATAGGTTACAGTCCAAGCAATGTCTTCGAATGGTGTGACTGCTGTCGGCATCCAAAGATGATCTAACTTGAATAAATACTTGGAGGACGACAGCAGTGGTGTAGCTTACGGGCGATACGGATATCACTTATTATTTAACTTTTTGCACCACAGATTGTGGTTGTTGTGGATGGCTGTTCACAAATGTAAACAGTATGTATGTGTACTTTAATGTAAGTTGCCTGTGAATCATTGTTTTTGTGGCCAGTGGACAGCCAGTGAAAAATGTGCCCTTGCATCAGCTAAATAGTGCGGATCCAGGGCCTGATTAATGTCGGGGCTTACATGGGATGAAGCCCGTAGGGGGCCCTTGAGACAGAGAGAAATGGAAATGTGTATATACAGTTGAAGTCAGAAGTTTACATACACCTTAGCCAAATACATTTAAACTCAGTTTTTCACAATTCCTGACATTTCATCCTCTTAAACATTCTCTGTCTTAGGTCAGTTAAGATCACCACTTTATTTTAAGAATGTGAAATGTCAGAATAATAGTAGAGAGAAGGATTTATTTCAGCTTTTATTTCTTTCATCACATTCCCAGTGGGTCAGAAGTGTACATACACTCAATTAGTATTTGATAGTATTGCCTTTAAATTGTTTAACTTGGGTCAAACGTTCCGGGTAGCCTTCCGCAAGCTTCCCACAATAAGTTGGGTGAATTTTGGCCCATTCCTCCTGACAGAGCTGGTGTAACTGAGTCAGGTTTGTAGAACTCCTTGCTCGCACACACTTTTTCAGTTCTGCCCACAAATTTTCTATAGGATTGAGGTCAGGGCTTTGTGATGGCCACTCCAATACCTTGACTTTGTTGTCCTTAAGCCATTTTGCCACAATTTTGGAAGTATACTTGGGGTCATTGTCCATTTGGAAGACCAAGCTTTAACTGATGTCTTGAGTTGTTGCTTCAATATATCCACATAATTTTCCACCCTCATGATGCCATCTATTTTGTGAAGTGCACCAGTCCCTCCTGCAGCAAAGCACCCCCACAACATGATGCTGCCACCCCCGTGCTTTTCCAAGTTGTTTAAAGGCACAGTCAACTTGTGTATGTAAACATCTGACCCACTGGAATTGTGATACAGTGAATTAAAAGTGAAATAATCTGTCCGTAAACAATTGTTGGAAAAAATCACTTGTGTCATGCACAAAGTAGATGTCCTAACCGACCTGCCAAAACTAGAGTTTGTCAACAAGAAATGTGTGGAGTGGTTGAAAAACAAGTTTTAATGACTCCAACCTAAGTGTATGTAAACTTCCGACTTCAACTGTATACAGTATGAGTCAAAAGTTTGGACACACTTATTCATTTAAGTGTTTCTTTATTTTGACTATTTTCTACATGGTTGAATAATAGTGAAGGCATCAAAACTATGAAATAACACATATGCGGAGATTGGAGTATTATTATTGGACCATGCTGGTCATTTATGAACATTTGAACATCTTGGCCATGTTCTGTTATAATCTCCACCCGGCACAGCCAGAAGAGGACTGGCCACACCACATAGCCTGGTTCCTCTCTAGGTTTCTTCCTAGGTTTTGGCCTTTCTATGGAGTTTTTCCTAGCCACCTTGCTTCTACACCTGCATTGCTTGCTGTTTGGGGTTTTAGGCTGGGTTTCTGTACAGCACTTTGAGATATCAGCTGATGTACGAAGGGCTATATAAATAAATGTGGTTTGATTTGATATGGAGTCATGTTATAACCGAAAACGTGTTAAACAAATCAAAATATATTTCATATTTGAGATTCTTCAAAGTAGCCACCCTTTGCCTTGATGACAGCTTTGCACACTCTTGACATTCTCTCAACCATAAGTTAGTCACCTGGAATGCATTTCAATCAACAGGTGTGCCTTGTTAAAAGGTAATTTGTGGAATTTCTTTCCTTCTTAATGTGTTTGAGCCCATCAGTTGTGTTGTGACAAGGTAGGGGAGGTATACAGAAGATAGCCCCATTTGGTAAAAGACCAAGTCCGTTTTATGGCAAGAACAGCTCAAATAAGAGAAACAACAGTCCATTATTACTTTATGACATGAAGCTATGTTAATCTTGAACATTTCAAGAACTTTTAATGTTTCTTCAAGTGCAGTCGCAAAAACCATCATGCTCTATGATAAAACTGGCTCGCATGAGGACAGCCACAGGAAAGGAAGACCCAGAGTTACCTCTGCTGCAGAGGATAAGTTCATTAGCGTTCCCAGCCTCAGAAATTGCAGCCCAAATAAATGCTTCAGTGAGTTCAAGTAACAGACACATCTCAACATCAACTGTTCAGTGGAGACTGCGTGAATCAGTCCTTCATGGTCGAATTGCCACTACTGAAGGCCAACAAGAAGAAAATACTTGCTTTGGCCAAGAAACACAAGCAATGTGTATTAGACTGGTGGAAATCTGTCATTTGGTCAGATGAGTCCAGATTTGAGATTTTTGTGAGAGGCAGAGTAGGTGAACAGATGATCTCCGCATGTGTGGTTCCCACTGTGAAACATGGCAGAGGAGGTGTGATGATGTGGGGGTGCTTTGCTGGTGACACTGTCTGTGATTTATTTAGAATTCAAGGCACACTTAAGCAGCATGGCTACCACAGCATTCTGCAGTGATATGCCATCCCATCTGGTTTGCACTTAATGGGACTATAATTTGTTTTTCAACATGACAATGACACACCTCCAGGCTGTGTAAGGGCTATTTGACCTAGAAGGAGAGTGATGGAGTGCTGCATTAGATGACCTGGCCTCCACAATCATCCAACCTCAACCCAATTGAGATGGTTTGGGGTGTGTTGGACCGAGTTGGACCGCAGAGTGAAGGAAAAGCAGCCAACAAACTCCTTCAAGACTGTTAGAAAAGCATTCCAGGTGAAGCTGGTTGAGAGAATGCCAACAGTGTGCAAAGCTGTCTTCAAGGCAAAGGGTGAAGATTTTGATTTGTTTCACACATTTTTGGTTACTACATGATTCCATATGTGTTATTTTGATGTCTTCACTACCATTCTACAATGTAGACAATAGAAACAAATAAAGAAAAACCCTTCAATGAGTAGGTGTGTCCAAACTTTTGACTGGGACTGTATATACAGTGCCTTGCAAAAGTATTCATCCCCCTTGGCATTTTTCCTATTTGTTGCATTAAGAACTGTTATTTAAATCGATTTCTATTTGGATTTCATGTAATGGTCATACACAAAATAGTCCAAATTGATGAAGTGAAATAAAAAAATTATGGAAAAGTGGTGTGTGCTTATGTATCCCCCCTTTCGCTATGAAGCCCCTAAATAAGATCTGGTGCAACCAATTACCTTCAGAAGTCACATAATTAGTTAAATAAAGTCCACCTGTGTGCAATCTAGGTGCCACATGATCTTTCACATGATCTCAGTATATATACACCTGTACTGAAAGGCCCCAAAGTCTGCAACACCACTAAGCAAGGGGCACCATGAAGACCAAGGAGCTCTCCAAACCGGTCAGGGACAAAGTTGTGGAGAAGTACAGATCAGGGTTGAGTTAATTAAAAAATATCTAAAACTTTGAACATCCCACGGAGCACCATTAAATCCATTGTTAAAAAAATAAAAAAATATGGCACCACAACAAACCTGCCAAGAGAGGGCCGCCAACCAAAACTCACGGACCAGGCAAGCAGGGCATTAATCAGAGGCAACAAAGAGACCAAAGATAACCCTGAATGAGCTGCAAAGCTCCACAGTAGAGATTGGAGTATCTGTCCAAATTCTTAGATGAAGGGAAGGAGACAGAAGGATTTTTAAGCCTTGAGTCAAATGAGACATGGATTGTGTATGTGTGCCATTCAGAGGGTTGATGGGCAAGACAAAAGATTTAAGCGTCAATGAACGGGTAAAAAAAAACTGTCAGAACTGCAATGTTGCTGGGTTTTTCTCGCTCAACAGTTTTCCGTGTGTACCCAAAGGGAATCCTGTCATTGGAGTCAACATTGGCCAGCAGCCCTGTGTTACGCTCTCAACACCTTGTAGGGGGTGGGGGTTGAGTACAGTCAATGCCATTGCACTGAAGGGCTTTTTTAACATCTGTAAAGATGCTGTTCCCTTTTCTAATCTCACTAGATGGAGTGGACAGTGTATATTTATTTCATAGTGTTTTTCAACCCAAAGTCTCTTAGCCATGACAAGCTCTACAGGATGATTTTTGAACAATAAAATAGGTTGTCATAGAACTTATCTGTTTGTGATGTCATTCCAGATCCTATAAAATAATGTGCTGTTTGTACAATTACCTCTTCCTATAACTCTACTGGCTCCTGCTGCCTCTCCGACCAACCGTCCTTTATCTCTCTGCTGCTGAGCCCCTGTCCTGCCTAGAATGATGGCTGTGTGTGTGTGTGTGTGTGTGTGTGTGTGTGTGTGTCTGTGTATGCATGTGTGTGTTTGTGTTATTCTGTTTCGGAGGAGGGGCACGTGATTCAACGGTTCGCTAATGGAAAAGTTTTAGTGAGAGATTAAACTTTGTCTTTACTCAGAAAACGATGCCCCCTCCCTCGTCCGCCAGCCACTTTGTCTCTCTTTTAACTCCACAACCAACGTTATTGGGTAATGAAAAATCTTGATGACCCGACAGAGACCTAACAGGCAGACAAGGAATAGAGGAATATAATATAAATGGTGGGTACTGTGGATCAGACTGGCTACTTGTAAACCATGGAGTAGTTTTAATCCACAGTCAGGACTGAAGTGGCATGATGTGGCCATGGTAACCAGAGTATGTGGCCCCCAATCTGTGGTGCATTGCACTCCCAATGAGGAATTCTACATCTGAGTTATCGTAGAGAAATTGAAATGGAGTTTACCCACTGTGTTGTGGTCTGTTTGCTTACCCTTCTTTTGTGTCAGTCTCTCTCTCTCTCTCTCTCTCTCTCTCTCTCTCTCTCTCTCTCTCTCTCTCTCTCTCTCTCTCTCTCTCTGTCTCCTCTTCTCTTTTTGCTCTCTCTTTCCCACCCTCCCTCCCTCCTCCTCTACTGCTTTTGATCAACACTCCTCTCCTTCCCCCTGGCACTGCAGATGGTAGTGTTTGGGTGTTGGTTGTGCGTGTGTGTGTGTGTTGGCCAGGTGAGTTAGAAACCAGACTGGGCTGTGTGCTGTGCTGTGTCCCAGTGCAGTCCAGGCCAGGCTACCTGGTCCCTGCGAGGTCACCTACCTGTTCACTAATTACAGTCAACAGACGGCAGCACACACTTGACTGGCTCCTCACTGTAAATACAGGCCTCATTTGGACGCTGAGAGGGGAGACATACAGGTACACACTGCAAACACACGCACACACACACAGAAACGAACAATGTAGAGACATACACACACGCACATACACTTCATTACATTTAGGGGGTGACAGGCCGGCGGGAGGCTGGAGGCTGCAGAGAGGCTGACAGAGTGTCTGTCATTCAGCCAGTGGGTCTTTCCATCAAAGGTTGCCCAGGGCCCATAGATCCATCTTATCGCCCCCACACTTCAAAGAAATCCTTCCAGGGCTGCCTGCTGCAGTCGATGGATGCCCCCGGCGAGGCAACCTTACTGGGCACAAATCTGAGGATTGCTCCCTCTCTCCCTCCAATTACCTCCTGCCGCCATGGTGGATAGAATAGCTAATGCCAGAGAAAGGGAGGGAAGAGTGTCATTATGAAGGGCTAATATGAGCTTGATGAGTGAAAGGCAGAGCCAGTGTGTGTACTGACCCCCCTCTTTGAAAAAAGTATTAAACGAGAGCGGAGAAAGAGTTCTTGAATAGGGGCAGTGTTCAATTAACCAACATTTTTTCCGACAAAAGGGTGTTTGTGTGACTCGTAGATTGAAAAAAAAAACATGGCTGATTAGGAATTCATGCTAAACATTCTTAATCATAATGCCATAATTGTATTATATAAATGTCACATCGTATCAAATGTCATATCATAATGTCATAGTCATTGTAATTTAAAAGTTCAGATTAGAGTGACAGGTACAGTAGAGGCTGGGATCTGTTTTTAATGCTAGTACCAGTCATCTGCATTAACCAGGCTGTGGTTGGCTCCAGTGATAGAGTAAACACATGCAAACACAGCTTACCCACCTAATATTTCATGAATAGCATTAATACCCACCTATTATGTTCAATCAATAGAAAAGTTTAACGTTTTAATGTCCCGTGCACAAGTACAGCGAAAGGCCATTCTTGCAAGCTCTAAACCCAACAATGCAGTAATCAATAACCATGTAATACTAGAAAAATCATATATAAGGTAGAACAAAAACACAGGGTCAATTACTTCTGGTACTATATTTACAATGTGCAGGGATACTGGAGTGATAGAGGTAGATACAGTATGTGAGGGTTCAGGTGACTAGGAATCCGAATGTATGATAAACAGAGTAGCAGCAGCATACAGTATATGATGATTGTATGTGAGTGGGCGTGTGTGTGTGTAGAGTCAGTATAAAGGTATGTGCATATTAAGCGCGTGTGAGCAAATTATAAAGTGAGTGTTTGTGTGTGTGTTGGAGTGTCAGCGTGCGTGACACTCCAACACACACACAAACTACTGCTCGCCTCCTGTCATTTTGGAAATGTTAACATATATTTTTCTACCTCTACATCCCTGGCTGTCCCCATCCCTGAGAGTAATGTGATGACATGACAAGGCACTAACAACAGGCTTTAGAGTGACAGTTGGATCTGTCTGAAATGCTAGTACAACAATCATGTGCAGGTTGAGATAGTAGCATGCAGGTTGCATTGGTAACCTACATCTCTGAGAGTGATGTGATGACATGGGACCTGACTCCCTGGATCTTTGCCCATTCTTCAATACAAAACTGCTCCAGCTCCTTCAAGTTGGATGGGTTCCGCTGGTGTACAGCAATCTTTAAGTCATACCACAGATTCTCAATTGGATTGAGGTCTGGGCTTTGACTAGGCCATTCCAAGAAATGTAAACCTTTCGAATTTACTTAACTGACTTGCCTTGTTAATTAAATAAAGGTTACATTTTTTAAATATATTTTTTTAAATAGCACATCCCCACTCTCACCTCCCCAGTCCTGCCATAGTGTAATCTAGGAGTCCCCTCCACAGGAGACTCAGCTGCTATGGAAAACTACAGACAGATAGAGGCTATGGAAATTGGACACTGGCTACGGGTATAACTGGGTTTTCTGCACTGTACGTCCGGTTGGAAGAATATCCATGGAAGTGGACTGTCCAGACTATACAGACAATTGGCCAATGTTACCTAGTGTTGATTTTTCAGTGTAACATTTCTAGTGTAGATTCAGGGTTAAATTAACTCTGTAAGAGTGAAATTAACACTCGGTCGTGTAAAAGGACCCCAGTGTTGGTTTTAACAACCACTGTTGAGTGTGAAAGTGTGATTGTGTCAGTAAAACATTTTCATTCTCACCGCTCTCATCATGATCAGATTTCCCAGCACCTCTACTGCAGGTCACGCTTTTTAGGATTGTTTTTAATACTGTATCTGTGTGTTTGTATGTGCATTGATTGATTGCTTGATTAATCTTATGCTACACAAAGACAAATAACATATACTTTTCGAAACGAATCCAATTAGTTAGTTCGATTTATTGCACCTGTTTCTGAAATGGTTTTCCAGTTTAAATGGTTTAGATAGTCTCCTCACAATGTTCCCAACCCTAATAGTCATTCTGAATGTAGGTTAAGAGTGAATAAAAATTCCAACTGTTGGATGTCCTAACTCTGGCTGGATTCCAATAGGAATTATATGTCCCTTTGCAAGCCTGCATAATTTGACTTGCAAGCTTGATGTGGCCTGTAAAACCATGAGCTTCCTAACGCCACTGTGATAGGGTAAAACTTGGCGGTCAAATTAAGGCCTTATGACATAAACTCCCACTGTCAACTGCGTTTATTTTCAGCAAACTTAACATGTGTAAATATTTGTATGAACATAACAAGATTGAACAGCTGAGACATGAACTGAACAAGTTCCACAGATATGTGACTAGCAGAAATTGAATAATGTGTCCCTGAACAAAGGGGGGGGTCAAAATCAACAGTAACAGTCAGTATCTGGTGTGGCCACCAGCTGCATTAAGTACTGCAGTGCATCTCCTATTCATGGACTGCACCAGATTTGCCAGTTCTTGCTGTGAGATGTTACCCCACTCTTCCACCAAGGCACCTGCAAGTTCCCGGATATTTCTGGGGGGAATGGCCATTGCCCTCACCCTCCGATCCAACAGGTCCCAGACGTGCTCAATGGGATTGAGTTCCGGGCTCTTCGCTGGTTATGGCAGAACACTGACATTCCTGTCTTGCAAGAAATCACTCACAAAACGAGCAGTATGGCTGGTGGTATTGTCATGCTGGAGGGTCATGTCAGGATGAGCCTGCAGGAAGGGTACCACATGAGGGAGGAGGATGTCTTCCCTGTAACGCACATCGTTGAGATTGCCTGCAATGACAACAAGCTCAGTCCGAGGATGCTGGTACACCGCCCCAGACCAATCGATCAGAGTACAGGCCTCGGTGTAACGTTCATTCCTTCGACTATAAACGCAAATCCGACCATCACCCCTGGTGAGACAAAACCGCGACTCGTCAGTGAAGAGCACTTTTTGCTCTAGTCCTTTTTGCTTTAGTCCTGTCTGGACCAGCGACGGTGGGTTTGTGCCCATAGGTGACATTGTTGCCGGTGATGTCTGGTGAGGACCTGCCTTACAACAGGCCTATAAGCCCTCAGTCCAGCCTCTCTCAACCTATTACGGACAGTCTGAGCCCTGATGGAGCTATTGTGCGTTCCTGGTGTAACTCGGGCAGTTGCTGTTGCCATCCTGTACCTGTCCCACAGGTGTGATGTTCGGATTTACTGATTCTGTGCAGGTGTTGTTACGTGAGGACGATCAGCTGTCCGTCCTGTCTCACTGTAGCGCTGTCTTAGGTGTCTCACAGTACAGACATTGCAACTTATTGCCCTGGCCACATCTGCAGTCCTCATGCCTCCTTGCAGCATGCCTAAGGCACGCTCACGCAGATGAGCCTGTTAGTGAAACCAATGGGCATCTTTCTTTGGTGTTTTTCAGAGTTAGTAGAAAGGCCTCTTTAGTGTCCTAAGTTGTCATAACTGTGACCTTAATTAGTGTGTTAGTGTCTTAACAACCGTTCCACAGGTGCATGTTCATTAATTGTTTATGGTTCATTGAACAAGCATGTGAAACAGTGTTTAAACCCTTTACAATGAAGATCTGTGAAGTTACTTGGATTTTTATGAATTATCTTTGAAACACAGCGTCCTGAAAAAGGGGCGTTTCTTTTTTTGCTGAGTTTACGCAGTGGCAATACCAAAATAAGTGATCTAATGATTCTGTCTCTTCGTAGCAAAATCTGCAAAGTTGAGATGGTTGTATGCCCAATATACATAACATTCTGTTTGTGGCAAGAATTTTGTATAATAATTTCAAGTTCCGAATCAGGTGTTGTTTTGCATAGCAGTTCATGAATCATGTGCCACGGAATTTACATATCGCAAATCTCAGTGTATTTTAGTATTTTCAAATACTTTCCAAGGGTATTTCCAAATACATAACAATATTAAACTACTTGTTCTTTAAATGTACAGTATGTGAAAGTAATTGAGATATTTGAAATAGTATTTGAACCCAGGTCTGGCACGCACGCACACACGCACACACACACACACACACACACACACACACACACACACACACACACACACACACACACACACACACACACACACACACACACACACACACACACACACACACACACACACACACACACACACACACACACACACACACACACCAACCAAGGCCTTGTTACTTTTTAAAGTGTCCCCAGGCCTATTAGTGATACCAATATGGAGATTGTTTGCAAGCAAGGTTGCTTTGCTACACTGCACGTATCAATCACCTGCTAACCAACTGATAACCAACTGGTTAGCTATATTCGGCTAGTTAGCTACATAATCTACTGTAGCTAGTTACTGTATGCTTACTATGGCTACAGTGGCTTGTTTCTCTGGCTGCTACATTAGCTAAATTACTGTAAGAAGACTAGTTAGCCCAATAATGGCACTAGCCACCCTTGCTAGCTAGACAAAGCCTTTATAGTCTACTCCTACTCTAGCTATATTGTTTCTGTGCAGCTCTATGCCAACCGAAGGCCAAGACCTGAGTTCCCCTTATGTAACAAATCTGCTAAAAATACAACACTTTTATCATAAATCATGTTATCTTTTTTATCCTCGCAGAGAAATATGGATTCTATCCTAGAGTCATCACTACAGACCCTGGTTCAATTCCAGGCTTTATCACAACCGGCCGTGATTGGGAGTCCCATAGGGTGGCGCATTATTGGCCCAACGTTGTTCGGGTACGGCCGTCATTTCAAATATTATAAAACCGAGCACGCCCCCATTCTCATCGACGGGGCTGTAGTGAAGCAGGTTGAGAGCTTCAAGTTCCTTGGTGTCCACATCAACAACAAACTATCATGGTCCAAACACACCAAGACAGTCGCGTAGAGGGCACGACAAAGCCTATTCCCCTTCAGGTAACTAAAAAGATTTGGCATGGGTCCTGAGAGCCACAAAAGGTTCTACAGCTGCAACATCGAGAGCATCCTGAATGGTTGCATCACTGCCTGGTACGGCAATTGCTGACTGCAAGGCACTAGAGAGGGTAGCGCGTGCGGCCCAGTACATCACTGGGGCTAAACTGCCTGCCATCCAGGACCTCTACACCAGGCGGTGTCAGAGGAAGGCCCTAAAAATGATCAAGACCCCAGCCACCCCAGTCATAGACTTTTCTCTACTACCGCATGGCAAGCGGTACCGGAGTGCCAAGTCTAGGACAAAAGGCTTCTCAACAGTTTTTACCCCCAAACCATAAGACTCCTGAACAGGTAATCAAATGGCTACCCGGACTATATGTATTGTGTGCCTCCCCCCTTCCCAACCCCTCTTTTTTAGCCTGCTGCTACTCTCTGTTTATCATAAATGCATTGTCACTTTAACTATACATTCATGTACATACTACCTCAATTGGGCCGACCAATCAGTGCTCCCGCACATTGGCTACCTGGCTGTCTGCATTGTGTCCCACCCACCACCCGCCAACCCCTCTTTTTCGCTACTGCTACTTTCTGTTTATCATATATGCATAGTCACTAAAACCATATCTACATGTACATACTACCTCAATAGGCCTGACTAACCGGTGTCTGTATGTAGCCTCGCTACTTTTATAGCCTCGCTACTGTATATAGCCTGTCTTTTTACTGTTGTTTTACTTCTTTACCTACCTATTGTTCACCTAATACCTTTTTTGCACTATTGGTTAGAGCCTGTTAGTTAGCATTTCACTGCAAGGTCTGTTGTATTCAGCGCACGTGACAATTCAACTTTGATTTGATTTAAATAAGAATTTGTTCTTAATTAAGACAGTCGTGAGCCTCACAAATGAGCGGTTTAATACTTGGTTGGAAATAGTGTGTTTGAATGTAGAGTTTAACCATGGTAAAGGTGTATAGTGTGTTGGAACGTAGGGCTTGGGTGTGGTAAAGGGGTTTAGTCTGGGTTTGACTGCGAGTTTTTGGGCGATATCTTTGAGGTATGGCGGGACCTGCAAGTCTTTCCCCTGGTGTTTGACGCTGTGAAAGCGTCGCGGTGCATGTCGAATACTGAGCCTCCGCTGCACTCCATCCTTTTATGCTCCCTTTCTCTTTTTCTTTCTTTCCTTCTCACTCCTCTCTCCCTCCCTCTCTATCGGTCCCGCGCTTCTCTCGTCTTATCTCTTTCACACTCTCCTTGTCTTTTCTCTGTCATTCTCACTTTCTTTCTTTCTTTCTCTTTTGATCTCTCTGAGTTACTCCTCTCTATCCCTTCTCTCTATTCCCTCAGTGTATGATGAATGATCATTACATTACTCTGACTGTAAGCCTAACTTAATTAGATCACGGCCCCAGCCCCAGGATCTGCCCATCACTATCGTATAAATATAATATATAATATTATTGTCATGTAGATGTGATGGTATTTACTCCCAGCCACTGCTCTCCTGTCCTGTTGCTCCTCCTCCGTAGGCAGCTGATGACAGTGTCATCACAGTGAGAGTATGGGGAAGACGCACACACACGTTCTTGCGCACGTGGGGTGACTCAGGCTTTTAATGCCTAGCCACGTGGCTGTCATGATAACCCCCCCCCCCCCTCCCATTGCTGAGGACCTGTATTAATGTGTTTGTGTGCGTGCACGTTAGCAACGTGAATGGCCACAGGGATGTTAGTGTTTTTTTGTCTGATTGTGCTAGAATGCAGATTTTTGTTGTGATGTCAATGTATGAATGGGGGAAGCGCAAAGAGAGGGATGGAGAGATGGGGGGAGGGCATCAGGGGAAAAATGTACTAGTGTGTGTCTAGAAGCAGAGGGTGGTGGACCATTGTGTCTGTTTGCCTTCGTGGGAGTCAGGGGAAACAGCAGGAGAGAAACACAATGTTCTAAAACACAACTAGTGCAGTCAGTCAGTCAGACAGACAGACAGACAGACAGACAGACAGACAGACAGAGACAGACAGACAGACAGACAGACAGACAGACAGACAGACAGACAGACAGACAGACAGACAGACAGACAGACAGACAGACAGACAGACAGACAGACAGACAGACAGACAGACAGACAGACAGGAATAGTCCCAGCATTCCAGAACATGAACATTCTATCTTTCTTAATCTCCATGAGCATACTGTAGCTGCCATAAATACTCTGTAGTTGTCACGTTTTAGGGAAGACCCCGATGCAGACAGTGTCGAAGTAACAAAAGTGTATTACTGGAACAAGGGCAGGCAAAACGACAGGTCAAGGGCAGGCAGAGGGCAGTAATCCAGGGCGGTGTGACAAGGTACAGAACGGCAGGCAGGCTCAGGGTCAGGGCAGGCAGAATGGTCAAAACCAGGAAAACTATAAAAAGGGAACTATAGAAAAAGACAAGAGCAAGAGACAAAATTAACTGGCAACAGAAAAACAGAGAACACAGGCTTAAATACACTGGGGTTAATGGAGAAGATGGGCGACACCTGGAGGGGGGTAGAGACAAGCACAAAGACAGGTGAAACAGATCAGGGTGTGACAACATCAGTACAATAGAACAGTAGTACTCCAGGAGGAGTCACATCATTCAGGAACTGTGAGACAGGACATAGTCAAAGCCACGTCTACAGTAGACTAGAATCAACAGTGTGCTGACCTTTGTTTGGGTCCTGCCCTATTGTACAGGACCCCATTGCATGGTCCATGGCTCTGTGCATTTACTCCCCAATGGACTGGCTGTGTATCCCCCCTTCCCTCTTTCCTCCCTCACTCTTGCCATCCTCTGGGGGCCTGTTGTCCAGGGCTGGAGCAATGGAGCGTGGGGGATAGATGGAGGGTCAGGCGAATTAAAGGAGAAATCTCCAAACATGGAGAGAAGCCAGCAGGCTGATTGAGTCACACTATCTGAGATGGAGAGCTGGTGTTGCGTGGGTGGGATTTCATATTTTGGCAGGCATACTATTGGCTGTCCACCCACGTTTCTACGGGGGTCGATGAAATCACAGCCCCCACACAGTGGTTCAGTGCCCCACAGGGTCCGCTTTCAGCGGGGGTGGAGGGCCTTCTGTCCCGCCAGCGTTTATCTGCCTCAGAGTGCACCGCACTGGGGCAGCAGGGTTCTCACACACTCTCTCTCACCTCCCCACCACCATATGCCTTTAGAATAGACCGACTAAAGATAGATATGTAAAGGAACAAATATTAACAGTGCAATACGTTCAAATCACTCATGATGGAAGCCTTTCTGTACCAATTTGAAGATGATCTGATTTTGAAGTTATTTTCAATAGGAAGGATTGGCACTGCACTGTATATGAAACATAACGTTATTTCAACTTCTTTTTAGACATAAGATGGCATCTTTTCAACACATTGCTGGCTAGGCTACTCAAACTCTGATGACATTAATCTAAGTTCTTTCTAATTTTCCATTGTGAGATAGGAACCATGTATATCCAGTCTGGTCAGGCTTCCCACCGGGTGAATGATGAATACGCGCTGTGAAAAGGCTCAGCTAGCCGCGAGGCTGCCATAAGCGCTCATTTGGGGTATATTGCCATGATTCCTCTTCCTGTCTAGCGCTTGGCAACATTTTCACAGTAAGAACGGTGGAAATGATTGCTGATAACACGGATTGGCATTAACCTGCACAGTCCTCTACAGCCTCTGCCAGGGACCTTACAATGTTACCTCAACCCTTTCTGCCTGGTCGGACACATATTTAACCCTTTCGGTATTGGCCGGCTGCATTAGAACGGGCAAAACTCCATTTCAACGTCATCCGTTGCTAGGTAGATTTGTTAATCTAGCAGAATGGTTTTGCTGTACTGTAAATGAGATACAGGAGATTCAAATGATCTATATAGGATCTATATATATATATATATATACATATATATATATATATTTCTTAAGCATTGACGCTGAAAAATCATCTTGATATTTCTGTCGATGGAGAACTACTACAGATATCTTTCGATGATGATGAGGATTGTGCTGCTGCTGCTGAGGATGTGTGTATGTGAGATCAAATAAGTTAATTCTTCCCTTTGATACAGATTGCGGCTATCTCTCTGTTCTATCTTCTCGCTCGCTCTCTCTGATGGTGTGTCATTCTGTCTCTCAGCAGGCAGTTCTCTGTGGCTGGGCTCTGGTGCTCATATTTGGAAACTGTTGCTGCAGTGCCATGCATTTTTAATGGGGAAGGCCATTGTAGGGGTCTGTGCTGTGTGTGCGTGTGCATGTGTGTGTCAGAGACAGGAGAAAAAAGAAATAGCTCAATTATATTTAAGAATGTTGCTACACTAGTGATGTTATTCTCTTTCTGTGCTTTCTGATCTCTTGCCCAAGGAGTTCGCTCTTTTTCGAGTAGAATGTTTGTTTGATTAACCCTGTGTGGTCGGTGGCAGTGCAGCAGCACCTGTGTACAGAGGGGAGGGGTCAACTGGTAAGAACTCTCTATTTCTTAATTTCTTTCTTTCTGTCAGACGTGGATGTCCATTAATAAAGGCTGCCCCCCGCACCTCTCTGATTCAGAGGTTAAATGCGGAAGACACATTTCAGTTGAAGGCATTCAGTTGTACAACTGACTAGATATCCCCCTTTCCCTTCTCTCTCTCTCTCTCTCTCTCTCTCTCTATCTCTCTCTCTCTCTGAATATTCTCTCTCCTTCTACACCCCCCTCTGTGACTTCTGTTCACCCGCTCCTGTCTGCTGCACCTACAACGCCACCTGGCAGGAATCTGGCCCTGGGAGTGTGCACGTGTGTGTGCCTGGCGATTCACCATGTGTGACCTGACCACCCTGTGTGTACAGACATATGATCCTACAACCTGCTGTGTTGATATATACAGCATGTGTGCGTATATTGAATATATTTGTGTGAATGTATGCCTAACTCACTGACCCAATGTGTACTAAACAGTTGTCTATAGGATAGTCCACTATCCTCCAAGTGGGTGTGTTCCTTTGTTATTAACTAGTCCATCTTTGAGTAAGTGATGTGGAAGTGAACAAGTTGTTTGTTTTGTCCTCTTCTCCGGTGTCGCGTACATATCCGTGCCCCTGCCTACCACTCTGGTAACAGTGATGTGGTGGCTGATGTGATGTGAAGGCCTGGGCAGTGGGCACACTCTGTGAATCATGTAGAATAAGCTGCTACCTCTGGACCGCTCCCTCCCACAGGCATCTCTGTTCCAACGGGAACAGCAAAATGGAGAGTTTTGTCCCCCTGTCACTCCGCCTCCCTATACGACGGCTGGCCAATCAAACTGTCAGGATGGAGTTTTCTACGTGCAAGCCAGGCTAGAAGAAGGAAGGAGGATTGTGGGATTGGGCAGGGAGGGAGGGCAGAGGTGGAGGACATGGGCCCACGTTCAGACACTCAGACTAAATACTGTATGCATGCATTTACGCACACACGCATGCACTCACTCACGAATGCATGCAAGCACACACACACACACACACACACACACACACACACACAAATGTGTGTAGTGATCCCTTGTGGTAGACTTGACTTGAGAAGAAGTGGTAGCTCTATGACAGGGTCAGATGGCTGACAAAACAGGGAGAGTGATGAAGAGAGGGAGAGAGGGAGGGGGGCTTAGTAACAGAAGGAGTTAGCGGTGGTTACTGTAGGTCTGTGTGCTGGGCATTGGGCGCTGGCCTGTCCGAGAGGGGCTGATTTACCCATGGCTTGTAGGCACTCCTCACACGACACACAGACACACACACACACGCATATAAATCAAATCAAATCAAATGTATTTATATAGCCCTTCGTACATCAGCTGATATCTTAAAGTGCTGTACAGAAGCCCAGCCTAAAACCCCAAACAGCAAGCAATGCACTGCGTTGAAGCACGTTGGCTAGGAAAAACTCCCTAGAAAGGCCAAAACCGAGGAAGAAACCTAGAGAGGAACCAGGCTCTTCTGGCTGTGCCGGGTGGAGATTATAACAGAACATGGCCAAGATGTTCAAATGTTCATAAATGACCATCACGGTCAAATAATAGGTCTGGGACAGGTAGCACGTCCGGTGAACAGGTCAGGATTCCATAGATGCAGGCAGAACAGTTGAAACTGGAGCAGCAGCATGGCCAGGTGGACTGGGGACAGCAAGGTGTCATCATGCCAGGTAGTCCTGAGGCATGGTCCTAGGGCTCAGGTCCTAGGGCTCAAGAAAGAGAGAATTAGAGAGAGCATACTTAAATTCACACAGGACACCGGATAAAACAGAAGTACTCCAGATATAACAAACTGACCCTAGCCCCCCGACACATAAACTACTGCAGCATAAATACTGGAGGCTGAGACAGAAGGGGTCAGGAGACACTGTGGCCCCATCCAATGATACCCCCGGACAGGACCAAACAGGAAGGATATAACCCCACCCACTTTGCCAAAGCACAGCCCCCACACCACTAGAGGGATATCTTCAACCACCAACTTACCATCCTGAGACAAGGCCGAGTATAGCCCACAAAGATCTCCACCACGGCACAACCCAAGATGGGGCGCCAACCTAGACAGGAAGATCACGTCAGTGACTCAACCCACTCAAGTGACGCACCCCTCCTAGGGACGGCATGAAAGAGCACCAGTAAGCCAGTGACTCAGCCCCTGTAATAGGGTCAGAGGCAGAGAATCCCAGTGGAAAGAGGGGAACCGGCCAGGCAGAGACAGGGCTGTTCGTTGCTCCAGAGCCTTTCCGTTCACCTTCACACTCCTGGGCCAGACTACACTCAATCATATGACCCACTGAAGAGATGAGTCTTCAGTAAAGACTTAAAGGTTGAGACCGAGTTTGCGTCTCTCACATGAATAGGCAGACCATTCCATAAAAATGGAGCTCTATAGGAGAAAGCCCTGCCTGCTTAGAAATTCTAGGGACAATTAGGAGGCCTGCATCTTGTGACAGTAGCGTACTTGTAGGTATGTACGGCAGGACCAAATCAGAGAGATAGGTAGGAGCAAGCCTGTGTAATGCTTTGTAGGTTAGCAGTAAAACCTTGATATCAGCCCTTGCCATGACAGGAAGCCAGTGTAGGGAGGCTAGCACTGGAGCATGGATACATTTTTCTGCATCATTTTTGGACAGAAGTTTCTGATGTTTGCAATGTTACATAGATGGAAAAAAGCTGTCCTTGAAACAGTCTTGATATGTTCGTCAAAGGAGTGATCAGGGTCCAGAGTAACGCCGAGGTCCTTCACAGTTTTATTTGAGACGACTGTACAACCATTAAGATTAATTGTCAGATTCAACAGACAATCTCTTTGTTTCTTGGGACCTAGAACAAGCATCTCTGTTTTGTCCGAGTTTAAAAGTAGAAAGTTTGCAGGTATCCACTTCCTTATGTCTGAAACACATGCTTCTAGCAAGGGCAATTTTGGGGCTTCACCATGTTTCATTGAAATGTACAGCTGTGTGTCATCTGCATAGCAGTGAAAGTTAACATTATGTTTTCGAATGACATCCCCAAGAGGTAAAATATATGGGGAAAACAATAGTGGTCCTAAAACGTAACCTTGAGGAACACCCCGAAATGTACAGTTGATTTGTCAGAGTACAAACCATTCACAGAGACAAACTGATATCCTTCCGACAGATAAGATCTAAACCAGGCCAGAACTTGTCCGTGTAGACCAATTTGGTTTTCCAATCTTTCCAAAAGAATGTGGTGATTGATGGTATCAAAAGCAGCACTAAGGTCTAGGAGCACGAGGACAGATGTATAGCCTCGGTCTGATGCCATTAAAAGGTAATTTACCACCTTCACAAGTGCAGTCTCAGTGCTATGATGGTGTCTAAAACCAGACTGAAGCATTTTGTATACATTGTTTGTCTTCAGGAAGGCAGTGAGTTGCTGCGCAACAGCCTTTTCTAACATTTTTGAGAGGAATGGAAGATTCGATATAGGCCGATATTTTTAAATATTTTCTAGGTCAATGTTTGGCTTTTTCAAAAGAGGCTTTATTACTGCCACTTTTAGTGAGTTTGGTACACATCCGGTGGATAGAGAGCCGTTTATTATGTTCAACATAGGAGGGCCAAGCACAGGAAGCAGCTCTTTCAGTAGTTTAGTTGGAATAGGGTCCAGTATGCAGCTTGAAGGTTTAGAGGCCATGATTATTTTCATCGTTGTGTCAAGAGATATAGTACGAAAACACTTGAGTGTCTCTCTTGATCCTATGTCCAGGCAGAGTTGTGCAGACTCAGGAATACTGAGCTTTGAAGATATACACGCACACACGCACGCACGCAGAGGAACAAGAGCAATCCTCTTGTCTTATATAACCACAATGAAGGATGTACTTACTCCTCCCCTCGATGATGATGTGTGTGGCAGGGTCAGGGGTGTCTTCGTGCGGTTGTCTCGGAGGGGTGTGGCCATATCTCTGTTTGTGTACAGTGCATGTGCAATGTCTAGGGTCTTTGTGCCCCATGTTAGTGAAGCATCTGTGTTAGTTTCGCATGGTAGTGACTATGGCGATGCATGGGGATTTGTGTCTGGTTTTGCTCTTATGCTTTTCCACGTGTGACATCACGACACTCACCACACTAGACACCCGTTTTTATTTATTTTCTCTCCACCTGGCCCTACTTTACTGCATCTCTTATCTTTCTTACCTTCCTCTATCTCTTCCTCTGTCTCTTTTACTCTGTTTGTTTTTCTGTGCTCTATCTATCCTGCTCTCTCTCCCTCCCTCCTCCCCTGTTGCGTATGTCATGTGTGTCATACTGATACGGTACAAGTATTAACAAAGACACTGTCTCTAATTCCATGTGATCTAATGTCTCATAGCAGACAGATCATATAGTCTACACACTGTATGTAAATGATCTAAGCTACACACACGCACATCTACCCACACACACCCACACACACTTGTGGATGACAGATGGACATGCGTGTTATACTGTCGTTTAATGGAAACTGCCGAGGATGTGTGTCTATGTAAGCGTGTATGCGTGTGCATTTGTCTCTAGGTGTGTGTGCTCTCTATTATTCCCCCATTCAGGGAGAATGACTTCCTCTCTAAAGTACTGAATCACTTAAGTCAATCTATTGCATCACCTGAGTTAATCAACACTCACCCACACAGCTAAACAAACACATAAACACACACACTCTCTCTCTCTTTTTCCGGTTCTTAGTTGTCTGCTCCACTCACATCACATCCTCTGACATACCAACAAGATCTCATAGTTTCCCTTTCGAAATTCGATGTATTATGGATTATTTTTTATGCGTTAATTCCACCTGGTTACAGTGTTTAAACAGGAAGAACTCAAAGGTTAACAGTTTAGGCATGAATTCTAAGTGGTTAAGGTTAGGGCGATGATTTGGGGAAGGCTTAAAACAAAATTATGAAAGAGGACATGCTAGGTATCATCAGTATTCATGCTATTCTGACGGCTTACTAGAGCATTGTGAAGTGCCGTAGCGTAGTGGTTTAAGCAGCGTGCTCCAGCTCAGATCCTCATGAGTTTTTGTTGTTGTTGTGAGCCCCGAGGAAGGCATAGATTGACGTACTCAGGACCTTTTCAAACGTCCCAATTCCTCCTCTATTTCTAGTGACCCGCCTGGACATACACATACAAGGGTTGTTTTAGGGAAGACTTGTGCGTGTATGTTTGTGTGAAAGGCAGGGCTTCTGAGAATTGTCTGCCTTTTGTGCATGGGCATGTGTGTGAGGGCGTGGGTGGGTGGGGAGGGATTAGAGAGAGCAGAGGGGAGAACAACCCCTTTCTGTGTTAATAAGGGGTTTCAAGGTGTACTTGTCTGATAAAACAAACATACTTTCTCACGCACAAACACACACATGTTGATTTCTCACTCGATTAAGTGGCGGATAAGTATCACTGTGCAGTGGTAAACAGCTGTGGTCTTTGTATCCTATCTATCTGTCTCTTTGTTGGATGCTTTTATAAGGGGGATGAGCGTTGAATTGCCCGGTACAATGGAGCGAATGGAATAGTACCAAAAGTGTAAACTTGTCCCACCCGTGAGTGTTTGCAGAGCGTCTCTAGGGTGTTCGGAAAGCATTTATGAGTAATTGTTATAGCCTTCGTGGTGTTAACAGAACATTTCTGAAGCGTTCCTCACCTCGTCTCGGTGAGGTGTTGCTGTAGCAGGTCTGACACTAGTCGTTAGCTTAGTCATGCTGCCCCTAGCTCCCCACAGCCAGGTGCTCTTTCTCTCTCTCTCTCGCTGTCTGTCCTTATGTTGGACGAAGCACTGAAAGGGATTATGGGTCAGCGGCCGTCCCCTCCTGTGGCACTGCCTGTGGAAGGAAGCGTTTGATACGGAGGCCAGAGAGAGGGAAGGGAGAGAAGGATGAGAGGAGGAGAGAGAAGGCACGGACCTGCTGTCAGCTCTTTGCGGTTGACTTACTACTTTATATGCCAGCAACCTTTCTCTCTTTCTTTCACTGTCTTTTGGGGGACAGTGGTGTGAGATGGCAAGCTATAGGGACAGTGTCCTGAACTACTCACTACTTAAGCATCTTGTTTTAGCGGAGATACTGAATGGGATGGCGGAGGAAATGGTTGGAGTAGGAGGAGGTTGTCTCGTGCACCCCCCTGATTTTAAACGTCATCCAGCCCTATTAAAAGGCTTTCCTCTCCCTCCTCCTTCTCCGCCTCCTCCTGTTTAACAGTGTTAAATATTAACCCAGCTGAATGCATGCGCTGTTTCCCCGTTTGCCCCATCCATTATTTAGCAGCCAGGCAGGGAGCCAGTCACATTAATTTAGTCAAACAGAGGCCTGTGTCCTCCTTTGTATCCCTCTCTTCTTGCCCATCTCCTTTTCTCATTCTCCACACCCCTTTTGTCTTTTCCGTGTTGCTTTACCTCTCTGTGTCTGTTTTTCTCTTGAACTCCCTGTCTTTCTAGCTCTCTCTTGTTCTGCCAAGCCTTCCCCATCCCGCCCTCCTCTTTCTCTTTCCGTCAGACCCGAATAGCAATGGATTGGATATGCAAGGGCTGCATCTCAATGCGGTGTGCATTTGGTCGGGACCGTCAGTTCACACTTGTCCCTTCTCCAGTGTGTTTGAATATTGGAATCGATCCAGTGTTCAGAAAAAGTTTGAGTGCACCCCTCTGCTGGTCCCTTCGGCCTTTAGAGCTGGATAGGTCGGTATCATATCACTTTATTCCACCTGAAAGCTGGCCCGATCGGATTTCTGATTGGCCGTGTTTATTTGTTCAAAGTGAGTCCATTCAATATGGGAAATCCAATGAGAGCAGCTGAGGGAGGCAGCAAGTGAGCGTGTAGGGGGAGACTGCAGAGGATCAGGTTGCTCTGCTATAGGTATGTGTGCAGAGGCATTACTGCTATAGTGTACAGTATAGAAAGAGGAACTAGCTCAAATGTTATCGATAGCTATTAGGTTTCACTACATATTAGTGGCAACCATAGTGACCATACCACAACACATAGGTGTACTATACCATAACATGATACATTGTCTAGGGATTCAACTGGTAAAATTGTAAGTGCAGACTAACTGTACCAAGCTTAGGATAAAAGCAGAGCTTTAAATCACAAAGGGAGAGGTTTTATAGTGACGGTGTGATATTTGAACAGGTTTTGAAATCATGCTCTTATTGGTCAGAAGGGTCTGAGTGTACCACTGTGGATGGTACTGCCCTGGTACAACGTGTAAAGCGCCAAGCCTCATCCTAAGGTTAAAGGCCAATGCAGCCGTTTTTAGATTAATATCAACACATTTCTGGGTAAAAATGAAATACCTTATTGTAATAGTAAAAAAAAAAGAGGTTTGGAACTCTCTTTGTTATTGGTCTATTAACTAATTTACCACTATGCAAGCCGAACCTCCAGATTAGAAGGTGCTGTGTATATTGTATTTCCAACCAGCAACTATCAGGAAATAACACTAACCACATGTGTTCGCACTTCTAAAGTGTTAGTTTCATTAGCTGTTGTAAAATATAATACAGAACACAGGAAGAACAGAATTCTGACTGTACTGGGCCTTAAAATGGATGTTGCCTAAACCCACCTATGAATCTAGAGTGGACCAACTGGATGTCCTCCGTTTTTTACTCTGTCTTTGTCTCTATTTTTCTCACGCCTTTCATTTTCTCTCTTTCTCTCTTTTTTACCCCACCTTATTTCTATGCATCACACTTTATTTTTGACGGATTCAGCCACAAGAGATTCTGCTGATTCGCCTTTTCACCATTTTCTCTTCTTTCTCTTGCTCTCCCCCGCTCTCCATCTCTCTCTCTCTCTCCCTTTCTCCCTTTCTCTCTATCCATCTCACTGTCACTGCAAGCTGGATTGTCCCACTAACATTAGACAAATGTTGAGGTTATTAACACTCTACTACTTGCCAGGAACCAAATACACTGCAATGCTGCTGCAGTGGGGAGACTTATTACTGCGCACCATGCATGCGTGCTGGCTACACCTGGCCACATCCCAAACCAATCCCTAGCCCATACCGCTAGATCATTGTTGATCTACTGCGTGTAACCATATTGCCTATGGCTGTCCACAGCTTCCAGGACTGTAAAGGGAGCCAGTAAGGGCCTATAAGGTAGGGGATGGTTAGCGGTATCCTTGGGACATCCCTACCCTAAACCCTAACACTAAACTTAACCCCAACCTTAACCATAACCCTTACCTAACCCTAAACATTACCTTAACCATTTTAAAATGTAAACTTCAATGGGGTAGGGACGCCACAAGACTATCAGATAACAAGGACTGTAAGGGATAGGGGTGGATTTGGGAGTGAGACATTACATTACAGTATTCAGACCCCTTCCCTTGTTCCACATTTTGTTATGTTACAGGCTTATTCTAAAATATATTAAATAAAAAATGTTTCTCATCGATATACACATAGAGTTCAAAACAGTTTTTTTTTTATTTGTGCAAATCTATAAAAAATAAAAAAAACAGAAATAGCTTATTTACATACATATTCAGACCCTTTGCTATGAGACTTGATATTGAGCTCAGGTGTACCTATTTCCAGATAATTCTTAGATGTTTCTACAACTTGATTGGAGTCCACCTGTGGTAAATTAAATTGATTGGACATGATTTGGAAAGGCACACACCTGTCTATATAAGGGTCCACAGTTGACAATGCATGTCAGAGAAAAAAACCAAGCCATGAGGTAGAGGGAATTGTCCGTAGTGCCCCCCAAGAAAAGGATTGTGTTGAGGCATATATCTGGGGAAGGGTAAATAAATGTTTCTGCAGCATTGAATGTCCCTAAGAACAAATTGATGAAGTTTGGAACCACCAAGACTCTTCCTAGAGCCCGGTGGTCACTCTGACAGAGCTCCAGAATTCCTGTGGAGATGGGAGAACCTTCCAGAAGAACAACCATCTCTGCAGCACTCCACCAATCAGGCCTTTATGGTAGAGTGGCCAGACGGAAACCTCTCCTCAGTAAAAGGAACATGACAACCCGCTTGGAGTTTGCCAAACGGCACCTAAAGGACTCTCAGACCATGAGAAACAACATTCTCTGGTCTGATGAAACCAAGATTACACTCTTTGGCCTGAATGCCAAGTGTCACATCTGGAGGAAACCTGGCACCATTCACTATGGTGAAGCATGGTGGTGGCAGCATCATGCTGTGGGGACTGGCAGGGACTGGGAGACTAGTCAGGATCGAGGGAAAGATGAACGGAGCAAAGTACAGAGGGATCCTTGATGAAAACCTGCTCCAGGGCGCACGGGACCCAAAATTGGAGTGAAGGTTCACCTTCCAACAGGACAAGGACCCTGAGCATGTTCTTGAGTGGCCCAGCCAGAGCCCGGACTTGAAGACGATCGAACATCTCTGGAGAGACGTGAAAATAGCTGTGCAGGGACGCTCCCCATTCAACCTGACTGAGCTTGAGAGGATCTGCAGAGAAGAAGGGGAGAAACACCCCATATACAGGTGTGCCAAGCTTGTAGCATCACACCCAAGAAGACTCAAGGCTGTAATCGCTGCCAAAAAGTAACACAATAAAATAAAATTACGAGGCTATATACAGGGGGTACCGGTGCCGAGTCAATGTGCGGGGGTACAGTAATTTGTAGGTATGGGTGAAGTGACTATGCATAGATAATAAACAGCGGGTAGCAGTAGTGTATAAAACAAATCGGGGGGGGGGGGGGGGGGGGGGGGGGGTCAATATAAATATTATTGGTGATTAATTGTTCAGCTGTATCATGTCTTGGGGGTCGGGCACCACAAAATAATATTTATAGAGCTGTTATCTTCCGCATAAACTCTTAAAGACCTAGTAATATTTTACATCAATAGCAGTCAATATCCATCGTCATCTTAATTCAATGTCACACCCTGACCAAACAAAACATAGAACATACAAAGCAAACTATGGTCAGGGTGTGACATTGAATTAAGATGACGATGTGTGATCTGAGTGGGCATTCTATGTTGTGTGTCTAGTTTGTCTGTTTCTGTGTTTGGCCTGATATGGTTCTCAATCAGAGGCAGGTGTTAGTCATTGTCTCTGATTGGGAACCATATTTAGGTAGCCTGTTTGGTGTTGGGTTTTGTGGGTGATTGTCTCCTGTGTCAGTGTTTGTGCCACACGGGACTGTTTCGGGTTTACACGGTTGTTGGTTTTGTAGTTTATTCATGTATAGTTTTCTTATAAAAAATAAACATGAATTTCAACCACGCTGCATTTTGGTCCTCCGATCCTTCTCGCCTCTCCTCTTCGGAAGAAGAGGAGGAAATCCCTGACAGAATCACCCAACCACAACAGGACCAAGCGGCGTGGTAACGGGCAACAGCAACAGCGGCGCAAAGAGGAATGGACATGGGACGATGTATTGGACGGCAAGGGTTGCTACACATGGGAGGAGATCCTGGCGGGAAAGATTGCCTTCCATGGGAACAGGTGGAGGCAGCTAGGAGAGCAGAGGCAGCCGGAGAGAGGAGCCGGCGATATGAGGGAACACGGCTGGCAAGGAAGCCCGAGAGGCAGCCCCAAAAATGTATTGGGCGGGGCACACAGGAAGTATGGCGAAGCCAGGTAGGAGACCTGAGCCAACTTCCTGTGCTTACCGGAGGGCGAGAGAGACCGGGCAGGCACCGTGTTATGCTGTGGAGCGCACAGTCTCCCCAGGGCGGGTGCATAGCCCGGTGCGGTACATACCAGCTCCGCGTATCGGCCGGGCTAGAGTGGGCATCGAGCAGAGTGCCATGAAGCCGGCTCTACGCATCTGGTCTCCAGTGCGTCTCCTTGGGCCGGCTTACATGGCACCAGCCTTGCGCATGGTGTCCCCGGTTCGCCTGCATAGCCCAGTGCGGGCTATTCCACTAGCAGGGCGACCAGGAGCATTCAACCAGGTAAGGTTGGGCAGGCTCGGTGCTCAAGAGCTCCAGTGCGCCTGCACGGTCCGGTCTATCCGGTACCACCTCCACGCACCAGCCCTCCGGTGGCAGCCCCCCGCACCAGGCTGTCTCTCCGTCTCATCCTTACAGGTGCTCCCGCCTGTCCAGCGCTGCCGGAGCCTTCCTCCTCTCCAGCGCTGCCGGAGTCTCCCGCCTCTCCAGCGCTGCCTGAGCTTTCCAGCGCCGCCAATGCCGCCAGTCTGCCCAGCACCGCCAGTGCCGCCAGTCTGCAAGGAGCCGCCAGTGCCACCAGTCTGCAAGGAGCCGCCTGTGCCGCCAGTCTGCAAGGAGCCGCCAGTGCCGCCAGTCTGCAAGTAGCCGCCAGTGCTGCCAGTCTGCAAGGAGCCGCCAGTGCCGCCAGTCTGCAAGGAGCCGCCAGTGCCGCCAGTCTGCAAGGAGCCGCCAGTGCCGCCAGTCAGCCCGGAGGCGCCAGAGCCCCTCAGCCCAGAGGCGCCAGAGCCCCTCAGCCCAGATGCGCCAGAGCCCCTCAGCCCAGAGGCGCCAGAGCCCCCGCCCCTCTGTCCCGAGCTGCCCGTCTGTCCCGAGCTGCCCCTCTGTCCAGTGGGTTCATTTAGAAGGGTCGCCGTGGTTAGGAGGCCACGGAAGCGGACAATGGAGCGGACTAAGACTATGGTGAAGTGGGGGCCACGTCCAGCACCAGCACCTTCGGAAGAAGAGGAGGAAATCCCTGACATTCAATCTCATCTGAAAGTTGTAAATTATTTTATCTGAACGAACCCAGGCTAACAAGTTGAATCAGCAATTCAAAATTGGGTTTATTTATTTACTAAATACCTAACTAATCACACAGAATTACACATACACACAATTAATCATAACTTTATTACAAATTACGTCATAAAGGAAAACGTCCCTAGCGGGTATTACAGGAATGACAGCTTGTTACACAAAAGAAAAGGGGCTGGGTTGAGTGAAGGAGCGGGAAGACTGAGGAACAAAGGGAAGAAGCTGGACTATCATAAATACAGTCTTATGCATTCTAAATTACCACCCATTTGGAAAAGGAAAATGCAATAAATATTTACTCTGAGCTGCGCTTCAGTAGGTTGGTGGTAGATGGAAGGCCGTGTTGCCCATCACATTTCATCCCATCACAAATAATTTAATATTCAAACATTTAAATTGAACAACAATTCCATGTGAATCCGATAACTCTGATGTGTAGACTTTCCACTGTAGAGTTTATGTCATTTTATCATTGATGAGAATGTCTCAGATGACAACCGAATTGACATCATATTCATTAAGTACCACCGCATATGTTCAATTGTTCGGATTACCAGAATATAGTTAATTTCCCCCCACCTACTGATGTTCCCAGAATCTCTATGTTAACCAAGGGTTTTGCAAATGTAACCTCAGTAGGGTAGAGAGAGGAAAAAGGGGGGAAGAGGTATTTATGACTGTCATAAACCTACCCCCCAGGCCAACGTCATGACACATCCTTGGGTAGGCGGAGGGAGTCTGGAAGGGCATCTAGGAATCTTTGGGTTGTCCAAGAATTTATAGCACGGCTTTTGATGATCCTTGGTTGGGGTCTGAGCAGATTATTTGTTGCGATTGCAAACGTAATAAAATGGTGGTCCGATAGTCCAGGATTATGAGGAAAAACACTAAGATCCACGGGACAAAACTAGGTCCAGAGTATGACTGTGGCAGTGAGTAGGTCCAGAGACATGTTGGACTAAACCCATTGAGTAAATGATGGCTCTGAAAGCCTTTTAGAGTGCGTCTGTGGACTTTTCCATGTGAATATTAAAGTCACCAAAAATGTGAATTATTATCTGCCATGACTACAAGGTCCGATAGGAATTCAGGGAACTCAGTGAGGAACGCTGTATATGGCCCAGGAAGCCTGTAAACAGTAGCTATAAAAAGTGATTGAGTAGGCTGCATAGATTTCAAGACTGGAAGCTCAAAAGACGAAAACTTTTTTTTGTTTTTTTTGTAAATTGACATTTGCTATCATAAATGTTAGCAACACCGCCGCCTTTGCGGGATGCGGTAACTAGTGTAACCAGGAGGAGAGGCCTCATTTAAAACAGTAAATTCATCAGGCTTAAGCCATGTTTCAGTCAGGCCAATCACATCAAGATAATGATCAGTGATTAGTTAATTGACTATAACTGCCTTCGAAGTGAGGGATCTAACATTAAGTAGCCCTATTTTGAGATGTGAGGTATCACAATCTCTTTCAATAATGGCAGGAATGGGGTCTTTATTCCAGTGAGATTGCTAAATCGGACACCGGCATGTTTAGTTTTGCCCAACCTAGGTTGAGGCACAGACATGGTCTCAGTGGGGATAGCTGAGCTGACTACACTGACTGTGTAGACTCCACTAATCTGACTCCACTAATCTGGCAGGCTGTCTAACAGCCTGCTGCCTAGCCTGCACCCTATCTCATTGTGGAGCTGGAGGAGTTAGAGCCCTGTCTATGTTTGTAGATAAGATGAGAGCACCCCTCCAGCAAGGATGGAGTCTGCCACTCCTCTACAGGCCAGGCTTGGTCCTGTTTGTGTGTGAGTCCCAGAAAGACTGCCAATTATCTACAAATTATATATTTTGGGAGGGGCAGCAAACAGTTTACAACCAGCGATTGAGTTGTGTGACTCTGCTGTAGAGCTCATCAATCCCCCTAACTGGTAGGAGGCCAGAGACAATTACTCGATGCCGACACATCTTTCTAGCTGATTTATACGCTGAAGCTATGTTGCACTTGGTGACCTCTGACTGTTTCATCCTAACATCGTTGGTACTGACGTGGATAACAATATCCCTATACTCTCACATTTGCCAGTTTTAGCTTTAGCCAACACCATCTTCAGATTAGCCTTAACGTTGGTAGCCCTGCCCCCTGTCTGATTGCTGGATGATTTGTTTTAAGTCTAATACTGCGGGTGATGAAGTCGCCAATGACTAGGGCTTTCAATTTGTCAGAGCTAATGGTGGGAGGCTTCGGGGTCTCAGACCCCGTAACGGGAGGAGTAGAGACCAGAGAAGGCTCGACCTCTGAATCCGACTCGCTGCTTAATGGGGAGAACTGGTTGAAAGTTTCTGTTGGCTGAATCAGCGACACCGATTGAGCATTCCTACAGCATTTCCTTCCAGAAACCATGAGAAAGATGTCCGGCTGCGGGGACTGTGCGGGGGGATTTATACTACTATCTGTACTTACTGGTGGCACAGACGCTGTTTCATCCTTTCCAAACACTTAAATGACCCTGGCCTAACAATTGAATCTAAAGCTGGACTTGCAGCACAGCTATCCTCGCCGTAAGTACAGCGACTGCAATTAGAAGGCATCATGTTAACCTTTCTGATCTCCCCATCCCGGATCCGGGATCGTGAATACAGACTCAAGCTCATTACCATAACGCAACGTTAACTATTCATGAAAATCGCAAATGAAATGAAATAAATATGCCATCTCTCAAGCTTAGCCTTTTGTAAACAACACTGTCATCTCAGATTTTCAAAATATGCTTCTCAACCATAGGAAAACAATCATTTGTGTAAAAGTAGCTAGCTAGCGTAGCATTTAGCGTTAGCATTAGCGTTAGCATCCAGCACGCAACATTTCAACAAAAACATAAAAGCCTTCAAATAAAATCATTTACCTTTGAAGAACTTCAGATGTTTTCAATGAGGAGACTCTCAGTTAGATAGCAGATGCTCAGTTTTTCCAAAAAGATTCTTTGTGTATTAGAAATAGCTCCGTTTTGTACATCACATTTGGCTACCAAAAAAACCCGAAAATTCAGTCCTCAAACGCGAACTTTTTTCCAAATTAACTCCATAATATCGACTGAAAACATGGCAAACGTTGTTTAGAATCAATCCTCAAGGTGTTTTTCACATATCTCTTCGATGATATATCGTTCGTGGAAGCATGGTTTCCCCTCTCAATCAAATGGAAAAATACTTGCACATGGCTTTGCGCACCAGTTTCGACGCAGGACACCAGGCGGACACTTGGAAAATGTAGTCTCTTATGGTCAATCTTCCAATGATATGCCTACAAATACGTCACAATGCTGCCGACATCTTGGGGAAACGGCAGGAGGTCTAAGCTTATTCCTGTCGCATTCACAGCCATATAAGGAGACATTAGAAAACAGAGCTTCAGAAATTCTGCTCATTTCCTGTTTGACGTATCATCTTGGTTTCGCCTGTAGAATGAGTTCTGGGGCACTTACAGACAAAATCTTTGCAGATTCTAAAACTTCAGAGTGTTTTCTTTCCAAAACTGTCAAGAATATGCATAGTCGAGCATCTTTTCGTGACAAAATATCGCGCTTAAAACGGGAACGTTTTTTATCCAAAAATGAAATAGCGCCCCTAGAGATGTTACTACTTAGCTTCGGCTGGTGGAGGTCCTGATGAACCACGTCCAGTGAAGAAGTTGAATGAAAAAAGTTGAGCGAGGGAAAAACAAAAAATATGAACTGTAATTAAAAAGTAAAAACCGTAAAGTTGGCAGGTAGCAAAGTTAGGTTAGCAACAAAACACACAGCAGCACGTAAACAAGTCTACAAGTTGTGACCTGAAATTACGTTTAGCACTGATCAGACCTACCACTGTTGTGTCGTCAGCAAACTTAATGATGGTGTTGGAGTCATGTTTGGCCACGTAGTCGTGGGTGAATTGTTTTAAGTCTAATACTGCAGGTGATGAGCTTTGTGGGAACTATGGTGTTGAACGCTGAGCTGTAGTCAATAAACAGCATTCTCAAATAGGTGTTCCTTTTGTCCAAGTGGGAAAGGGCAGTGTGTAGTGCTATTGAGATTGCGTCATCTGTGGATCTGTTGGGGTGGTATGCAAATTGTTGATGTGAGCCATGACCAGCCTTTCAAAGCACTTCATGGCTACCGACGTGAGTGCTATGGGGTGGTAATCATTTAGGCAGGTTACCTTCACTTCCTTCGGCACAGGGACTATGGTGGTTTGCTTGAAACATGTAGGTATTACAGACTAGGTCAGGGAGAGGATGAAAATGTCAGTGAATACACTTGCCAGTTGGTCCGTGCATGCTTTGAGTACACGTCCTGGTTATCCATCTGGCCCTGTGGCTTTGTGAATGTTGACCTCTTTAAAGGTCTTGCTCACATCAGCTACCAAGAGCATTATCACACAGTCATTAGAACAGCTGGTGCTCTCATGCATGCTTCAGTGTTGCTTGCCTCGAAGCGAGCATAAAAGGCATTTAGCTTGTCTAATAGGCTCACATCACTGGGCAGCTCGCAGCTGGGTTTCCCTTTGTGGTCTTATAATAGTTTTCAAGCCCTGCCACATCCGACTAGCGTCAGAGCCAGTGTAGTTGGATTCAATCTTAATCCTGTATTGATGCTTTGCCTGCTTGATGGTTCGTAGTAGTTCGACGTAGTTCAGGATTTCTTGTTAGCGTCCAGATTAGTGTCCTGATCCTTGAAAGAGGCAGCTATAGCCTTTAGCTCAATGTGGATGTTGCCTGTAATCCATGGCTTCTTCGTGGGATATGTACACAGGGTCACTGTTGGGACAACGTCGTCGATGCTCTTATTGATGAAGCCGATGACTGAGGTGGTATACTCCTCAATGCCATTGGATGAATCCCAGAACATATTCCAGTCTGTGCTAGCAAGAGAGTCCTGTAGTTTAGCATCCGCGTCATCTGACCACTTCGGTATTGAGCGAGTCACTGGTACTTCCTGTTTTAGTTTTGGCTTGTAAGCAAGAATCAGAAGGTTGGAATTATGATCAAATTTGCCAAATGGAGGGTGAGGTAGAGCTTTGTATGTGTCTCTGTGTATGGAGTAAAGGTGGCTTAGAGTTTTTCCCTCTGGTTGCACATGTGATATGCTGGTAGAAATGATGTAAAACTGATTTAAGTTTGCCTGCATTAAAGTCCCCGGCCACCAGGAGCGCCGCTTCTGGATTGACATTTTCTTTTTTGCTTATGGCCTTATAGAGTTGGTTGAGTGCGGTCTTAGTGCCAGCATTGGTTTGTGGTGGTGAATAGACAGCTATAAATAACATAGATAAGAACTCTCTTGGGATATATTGTGGTCTACAGCTTATCATAAAGCAATACCTCAAGACTTATTTAATATTAGACATTGCACACCAGCTGTTACTGACAAATAGACACACACACCGCCCCTCGTGTTACCAGACATAGCTTCTCTGTCCTGCCGATGCATGGAAAATCCCGCCAGCTTTATATCATCCATGTCGTTGTTCAGCCACGACTTGGTGAAACATAAGATATTACAGTTTTTAATGTCCCGTTGGTAGGGTAATCCATTTTGTTTCCCAATCATTACACATTGGCCATTAAAACAGATGGCAGTAGGGGTTTACTCACTCGCCTAAGAATTCTCAGAAGGTAGCCCGAACTACACCATCCTCACCCATGATGGTGTAGCTGTGGTACACTGGTTTACTGTTACTTTGTTCAAGTGAAGGTGGGAGTGTGGTTTAACTGTGGCAGTGACAAACAGCCAGCAGCCCTGTACTTTACTCTACTGTATGTGGGATTTAATTGTTTGCATGCGTAATAACTCAAATGTGTCAGGGGAAATGATTTATACTGGAACTATATTAAACAATTTAATTACCGCTCAATGTGTGTGTTTGTGCGAGGGTGTGTGTACGCGTGCACATGCATATGTTTATGCCTGAGTTTGTACACGTTAAATGTGGCTCTCAAATGTAGTGTATGCTTGAGTTTTTGTATGTCTCTCTCTCTCTCTCTCTCTCTCTCTCTCTCTCTCTCTCTCTCTCTCTCTCTCTCTCTCTCTCTCTCTCTCTCTCTCTCTCTCTCTCTCTCTCTCTCTCTCTCTCTCTCTCTCTCTCTCTCTCTCTCTCTCTCTCTCTCTCTCTCTCTCTCTCTCTCTCTCTCTCTCTCGCTCTCTCTCTCTCTCTCTCTCTCTCTCTATCAACCTTTGTCTCTCTGAGCTGTGGCAGCAGACCAGCAGACGCTGTCCCAACCCCTCCCTGGCAGGGTGATGTATGTTTGGGCATGTTTGACGTCAGTCCCGGCCCAACGTCACAGACCTCTACACTCACAGCCTTTTTTCCTTCTTTCACTCGCGGCCTCCCTCTTTCTCGTTCTTTCTTCTGCTGGCTCTTTCTATCATTTTTCAATCTGTCTCTCTCTATCCCTCTCTCGTTTTATCTCTCGCTGGCTTTCATTCTCCTACTCTGTTCTCGCTCTCTCTCTTGCTGTTTTTCCATTTTCCTCTCTAGATCTTTCTATTCGGTACTCTACATTCTATGTCTGTCACTAACCATTGGCATAGCCTATCTCTCTCACACACACACACACACACACACACACACACACACACACACACAAAGACAATCACTCCATATGGTGCAGGGTGTACAAAACAACAAATGGTCCAAAAGATCCATCATACATTCAATTGGTTCTGTCAGGTGAAGAGTCCACTCACAGCAATTTGATTACATCCACAGGAACCAACTGAGTGCTATCCCTGGGTTATATTGTCTCCATAAGCATCCCTAGTTGTAGCTCTCCTGACAAGTTCACTTTGTTTGATGTAAAGAGAAGACTCCCTTCCGGCTTCCAACACTAAGCGTGGGGACTATGAGAACCCATGAAATAGCAGATATGTTGACTTTGAGGGGCCGAAATAGCTTTTTAAAGTTTCGTCTGACTTGACAAGATGAGGAATTGACCCAGTTTTCCTTCCTTCCTTCTCTCTCTCTTTCTTTCTCTCTCTACTGTCTCCCTCTTTTCTTCTCTATAGTCAATCTGTCAAATATGTGAGTGGCATTGGTGGTGACAGGAACAGTGTCATACTGTGGAAAGATAACACAAAGGATCAAGTGCCTGGAGTTAAGGTACTTGTTCAACCTCAAGTGTCATAGGGGTCATCCCAGGCTAAACATCATGGGCTTTATCTTTAACCAAAGATAGAATAGTCCTTGTGATGCCATGAGGCATGCCGTTAAGGTTTATATTTTAGAGACAATGATTTGTTACTCCAATACCATCTATATATGGTTTTGTCCTTATTTTTGAGACAGAGAACAACCCGCCAAAAGGTAAATGGTACATTCCGAGGGCATAATCTTTAGATCTGAAGGTTGGCTTTTAGAGGACACAATTTACTTTTCTCAGACCTGAAACATTTAGCCTATTGTCATAATTGTTTATTTAAGACGGGGAGTTCAGTCTGATAAATGTTCACTATATTCACGGGACCACCCATACAAAAATGTATGCACATTGGATAAAAGTGCCTGCTAAATGCTATACTCTATATTATTATATTAGATATGACTATTTTCTATCTTTGACCATGGTTTGATGTCATTGTACAACCAACTGTTTTCCAGAGTTAGTCTGTCTGTGTGCTTTTCGATAATATGCTTTTTGGAAGCCTGCCTGCATTTTAGAGAAAGTCGAAGAGAAACGTTTTAAAAAGCACAATCATAAGTCCTGCCTTTTTTTTCGGGCCCAAAAGATTTGGTTGCCAGGCAATCTCTGGAATGAGTTTTCAATTAAATCTCTTCCAGTTCCCATCTTGGACTTAAGCATCCAGATCATTCTTCCGACTACTCTGTAGGGGGGCTCTCTCTTGTGTGCGAGAGGGTGGAGAAGCTTGCCTTCCGGTATGTGCTATGTGCATGTTTGATGTACAGTATTTTTGTATGTGAACCGGATGTGTGTGTGTTAATATATTTAAGTGTGTGGTCATTTGTTATTTTCTGGTGCAGTAATGCTGTAGTTTAGTGTTGCCCTGATCAGTCTATACAATTATATTTTATTTTAGTAGGCTATTTTAGCTGGAGATATTAGCAGGATGCTCTGTTTGCTTGCTTCTTTCTCCTCTCTTATGAGGAAAGTGTCATCTCTCTGGCTGTCATGTGTTGTGCTTAACTGCATCCCCCATGAAAAACTGCTACCCGGCCCTCCTCTCTTCCTCCCCTCCTCTCTTCCACTCTGTCTGCACAGGAATTTTTGGTAGGATGAATACGCATCATCACTCATATATAGGCCTTCAGTGGAGGAAGCTCTTAATTTTCAATCTTTCCCCTTCTCTTTCTCTCTCTCTATATTTTTCTCTCTCCCTGCTCCCCCTGCTTATTTATTATACATCTGCATAGCTCTCTCCTCCTCCATACATCTCATCCATCCCTCTCTCTCTTGCACCCACGCATGCGTGCACTCTCTCCCACTCTCCCTCCCACTCTTTTCCATCTCCCCCACTCTTCATTATTTCCTCTCTGTCCCTCTATATCTGTCTCTCTCTCTCTCTCTCCGCTGTCGTGACCTCAGATTAAGGTTGGAGGAATATGTAATTATGTTGTGTTGTTTGTTTCTCTGCAGCTCCAGATTATCTTCCTCTGCCATTTATTTATACACTCAGTGGCCAGTTTATTAGGTACACCCATCTAGTACTGGGTCGGACACCCCTTTGTCTCCAGAACAGACTGATTTCTTCGGGGCATGGAAACATTGCTCAATTGGTATTAAGGACCTAACGTGTGCCAGGAAAACCTTTCACATACCACCGCCACTAGCCTTTACCATTGACACCAGGCAGGATGGGGCCATGGACATGGTGATTACGCCAAATCCTGACTCTGCCATTAGCATTACGCAACAGGAACCAAGATTTGTTGTACCCGGAGATATTTTTCCACTCCTCAATTGTCCAGCGTTGTTGAATCTGAGATGTCGTTCTGCATACCACTGATGCACTACACCGTTATTTGCCTGTTTGTGGCCCGTCTGTTAGCTTGCACGATTCTTGCCATTCTCCTTCAACCTCTCATCAACGAGCTGTTTTCGCCCACAGGACTGCCGCGGACTTGATGTTTTTTTTTTTGTTGCGCCATTGTTGGTTGACCCTGAACACTGTCGTGCGTGAAAAGCCCAGGAGGTCGGACTGAGATACTGGAACCGGCACGTCTTACACCGACGATCATACCACTCTCAAAGTCACTTAGGTCACTTGGTTTGCCCATTCGAACATTCAATCGAACAGTAGCTGAATGCCTCTGGGCCTATCTGCCTGCTTTATATAGCAAGTCACGGCCACGTGACTCACTGTCTGTAGGAGCAAACTATTTTCATGAACTGGGTGGGGTACCTAATAATCAGGCCACTGAGTGTATATTTGTTTATTTTGAAGTAAATATATAATTGTGTCTTATCTCTGTGTTCTGTATGTACACATACTGTATCTCTCCAGAAACAACTCTACCAGGATAGACAGACTGCAGTATATTAGCTAATAAATGCCCATATCTTCAAAATACACTACATGACGAAAAGTATGTGGACACCTGCTCTTTGAACATCTCATTCCAAAATTATGGGCTTTAATATGGAGTTGGTCCCCCCTTTGCTGTTGTAACAGCCTCCACTCTTCTGGGAAGGCTTTCCATGAGATTTTGGAACATTGCTGCAACTTTTTATTGACTTGCTTCAATTGGTCACTGATGTTGGGTCACAAGGCATGGCTCGCAGTCGGCATTCCAATTCATCCCAAAAGTGTTCGATGGGGTTTAGGTCAGGGCTCTATGTAGGTCAATCTTAGTTCTTCCACACCGATCTCGACAAACCATTTTCTGTATGGACCTGGCTTTGTGCACCAGGGAATTGTCACGCTGAAACAGGACAGGACCGTCCCTAAACTGTTGCCACAAAGTTGGAAGCGCAGAATCATCTATAATGTCATTGTATGCTGTAGTGTTAAGATTTCTCTTCACTGGAACTAAGGGGCCTAGCCCGAACTATGAAAACAGCCCTAGACCATTATTCCTCATCCACCAAACTTTACAGTTGGCACATAGAACAGTAGTGTTCTCTTGGAATCCGCCAAACCCAGATTAGTCCGTCGGACTACCAGATGGTGAAGCGTGATTCATCACTCCAGAGAACGCATTTCCACTGCTCCAGAGTCCAATGTCGGCTAGCTTTACACCACTCCAGCCGACGCTTGATATTGTGCCTGGTGATCTTAGGCTTGTGTGCAGCTGCTCGGCCATGGAAACCCATTTCATGAAGCTCCTGACAAACATTTCTTATGCTGACGTTGCTTCCAGAGGCAGTTTGGAACTCGGTAGTGAGTTTTTTTTATGTGCTTCAGCACTCGGCGGCCCCGTTCTGTGAGCTTGTGTGGCCTACCACTTCACGGCTGAGCCGTTGTTGCTGCTCGCCGTTTCCACTTTGCAATAACAACACTTACAGTTGACCGGTGCAGCTCTAGCAGGGCAGAAATCCACTCATTTGAAAAGGATGTCAACATACTTTTGTATGTATAGTGTAGATAAACTACTGAAATGTACTTTGGCGTTTACTGTGGGTGGACTGTCGAATGGCTCTAACCTGTCCAATGCTTGGTCATGACAGAAAAACAGAGCAAGACATTGGCTGTTCTGTACCAAAAGCCCATGTAAGGGCTGAAACCTATAGCAAACAACGAATCTCATAGTTGATCATTGTGTGGTTCGATCTCCTTTCTTATCCATCCCACCTTCTTCTCCATTGGTTGATTCCTTGACGGAGATCCTATCAGGTTTGGTCGTCCAGGTGTCGAGTGCTACTGTCAACATGAGAGTGGAGCCGCTGTCATCTCGCTACAGTTTCTCATCAATGAGGTGAGTAATGAAGACAGGAACACACACCTCATCCAACACCAGGCCTCCTCTACTGACACTGTCGCTCTCTCTCCCTCTCTCCCCCACTAAACCCCTTTCTATCTCCTTTCTTCTCCACTCCAAGACATCTCAAACACTCCTGTATCTCTATAGATGAGTGTGCGTGTGGGCCTGTGTCCCTGTGTGTGTGTTTGCGTCTCTTTGTGACTCAGCAGCTGCAGCAGACCCTGTGGGAGCCATTTCCACGTCTGCTTGAAATTCCGCCTCTTTCACCAGGAGATGGAGAAACGTCATTGCAAGCTTGTGTGTGCATTGTGGACTGATGCTTACCTGTGTGTAAATGCTGTCTTCTCCATTCCTGCCACAGGGGGCGCTGGTGAGTGCTCTGGCAGATGACAGCGTGCACCTTTGGAACCTGAGGCAGAAGAGGCCCGCCATCCTCCACTCACTCAAGTTCAACAGAGAGAGGTAGGAAACCTGGAATATCCTAGGTTTCTCGCTCTCCCTCTCTCTCTTTCTCTTTGTGTCTCTCTGTGTTTCTGTGTGTGTGTATGCATGCATCTCTCTCTCTCTTTTACTCTACTCTACTCTACTCAACTGTACTCTACTCTTTCTTGTGGAGAGAGATAGGAGAATTAGAGGGAGCAGACTATAGGACAGACTGACTCTAGCCCTCCAGCACATAGATGATTGCAGCATAGATACTGGAAGCTGAGACAATACCCCCGGACAGGGCCAACCAGACAGGATATTACCCCATACACTCTGCCAAAGCACAGCCCCCACACCACTAGAAGGGATATCAACAGACCACCAACTTACTACCCTGAGACAAGGATGAATATAGCCCATGAAGATTTCCACCACTGCACGAGCCTGAGCAAGACCGGACAGGAAGATCACGTCAGTGACTCAACACACTCAAGTCGAGTATAGCGAAAAAAAATCCTGGCACAATGTGATGCACCCCACCTAGAGGCGGCATGGAAGAGCGCCAGTAAGCCAGTGACTCAGCCCCCATAATAGGGTTAGAGGCAGAGAATCCCAGTGGTGACAGGGGAGCCAGTCAGGCAGAGACAGAAAGGGCGGTTTGTCACTCCAGTGCCTTGCCATTCACCGTTGCATCCCTGGGCCAGACTACATTCAATCATAGGACCTACTGAAGAGATGAGTCTTCAGTAAAAACTTAAATGTCGAGACCGCGTCTGCGTCTCCCACATGGGTAGGCAGACCATTCCATAAAAATGTTGTTCTAAAGGAGAAAGCCCTCCCTCCAGCTGTTTGCTTAGAAATTCTAGGGACAATAAGGAGGCCTGTGTCTTGTGACCATAGCTTATGTGTAGGTATGTACGGCAGGACCAAATCAGAGAGATACTGTAGGTTGGAGCAAGTCAATGTAATTGTCACGACTTCCGCCGAAGTCGGCTCCTCTCCTTGTTCGGGTGGCGTTCGGCGGTCGACGTCGCTGGCTTTCTAGCCATCGTCGCTCATGTTCTCATTGTTCCATTTGTTTTGTCTTGTTCCCTGCACACCTGGTTTACAGTGCCTTGCGAAAGTATTCGGCCCCCTTGAACTTTAAGACCTTTTGCCACATTTTAGGCTTCAAACATAAATATATAAAACTGTATTTTTTTGTGAAGAATCAACAACAAGTGGGACACAATCATGAAGTGGAACGACATTTATTGGATATTTCAAACTTTTTTAACAAATCAAAAACTGAAAAATTGGGCGTGCAAAATTATTCAGCCCCCTTAAGTTAATACTTTGTAGCGCCACCTTTTGCTGCGATTACAGCTGTAAGTCGCTTGGGGTATGTCTCTATCAGTTTTGCACATCGAGAGACTGACATTTTTCCTCATTCCTCCTTGCAAAACAGCTCGAGCTCAGTGAGGTTGGATGGAGAGCATTTGTGAACAGCAGTTTTCAGTTCTTTCCACAGATTCTCGATTGGATTCAGGTCTGGACTTTGACTTGGCCATTCTAACACCTGGATATGTTTATTTTTGAACCATTCCATTGTAGATTTTGCTTTATGTTTTGGATCATTGTCTTGTTAGAAGACAAATCTCCGTCCCAGTCTCAGGTCTTTTGCAGACTCCATCAGGTTCTTCCAGAATGGTCCTGTATTTGGCTCCATCCATCTTCCCATCGATTTTAACCATCTTCCCTGTCCCTGCTGAAGAAAAGCAGGCCCAAACCATGATGCTGCCACCACCATGTTTGACAGTGGGGATGGTGTGTTCAGCTGTGTTGCTTTTACACCAAACATAACGTTTTGCATTGTTGCCAAAAAGTTAAATTTTGGTTTCATCTGACCAGAGCACCTTCTTCCACATGTTTGGTGTGTCTCCCAGGTGGCTTGTGGCAAACTTTAAACGACACTTTTTATGGATATCTTTAAGAAATGGCTTTCTTCTTGCCACTCTTCCATAAAGGCCAGATTTGTGCAATATACGACTGATTGTTGTCCTATGGACAGAGTCTCCCACCTCAGCTGTAGATCTCTGCAGTTCATCCAGAGTGATCATGGGCCTCTTGGCTGCATCTCTGATCAGTCTTCTCCTTGTATGAGCTGAAAGTTTAGAGGGACGGCCAGGTCTTGGTGGATTTGCAGTGGTCTGATACTCCTTCCATTTCAATATTATCACTTGCACAGTGCTCCTTGGGATGTTTAAAGCTTGGGAAATATTTTTTTATCCAAATCCGGCTTTAAACTTCTTCACAACAGTATCTCGGACCTGCCTGGTGTGTTCCTTGTTCTTCATGATGCTCTCTGCGCTTTTAACGGACCTCTGAGACTATCACAGTGCAGGTGCATTTATACGGAGACTTGATTACACACAGGTGGATTGTATTTATCATCATTAGTCATTTAGGTCAACATTGGATCATTCAGAGATCCTCACTGAACTTCTGGAGAGAGTTTGCTGCACTGAAAGTAAAGGGGCTGAATAATTTTGCACGCCCAATTTTTCAGTTTTTGATTTGTTAAAAAAGTATGAAATATCCAATAAATGTCGTTCCACTTCATGATTGTGTCCCACTTGTTGTTGATTCTTCACAAAAAAATACAGTTTTATATCTTTATGTTTGAAGCCTGAAATGTGGCAAAAGGTCGCAAAGTTCAAGGGGGCCGAATACTTTCGCAAGGCACTGTAGGTTGGAAAAGTAGGCTGATTGAGCAGCAGTGAGGGCTCTTCGATATTGCATGGCACTGTCTTTCCATGCTAGTCAGAAGACTTCCAGTATGGTGGAGCGCCATTTCCGTTCCACATTTCTGGAAGCTTGCTTCAGGACTTGTTTATTTTCTCTATCCCAGGGAGCTAATTTCTTGTGACAAATGTTTTTTGGTTTTAGAGGTGCAACTGCATATATGGTATTACACAAGGTTTCATATAGCTCTTCGGTTAGGAGGTTAACAGATTTTTGTACTCCGACGTCCTTGGGTAGGTGGCGGGAGTCTGGAAGGGCATCTAGCTTTTGATAATCCTTGGTTGGGGTCTAAGCAGATTATTTGTTGCGATCGCAAACGTAATAAGACTGTGGTCCGATAGTCCAGTATTATAAAGAAAAACATTTAGATTAACAATATTTATGCCATGGGACAAAACTAAATCCAGGGTATGACTGTGGCAATGCATGTCCAGAGACATGTTGGACATAACCCACGTAGTCAATGATGGCTCCGAAAAACATTTGGAGTGTGTCTGTGGACTTTGCCATGTGAATATTGAAGTCACCAAAAATGTGAATATTATCTGCCATGACTACAAGATCCGTTAGGAATTCAGGGACCTCAATGAGGAATGCTGTATACGGCCCAGGAGCCATGTAAACAGTACAGTAGCTATACAAAGTTATTGTGTAGGCTGCGTAGATTTCATGACTAGAAACTAAAATATTAGAACGCCATCTTTTTCGGGGATTCATTGAAATAGCTGTGCATCTGCCTTTGTGGGATGCGCAGGGGATATGTCACTAGTGTAACCAGGAGGAGAAGCCTTATTTAACACAATAACTGTATCAGGCTTGAGCCATGTTTCAGTCAGGCCAATCACATCAAGGTTCACATCAGTGATTAGTTAATTGACTATGACTGCCTTGGAAGTGAGGGATCTAACATTAAGTAGTCCTATTTTGAGATGTGAGATATTACAATCTCTTTCAATAATGACAGGAATGGAGGAGGTCTTGTGTTTAGTAGTGTGTTTAGTAGCGTGTTGCATGCTCCTGTCTGTTCACTGGCAATCGTTCTGCTCTATATAAACCAAGGCTTATGTATAAAGGGTATCTGTCAGTCCTGTCCCGCCCCAGGGTAAAGGAGGTGACATATGTGTACCTGATTTGCCTCTTTCATCCTCCCCCTCTCCTTCTTTCCACCCAGCAACTAGATTATTCTGATCAATCGCTCCTACCCAGCCCCAACATGAGGTGTTGATGTGACCTCACACACACACACACACACACACACACACACACACACACACACACACACACACACACACACACACACACACACACACACTGTTCTATGAGTATTTCCAAGCTGTTAGCTGATACTATTCTGAATTATGTAATCTTAGTTTAATTGGGTAATTCATAAAATTATTAGAAAGCATCAGTAGTTTTATTTTTATTTTGACTCAGTAACTTTGCAGTCAAACAGCAAGTTACTGGGGGGCAGAATCACCCCACTTCAAGTGGGAGGGGTCAACTGTCTGCTCCAGTGACAGACACAGGGCTTAAGCATCAGAGTCAATAACTGTGTTCCTTCCATGATCCCTCAGTCTGATAGGGGAAGGGGTTAACCGTCAGAGCTAATCGCTGCTGATGTGACGGACAGGTGCCCGGCAGCGTCTTTACAGGCTGAATGTGTTCCTGTGACTGTGTGTGACATTTAGTGAGCGTGGCTCTCAAACACAGCCTGCCTGGCTCCCTGAGCAACAGGAGTGAACTCAACAGTCCTGTACACTGAACCCTAGGAGACGAGACACATTCTCACAGAGCTGAGGGGAGGATGAGGGGAAGAGGAAGAGGAAACTATTCTTTCCCAAATTGTTAGGATAGACAGTATAGGTGTGCCAGTGTAGGTCAAGGTAGAGACAACACATGTGGTTATCCTCTCCCTTCTTTGATATTCTGTGTGACTGAAATGCTCACACACGGCTTGGGATGTTTTTGAAACAGGCCCAGTCGACCGAGTCCACTTATCACACTTCTAAGTGACACTGATAAATGGTGTTGAGGTAACAACTTTGAAGCAACATCAACGACAAACTACTGTTCAGGATTAGAGAAAGACCATGTCCCCAATCTCTCAACCGGGTGCTCCCCCTTCCTCGTCGTCTCCTTCGTCATCTCCTTTGCCACCTCCTTGTCTCCTCTCCTTCACCAGCGCTGATCAGAAAATAGTTGATGTGTTGCAGAAATCCCTCCCAGCCACAACTATAACTGATCCAGTCTATTAGATATGCGGAGATGAGGACAGAGAAAGTCTTGTTGGAGCACTGTGGTCCATTCACAAAGTAGTGGCAGAGTCAGTGGGTCAGTGAGAGGGGATGGAGGAAAGAAGAGGAGGGGAGGAAATAAGAGAGGAGGAAAGGTGAGGGGAGCCATGGAGAGGAAAGGAAAGGAGAGAACAGGAGGAGGGGAGAAGAGAAGAGGATTGGAGAGGAGATAAGAGGGGATGAAAGGAAAAGAGAGGAGAGGAGTTATGCCAAGTCATTGTGGCTGTGGGGACTCTGTCGCCTCCTGGCTGCAGATGCAGGCATTTCAGCGTTTATTTTTTACTGGCCGAGTTAGATGAAGCTGATGTGATAAACACACACACACACACACGCACAGCACAGCACACACAGTCTCCACAAACAGAACCCCAAGCTCAAGGTATACTGCATACTGGAGGAACAAATTCACTACATTGTTCATAAAAAATCTGTTGCCCTGCGTTACTTACTATAAGGGAGTGTAGAACCACATGTGTTTGGTCTGGGACTGGTTCTGTGTAGGCTGGGCTGGGCCGGTTAGTTCTCTAACCAGAACTCTCATTTAGGCCCCAAGACAAAGATGATCTGACAGCACAGCCAATTAAAGGGCATGCTTTTAAATAGCCCACATCTAAGAGAGTGGAGACAGAGGACTTAATTGGCCAGCTACTTTTTAATAACACAGCACACACGTACAAACGCGTGCGCACACACACGCATGCATGCACGTATGCACACACACAGTGTTGCTTCTCATTTGATTTCTATTTTCATCCCTTCTTTCACAGGAGGAGGAGATGAAGTTCCGGACGCAGGGCTGAGTGAGTTATGTAAAAGAAGGAGGACAGGGGACACAAATATTTTGTGTACGTGTATTTAGGGAGTTGCCATTTGGCCAAATCAAAATGTCAAAAAATATTATTCTAAAATTAAAGATGGTATCCGCAGGACGGGGAAACAGCGCCACTGGCCACCCCACTACCGTTATTGTTTTTGTTACAGCACATATCATGCTCCGAGGGGAAAAAGTGTTCATTATATGCCGGAACTTTTTTGTAAAATCACAAACAGACGTAGCTGTTTCACTATTAAGGATTCCAGCTTTAAAGTAAAAAAACATATACAGTGCATTTGGAAAGTTTTCAGACCACTTGACTTTTCCTCTTTTTGCTACGTTACAGCCTTATTCTAAAATTGATTTACTAAAACATTCCACACACAATACCCCATAATAACAGTGAACAGTGAAAACAGGTTTTTAGAAACGCCTTATTTACATACAGTTGAATTCAGAAGTTCACATACACCTTAGCCAAATACATTTAGCCTCAGTTTTTCACAAATCCTAACATTTAATACAAGTTAAACATTCCCTGTCTTAGGTCAGTTAGGATCACCACTTTATTTTAAGAATGTGAAATGTCAGAATAATAGTAGAGAGAATTATTTCTTTCAGCTTTTATTTCTTTCATCACATTCCCAGTGGGTCAGATGTTTACATACACTCGATTAGTATTTAGTAGCATTGCCTTTACATTCTGTAACTTGGGTCAGATGTTTCGGGTAGCCTTCCACCAGCTTCCCACAATAAGTTGGGGGAATTTTGGCCCATTCCTCCTGACAGAGCTGGTGTTACTGAGTCAGTTCTGTAGGCCTCCTTGCTTTCACACACCTTTTCAGTTCTGCCCACAAATTTTCTATAGGATTGAGGTCAGGGCTTTGTGATGACCACTCCAATACCTTGACTTTGTTGTACTTAAGCCATTGGAACCTTCAGGCGTTTGGAAATTGCTCCCATGGATGAACCAGACTTGTGGAGGTCTACAATTTTTGGGGCTGAAGTCTTGGCTGATTTCTTTTGATTTTCCCATGATGTCAAGCAAAGAGGCACTGAGTTTGAAAGTAGGCCTTGAAATACATCCATAGGTACACCTCCAATTGACTCAAATTATGTCAATTAGCCTATCAGAAGCTTCTAAAGCCATTACATAATTTTCTGGAATTTTCCAAGCTGTTTATAGGCACAGTCAACTTAGTGTATGTAAACTTCTGACCCACTTGAATTGTGATAAAGTGAATTATAAGTGAAATGATCTGTCTGTAAACAATTGTTTGAAAAATGACTTGTGTTATGCACAAAGTAGATATCCTAACCAACTTGCCAAAACTATAGTTTGTTAACAAGAAATTTGTGGAGTGGTTGAAAAACAAGTTTTAATGACTCCAACCTAAGTGTATGTAAACTTCCGACTTCAAATGTTAGTATTCAGACCATTTGCTATGAGACTCAAAATTGAGCTCAGGTGCATACTGTTTCCATTGATCATCCTTGAGATGTTTCTACAACTTGATTGGAGTCCACCTGTGGTAAATTCAATTGATTGTACATGATTTGGAAAGGCACACACCTGTCTATGTAAGGTCCCACAGTTGACAGTGCATGTCAGAACAAAAATCAAACCATGAGGTCGAAGGAATTGTCCGTAGAGCTCCAAGATAGGATTGTGTCGAGGCACAGATCTAGAGATGGGTAACAAAAAATGTCTGCTGCATTGAAGGTCTCCAAGAACTCAGTGGCCTCCATCATTCTTAAATGGAAGAAGTTTGGAACCACCAAGAGTCTTCCTAGAGCTGTGCAATCGGGGGAGATGGGCCTTGGTCAGGGAGTTGACCAAAACCTGATTGGCACTATGACAGAGCTGAGTTCCTCTGTGAAGATGGGAGAACCTTCCAGAAGGACAACCATCTCTGCACTTCTCTACCAATCAGGCCTTTATGGTAGAGTTGGCAGACGGAAGCCACTACTCAGTAAAAGGCACATCACAGCCCACTTGGAGTTTGACAAGAGGCACCTAAAGGACTCTCAGACCATCAGAGACAAGATTATCTGGTCTGATGAAAACAATATTGAACTCTTTGGCCTGAATGCCAAGCGTCACATTTGGAAGAAACCTGACACCATCCCTACGGTGAAGCATGGTGGTGGCAGCATTGGTGTTTTCAGAGACAGGGACTGGGAGACTAGTCAGGTTTGAAGGAAAGATGAACGGAGCAAAGTACAGAGGAACCCTTGATGAAACCAGCTCCAGACCACTCAGGACCTCAGACTGGTGTGAAGGTTCACCTATTCTTGTGCAAAAGAGTAGAAAAACGGTTGGTTCGATGGGCTATTTATAGATGGGCTGTGTACAGCTGCAGCGATTGGTAAGCTTCTCTGACAGCTGACGCTTAAAGTTGGTGTGGGAGATACAGTGCCTTGCTAAAGTATTCTGCCCCCTTGAACTTTGCGACCTTTTGCCACATTTCTGGCTTCAAACATAAAGATATAAAACTGTATTTTTTTGTGAAGAATCAACAACAAGTGGGACACAATCATGAAGTGGAACGACATTTATTGGATATTTCAAACTTTTTTAACAAATCAAAAACTGTAAAATTGGGCGTGCAAAATTATTCAGCCCCCTTAAGTTAATACTTTGTAGCGCCACCTTTTGCTGCGATTACAGCTGTAAGTCGCTTGGGGTATGTCTCTATCAGTTTTGCACATCGAAAGACTGAAATGTTTTCCCATTCCTCCTTGCAAAACAGCTCGAGCTCAGTGAGGTTGGATGGAGAGCATTTGTGAACAGCAGTTTTCAGTTCTTTCCACAGATTCTCGATTGGATTCAGGTCTGGACTTTGACTTGGCCATTCTAACAACTGGATATGTTTATTTTTGAACCATTCCATTGTAGATTTTGCTTTATGTTTTGGATCATTGTCTTATTGGAAGACAAATCTCCGTCCCAGTCTCAGGTCTTTTGCAGACTCCATCAGGTTTTCTTCCAGAATGGTCCTATATTTGGCTCCATCCATCTTCCCATCAATTTTAACCATCTTCCCTGTCCCTGCTGAAGAAAAGCAGGCCCAAACCATGATGCTGCCACCACCATGTTTGACAGTGGGGATGGTGTGTTCAGGGTAATGAGCTGTGTTGCTTTTACGCCAAACATAATGTTTTGCATTGTTGCCAAAAAGTTCAATTTTGGTTTAGTCTGACCAGAGCACCTTCTTCCACATGTTTGGTGTGTCTCCCAGGTGGCTTGTGGCAAACTTTAAATGACACTTTTTATGGATATCTTTAAGAAATGGCTTTCTTCTTGCCACTCTTCCATAAAGGCCAGATTTATGCAATATACGACTGATTGTTGTCCTATAGACAGAGTCTCCCACCTCAGCTGTAGATCTCTGCAGTTCATCCAGAGTGATCATGGGCCTCTTGGCTGCATCTCTGATCAGTCTTCTCCTTGTATGAGCTGAAAGTTTAGAGGGACAGCCAGGTCTTGGTAGATTTGCAGTGGTCTGATACTCCTTCCATTTCAATATTATCGCTTGCACAGTTCTCCTTGGGATGTTTAAAGCTTGGGAAATCTTTTTGTATCCAAATCCGGCTTTAAACTTCTTCACAACAGTATCTCGGACCTGCCTGGTGTGTTCCTTGTTCTTCATGATGCTCTCTGCGCTTTTAACGGACCTCTGAGACTATCACAGTGCAGGTGCATTTATACGGAGACTTGATTACACACAGGTGGATTGTATTTATCATCATTAGTCATTTAGGTCAACATTGGATCATTCAGAGATCCTCACTGAACTTCTGGAGAGAGTTTGCTGCACTGAAAGTAAAGGGGCTGAATAATTTTGCACGCCCAATTTTTCAGTTTTTGATTTGTTAAAAAAGTTTGAAATATCCAATAAATGTCGTTCCACTTCATGATTGTGTCCCACTTGTTGTTGATTCTTCACAAAAAAATACAGTTTTATATCTTTATGTTTGAAGCATGAAATGTGGCAAAAGGTCGCAAAGTTCAAGGGGGCCGAATACTTTCGCAAGGCACTGTATGTCTCCAACTTTAGTGATTTTTGCAATTCGGTCCAGTCAATGCCAGCAGAGAACTGAAAGGAAAGGTGGCCAAAGGAGGAATTGGCTTTGGGGATGACCAGTGAAATGTACCTGCTGGAGCACGTGCTACGGGTGGGTGTTGCTATGGTGACCAGTGAGCTGAGATAAGGTGGAGCTTTACCTAGCAAAGACTTATAGATGACCTGGAGCTAGTGTGTTTGGTGACGAATATCTAGCCAACGAGAGCATACAAGTCGCAGTGGTGGGTAGTATATGGGGCTTTGGTACAAAATGGATGGCACTGTGATAGACTGCACCCAATTTGCTGAGCAGAGTGTTGGAGGCTATTTTGTAAACGACATCGCCGAAGTCAAGGATCGATAGGATAGTCAGTTTTACGAGGGTATGTTTGGCAGCATGAGTGAAGGAGGCTTTGTTGAAAAATTAGAAGCTGATTCTAGATTTAACTTTGGATTGGAGATGCTTAATGTGAGTCTGGAAGGAGAGTTTACAGTCTTGCCAGTCACCTAGGTATTTGTAGTCCACATATTCTCAGTCAGAACCATCCAGAGTAGTGATGCTAGTTGCGGGCAGCGATCGGTTGAAGAGCATGCATTTCGTTTTACTAGCATTTAAGAGCAGTTGGAGCCCACGGAAGGAGGGTTTGTTTGCCGATGTATACAGAATGGTGTCGTCTGCATAGAGGTGGATCAAAGAATCACCCGCAGCAAGAGCAACATCATTGATATATACAGAGAAAAGAGTCGGCCCGAGAATTGAGCCCTGTGGCACCCCTGCCAGAGGCCCGGACAACAGGCCCTCTAAATGGACTCACTGAACTCTATCTGAGAAGTAGTTAGTGTACCAGGCGAGGCAGTCATTAGAGAAACCACCACTGTTGTGTCACTTTCAGAAGTTTCTGACCACTGTAAAAATGCTTCCAACCATCAGATCTGAACATCAATAATGCATCCTTTTTAAAGTGATTTAAAGTGTAGGCTACTCATTCCAAATACGGAGACTCGAAAGTACTGTTATTTTTCACCACTATATCCCCGAGTCGGGAGTAGATCATTTGCGCACCTGCTGCCTTCCTTGGATGTGGCAGCCGATTCTTTGGCTCCCTCTCCGGAATTGGGCATGCAGTGGGGCACAGTCCTCCAGTGATGGAGGAGACCCAAGCACACTCGTGCTCACCCAGTGGGAAGCCACAACCTATCCACAGCCAAAGCCACGGGAGACGAGGCGCCACTCAAGAGGTGTTCCATTGGAGAGTTTTCTGAGTATACCGCACAACATAGCCAACGATGGGGTTTGAGAAACTGACCACTGAGACAGATGGGTCGATTGGGTCTTGTTCGATGTGAGACAGGCCAATTTGAATTGGAGGCAGGGTGAAAAGAGGCACCACTGACCCAAGGTGGATCACATACGCCAATCGGTCAGGATGAGTGAAACTGATAGGACAGACAGAGAGGGACCAAGGGGATGAATGGTCTAATGCAAGGAGTAAGAACCAGGAATGGGAGCACCACAGCCAGTCCCCATTATCTACTTGCACCATCAGTAGGTTCTTGCCTTTTTATGGAGTTTTTCCTAGCCAACAAGCCTCAACATCTGCATTGCTTGCTCTCTGGAGTTTTAGGCTCGGTTTCTTTGTGACAGTGCTGATGTAGAAAGGGCTCTATAAATACATTTGATTGATTGACTAGCGCCAGGTAAAAGAACCAGAACCTCCCCAGGTGGCAGAGACAGACCCAGAGGTCGCCAGAGCAATCAATGGTCACCTGCCGAGAATGAGCAACCAGACGCGGGAGAATGAATATGTATAAATTGCACTCCGAACCACTTAAAAAGATACATATTGCAACAGGATAAGATAAGATAAGTCTAAAAAGGTCATTATAGAAGGTTATTAATGGTCTCTGTCCCCTGGAATGACATCTATTTCCTCTGGAGTGAAACCATCTGTTTCAAAATGGGAAAGCTGTTTTGACTTTGGCTGTGTTATCTATTAGAAATCACTCTGTAATTTCCTGGTTGCAAAACTTCTACACCTTTCGCTCAATTTCATTTATGTGAGAATCATTGTACCATCTAAATCAGTGTGAAATATATTGTCAAAAACTAAATATATTGTTTTTACAGCTGTTTGAAGCTGGTGGACCAAAGCCGAACGTCTCTGCCATATTATGGGGAGGGGGAGATTTGTTTTGAATGCCGCCTAGTGCTGTTGCAATTCACCTAGTTTTCACATACGGGAGAAATTCTGAGAAATTCTAGGTGTAGCACCTTTAAAGCTGGAATCATCCTTGAGAAGTGTCTTCTAGATATGATAGGCACTTGCGAGATGTAAAAGCACTTAGACAAACTCATGTGCAATTATGTTCCTTACTTTTCCTTTCCAATCAACCCTGAGGATGTCGCTAAGTGTGTGCCAGGGGAACTCTCGATTAGTTATCTTTTGCCTTGCAAAAGTATTCATCCCCCATGGCATTTTTCCTATTTTGTTGCATTACAACCTGTAATTTAAATGGATTTTTATTTGGATTTCAGGTAATAGACATACATAAAATTGTCCACATTGGTGAAGTGGACTATTCAAAAAAATAAAAGTGGAAGTGGACTATTCAAAAAAAAAAAATTTTAATGTAAAATTGGTGCGTGCATATGTATTCACCTCCTTTGCTATGAAGCCCCTAAATAGGATCTGGTGCAACCAATTACTTTCAGAAGTCACATAATTAGTTAAATAAAGTCCACCTGTGTGCAATCTAAGTGTCACATGATCTGTCACATGATCTCAGTATATATATCCACCTGTTCTGAAAGTCCCAAGGGTCTGCAACACCACTAAGCAAGGGGCACCAACAGGGCAGGGACAAAGTTGTGGAGAAGTACAGATCAGGGTTGGGTTCTTAAAATATATCAGAAACTTTGAACAGCCGACGGAGCACCATTAAATCCATTCTTAAAAAATTGAAAGAATATGGCACCACAACAACCTGCCAAGAGAGGGCCGCCCACCAAAACTCATGGACCAGGCAAGGGGGGCATTAATCAGAGGCAACAAAGAGACCAAAGATAACCCCGAAGGAGCTGCAAAGCTCCACAGCGGAGATTGTAGTATCTGTCCATAGGACCACTTTAAGCCGTACACTCCACAGAGCTTGGCTTTATGAAAGGGTGGCCAGAAAAAAAGGCATAACTTCAAGAAAAAAAATAAGGAAACACGTTTGGTGTTCGCCAAAACATATGGAAGAAGGTATTCTGGTCAGATGAGACTAAAATGTAGCTTTTTGACCATTAAGGAAAACTCTATGTCTGGCCAAACCCAACACTTTTCATCACCCTGAGAACAACACCCCCACAGTGAAGCATGGTGGTGGCAGCATCATGCTGTGGATATGTTTTTCATCAGCAGGGACTGTGAAACCGGTCAGAATTTAAGAAATTATGGATGGCACTAAATACAGGAAAATTCTGGAGTGAAACCTGTTTTAGCAACACTTGAGTGGTTTAAGGGGAAACATTGAAATGTCTTGGAATGGCCTAGTCAAAGCCCAGACCTCAATCCAATTGAGAATCTGTGGTATGACTTAAAGATTGCTGTACACCAGCCGAACCTGGCAGGTATCCTAGTAAGGCGGCAGGTGGCTAGAGCGTTAGTGGCTAGAGCGTTGGACTAGTAACCGAAAGGTTGCAAGATCAAATCCTTGAGCTGAAAAAGTCCAAATTAGTAATTCTGCCCCTGAACAAGGCAGTTAACCCAATGTTCCTAGGCCGTAAATGAAAATAAGAATTTGTTCTTAACTGACTTGCCTAGTTAAATAAAGGAATAGAAACAACAACAAAAAACATCCAACTTGAAGGAGCTGGAGCAGTTGTGCCTTGAAGAATGGGCAACAATCCCAGTGGTTAGATGTGCCAAGCTTATAGACACATACCCCAAGAGACTTGCAGTTGTAATTGCTGCAAAAGGTGGCTCTACAAAGTATTGACTTTGGGGGGGTGAATAGTTATGCACGCTCAAGTTGTCTGTGTTTTTGTCTTATTTCTTGTTTGTTTCACAGCATCTTCTAAGTGGTAGGCATGTTGTGTAAATCAAATGATACAAACCCACCAAAATGTATTTTAATTCCAGGTTGTAAGGCAACAAAATAGGAAAAATGCCACGGGGGTGAATACTTTCGCAAGCCACTGTACACACACACACACATACAATATGCTATGTATGCAAAAACACACACACACACACACACACACACACACACACACACACACACACACACACACAGTCACATCTGATAGTGCAGATAGGTCTATGGCACAACACCTGAAATCAATTGCCTCCCACCTAATGGCTATGTGATAACGCCACTAGCTGTCATGACTAGATATGCATGTGTGCGTCTGTTGTGTGTGTGTGTGAACAAGTGTGTATGCATGAATGAGCGATTGGGTTTTGGTATGTAAGTATATTGGTGTGCGAAAGTGTTCTCATGCTTTGTGATTGTGTGTTTGTGTATGTGGGTGTGTGTATGTGTATGTGTATGTGTATGTGATGCATGTCGAGCAGCCCGACGCCTCTCCTCAACCCCATGAATATATTCATGGTACTGCAGAGCAGTGGAGCGGAGACAAGCACCAGCTCTACTCAGGTGTGTGTGTGTGTATGCTTGTGTGTGTGTGTGTGTGTGTGTGTGTGTGTGTGTGTGTGTGTGTGTGTGTGTGTGTGTGTGTGTGTGTGTGTGTGTGTGTGTGTGTGTGTGTGTACAGTCTGACAGTATGCATTGCTTCTCACTACTGCCTTTCAGCCAGAAAGATACTGAGAGACAGACCGAGAGGGAGAGGGAGAAAAACACATGGAGGAGTGGGATTGGGTTTGTGGTGCAAGTGAAAAAGGGAATCCATAAGATGGACACAGGAAGAGAGAGAGAGAAAGGGAGAGGGGAAGATTGGAGAGGAGGAAAAGGAGAGGGAGAGCTGTGTGTACAGCTGTGTGCATGTGTGAGAGGTGTTTGTGTGGGTGTGATGTGTGTATCCAGTACTACAGAACCAGATGATGATGTGTTCTTGAGTTGTGTGTCATATGTCATTGGGGACTAGTCAGGGAAAGGCAGGGATGAGCAGAGCCTATGGGACATGATTGCTTTAGGGGCTCTTATGCCAACTGAAAAGAACTCGGACAGAAAGAGAGAGAGAGAACTGAAATGTACATCTGAGTTTTCAGATGTACATTTTTCACGTTTATTTGAAGGAAAAAAAATGGGGAAAAAACATGTAACTTCAAGAAGAACACTTTTTGTTTTCTGACATTTCTCACCACTCAGAGACACATAGTTTCCCAACATTTCACATGATATTCTAAATTTCACATCTGCTTTCATAACCGGTGGGATTAGAACCTGGGTCTCCCATGGGAGCAGCCAATGTCTTAAACATTAGACAAGAGGAATGACACTGAGTTTCTCTTTTTTTACCTTCATTTAATTAGGCAAGTCAGTTTAAGAACAAATTCTTATTTACAATGACGGCCTACCCCGGCCAAACCACAACGACGCTGGGGAAATTGTGAGCTATGGGACTCCAAATGGGACTCCGAATCATGGCCAGTTGTGATAAGGCCTGGAATTGAGCCAGGGTCTGTAGTGAGAGATGCAGTGCCTTAAACCGCTGTGCCACTCGGGAGCCCCAACTACATTTATTATACATTTCTCTCAATCTCAGTATATTGACGGTTCAATTCAAAATTAGGGATGTCAAACATTTAAACATTTTATCCAATGAATCGCAGGACTTGCTGTGATTAATCACGATGAATCACAATTAATTACGATTAATCACAAATTCCAAATTTGCTCAAATTTAGCTGTTTTTTAAGAATTTTATATAAAAACCATTACAATAATATTGACGTCTGATTTTGTCCAAGGTAACAGTTAGTAAAATCTGGTAAATTGATTAAGCACACTTTCTTTAACCTCAATGTCATTTTTTTTTTTGCTGTATAGATTATGTAAAAGTATGTGTTTACATTCATTCCAATAGCAAACACATTCACACATTTTAAAATACATTAAAACTTTTAGGCCTGTGTATCAAAAGTAACAAAAACCAATAGACCGCGCAATAACAGAAGCCATTAGCTAGCTAAGGCAAAATGCAAGGCTAGCTATCGCCTATCACTGAGATAGCTAGCGGTTAACAATTAGCTTGCAACCATTAGATACAAATGTCATACAAAGTAACCTTTTAAAATGTATGACGAAGAGAGGAGCATGCCTGCAGCAGGAACACTCCCGAATGCCTCTCCCTAGTGGTAGTGCTAAGTACACATGTATATCAATGCAACACCATGGAGGACTACAATAATAATGGAGTGAATGGCTCAGAAATAAGATTTTAAAATGTTTTACTCACTTCAATTATAGTAGTCAGGTAAGCTAAGTAACCTTTTTTTACAGAATGGCATTAATGAATTTGCAATTCCACATGTGGAAACATTGCTATTACAACATCTTTACCCCACCTTTTTACGTGAGGAATATAACACCATTTCACCCCAACGTGAATATGCAATTTCACATGTGAAAGTGAGATTTTCACATGTGGAGTTTTCCCACATGTGAAACTGCAAATGTTTTTTCATGTGTTGTTTTTCATGTTATTCTCATGTTACTCTCCTCACATGTTAACATAAACTCTAAATGTAATACATTTGAAAATATGGCTCTACATGTGAAATTTAAGGTCAACATTAGGGGTGAGAGAGAGAAAGAGGGAGAGATAGGACATGGATGATGATGAATGATCTAGGGATGGTGTGATGCGTCATGCCCATGATTCTCATGTTAAAGCTCTGAAATGGCTGCAGTGTGCATTTTTGAAGGGCATTTTTGGATCAGATTTGGGCTTGAATCCTCTACCTTCACCATGAGATACGCACCCGTCAGCTTACCCCACAATGATGCTATTCTTCTTCCTCCCATCATTCTTTCTCTCCTCTTTCCTTACCCTCCTTCCCTTGTCTCCTGAGTGGCGTAGTGGTCTAAGGCACTGCATCTCAGTGCTAGAGGCATCACTACAGACCCTGGTTCGATCCTGGGCTGTATCACAACCAGCCGTGATCGGAAGTTGGCCCAGAATTGGCCCAGCATCGTCCAGGTTAGGGGAGGGTTTGGCCGGGGTATGCCGTCATTATAAAATAAGAATTTGTTCTAAACTGACTTGCCTAGTTAAATAAAGGTTAAGTAAAAAATTAATTGTGTGGTTCTGATCAGAAGTGCTTGGTTCAGGTATATTAGTCCTGATTGGATGACCGGTTTGACCTACTTTAGTCCTGTTTTATTAATGTACCATTAGGAGGTCTTAAGAATGGCTTTTTATAAAGACAGTGCTGATTCCAGGTCAAAATAACTAGTGGGGTTAGATGACCATTGGGTCATAGGTCAAATCAAACAAATTGTATGTCATATCCGTCGAATACAATGGGTGTAGACTTAACCATGAAATGCTTGCTTAGGACCCCTTCTAAACTATACAGAGCTATACGGCAGCGTAGCCTAGTGGTTAGAGCGTTGGACTAGTAACCGGAAGGTTGCGAGTTCAAACCCCCGAGCTGACAAGGTACAAATCTGTCGTTCTGCCCCTGAACAGGCAGTTAACCCACTGTTCCCAGGCCGTCATTGAAAATAAGAATTTGTTCTTAACTGACTTGCCTGGTTAAATAAAGGTAAAATAAAAATAAAATAAAAAAATACAGGGAGTATCAGTACCAGATCAGTGTGCAGGGGTATGAGGTATTTGAAGTAGATATGTACATGAAGGCAGGATAAAGTGACTAGGCATCCGGATAGATAATAATAAGGTATTTGAGGTAGATATGTACATGAAGGCAGGATAAAGTGACTAGGCATCCGGATAGATAATAATAAGGTATTTGAGGTAGATATGTACATGAAGGCAAGGTAAAGTGACTAGGCATCAGGATAGATAATAATTAGAGTAAAATAAAGAACAGAGTAGCAGCAGCATATGATGAGTGCAAAAGTGTGTATGTGTGTTTGTGTTGTGTTGGTATCAAATCAAATTGTATTGGTCACATACACAGGTTTAGCATTTGTTATTGCGGGTGTAGCGAAATGCTTGTTCTTCTAGTTCCGACAGTGCAGTAATATCTAACAATTTCACAACAAATACCTAATACACACAAATCTAAGTAAAGGAATGGAATTAAGAATATATAAATATATGGATGAGCAATGTCAGAGCGGCATAGACTAAGATATAGTATAGAGTACAGTATATACATATGAGATGAGTAATGCAAGATATGCAAACATTATTAAAGTGACGAATGTTCCATTTATTAAAGTGGCTAATGATTTCAAGTCTTTGTATTGTAGGCAGCAGCCTCACTGTGCTAGTGATGGTTATTTAACAGTCTGATGGCCTTGAGAAATAAGCTGTTTTTCAGTTTCTCAGTCCCAGCTTTGATGCACCTGTACTGACCTTGCCTTCGGGATGATAGCGGGATGAACAGGTGGTGGCTCGGGTGGTTGTTGTCCTTGATGCTCTTTTTGGCCTTCCTATGACATCGGGTGCTGTAAGGGTCCTGGAGGGCGGGCAGTTTGCCCCAGGTGATGCTTTGTGCAGACCGCACCACCCTCTGGAGAGCCCTGTGATTGTGGGAGGTGCCGTTGTCATACCAGGTGGTGATACAGCCCGACAGGATGCTCTTAATTGTGCATCTGTAAAAGTTTGTGAGGTTTTAGGTGACAAGCCACATTTCTTCAGCCTCCTGAGGTTGAAGAGGCGATGTTGCGCCTTCTTCACCACACTGTCTGTGTGGCTGTCTGTGTGGGGTTCAGACCCAGGGCCTCAAGCTTAATGATGATCTTGGAGGGTAATATGGTGTTGAATGCTGAGCTATAGTCAATAAACAGCATTCTTACATTGGTTTTCCTCTGGTCCAGATGGGATAAAGCAGTGTGCAGTGTGATGGCGATTGCATTGTCTGTGGACCTATTTGGGTGGTAAGCAAATCGAAGTGGGTCTAGGGTGACAGGTAAGGTGGAGGTATGTGTGTTTGTGTTGTCGGTATGCGTGTGTGTGTTATGTATGCATGTGCGTATGCAGTGAATGTGCATGGGTTTTGTGTGAGAGTGTCAGTGCAGTGTGTGTAAATATGTATATGGTAGTGTCTAATCTTGTGATTGTGCATAGAGTCCGTGCAAGATAGAACATTAATGAACTATTTAGCAGTCATGAGTATTTAGGAGTCCTATTAGGAGTCCTATGGCTTGGGGGTAGAGGCTGCCTCAGGTAGAGACTGATGTAGGTTTCAAAAGCTTTTGACCGTTCATTAAACTTCACATAGAGAGATGGATGAATGGATTAATTGATGGTTGAAGGACAAGTAGAATTATTGGACACATTGATGAAAGAATGAAGATGACACAGATGGATAAATGGAGAGCATGGAAGGAAGGGTAACGTGTTCTGGTTCAGTCCTCTTCTCTCGTATCAGTCCGGTAATTAGGTGCCGAATAGAGTTTTAAACACCTCCACCGTCACCTTGGTCTCAGCTCAGCATTATTAGCTCACTGTAGAAAACAAAGAAGATTCTTAAACTGCACAGTTTCTGTGTTTTAAATGCAATAGGATATCATCAGCAAAACACTTCTGTCTTTCTCTTTTCCTCTCTCTTTGTCTAATGATACCACTTTTACTACCTCTCTGTGTCTCTATTTCTCTGTGTCTCTTAACTCCTACATAAACTTTCTCATTTCTCTCCATCCTCCAGGATCACGTTCGTCCACCTGCCCTTCCAAAGTAAATGGCTGTACATCGGCACAGAGAAAGGAAACATCCACATCGTCAACGTGGAGTCCTTCACACTCTCAGGCTACGTCATCATGTGGAACAAAGCCATCGAACTGTGAGTGTCAACACCAGCCTCTTCTCCTCGTCACACTGTCACAACGGCTTGTGGTGGAATGGACATAGCTATCAAATAGCCTCTTAGTCACCTCTAGGCTTCATCCACACCTGGTGGCTTCAGTAACCGCAGGTGTGAAGGAGGAAGGATGTGAATCACTATCTGACTCTTATTTAGTAGGCCTCTTCAGCATGGGGTTAAAGTATTTGTAAGATACTGTGCTATTTCACTGGGTATTTGTCAAATCAAATCAAATGTATTTATCAGCTGATGTCACAAAGTGCTGTACAGAAACCCAGCCTAAATCCCCAAACAGCAAGCAATGCAGGTGTAGAAGCACGGTGGCTAGGAAAAACTCCCGAGAAAGGCCAGAACCCAGGAAGAAACCTAGAGAGGAACCAGGCTATGAGGGGTGGCCAGTCCTCTTCTGGCTGTGCCGGGTGGAGATTATAACAGAACATGGCAAAGATGTTCAAATGTTCATAGATGACCAGCAGGGTCAACTATTTGTGTTGCTGTTGACATCCTCCATTTTGATTCTGCTCTAGAGCTCTTGCATAATTCAATCTTGAGTTTTGTAGCATTTTCCCAATCCTATCTCTTCCTGTCTCATAGTGAGGGGTTGAACAGATGTCTGTTAAGATCAGTGTTGGGCATGTACAGATGTCCTGTCTCGACAGTGCTGAGAGGAAAGGGAGGAGTAGAGGGGGAAAGGAGATGAGAGGGAGAGAAAAAGACAGAAGGGGAAGAGAGGACAGGGATGAGAGGAGAGGAGGGGAATTGATAGAGGAGGGGTGGGGGGTTAGGAGAGAAGGAGAGGTGAGGGGATAGACGAGAGGAAGGAAAGAGTGGGTAGAGAAAGGGAAGGTTTTTTGGGGTAGACAAGTAGAGGAAAAAGAGAGGTGGAGGAGAGGAACGGGTGACAGTATGGGTCTCTGAGGAGTAGTGCCTGACAGTCCTGGAGCTGCCATGGTATTTCCTGACTAAAGGGACACGTCAACACACTCTTATATATGCTCTACTGAACACAGTGTGTCCTCCTCTCCCCTCTTTATCCTATCCCCTGCTTCTCTCACTTTCACTCTGTTTCCAAATCTAAACTCAACATCTCAAACACCTTAACCCATAAACACTTAACCCATACACGCACAAACATGTGTTTGTGTGTTTGTGTGGCCGTGTGTGTGTCTCTGTGCGACTCTTGTGTGCAGGGCCTTTCAGAAAGTGTTCATACCCCTTGACTTTTTCCACATTTTGTTGTGTTACAAGGTGGGATAAAAATGTATTTCTTTGTACTTTTTTGTCAACAATCTACACAAAATACTTTGTAATGTCAAAGTGGAAGGAAAAAAATATATAAAAAATTAAACATGAATTTCATTACATTTGAGAATCACGATTCCAGCTGTGAGTCTTTCTGGGTAAGTCTGTAAGAGCTTTGCACAACTGGATTGTACAATATTTGAGCATTATTCTTTTTAAAATTCTTCAAGCTCTGTCAAGTTGGTTGTTGATCATTGCTAGACAGGCATTTTCAAGTCTTGCCGTAGATTTCTAAGCCAATTTACGTTTTAAACTATAACTAGGCCACTTAGGAGCATTCAATGTTGTCTTGGAAAGCAACTCCAGTGTATATTTAGCCTTGTGTTTTAGGTTATTGTCCTGCTGAAAGGTGAATTTGTCTCCTAGTGTCTGTTGGAAAGTAGACTGATATGGCACCGCCTGGTATGGAAACTGCACGGCATCTGACCGCAAGGCGCTACAGAGGGTAGTGCGTACGGCCCAGTACATCATCGGGGCCAAGCTTTCTGACATCCAGGACCTATATACTAAGCGGTGTCAGAGGAAGGCCCAAAACATTGTCAAAGACTCCAGTCACCCAAGTCATAGACCGTTCTCTCTGCTACCGCATGGCAAGCGGAACGGAAGCGCCAAGTCTAGGACCAAAAGGCTCCTTAACAGCTTCTACCCCAAGCCATAAGAATGTAACTATTAATCAAATGGCCACCCGGATTATTTACATTGACCCCCCCCCCCCCCCCCTACACTGCTGCTACACGCTGTTTATTATCTATACATAGTCACTTTACAAATGACCTCGACTAACCTGTAACCCCGCACATTGACATCGGTACCGGTACCCCCTTTATATAGCCTTGTTATTGTTATGTAATTTTTTTGTGTTCATTTTTTATTTTATTTAAAGTTTTTATTTTTTATTTTACTTCAGGTTATTTAGTTAATATTTTCTTTTATCTATTTCTTGAACTGCATTGTTGGTTAAGGGGTTGTAAGTAAGCATTTGACGGTGAGGTCTCTACACCTGTTGTATTTGGCGCATGTGACAAATACAATTAGTTTTCCTCAAAGATTTTTTCTGTGCTTAGCTCTATTCCATTTAGTTCCTTGCCAATGACAAGCATACCCATAACATGATGCAGCCACCACCATGATTGAAAATATTGTCTTGACTGTCCACAAAAATCGAAATAGGTCAGATCCGGTTTGCAATGATTAACTTCAATCAGACACCCTCTCACCTTAGAGGGGGGGAAGGAAATAACTAGGGGAGGGTTTAAGAACTCACGACCTGTTGTAAATCAATACTGCAACAATATTTCTAACATAGAACGTGGGGAATGTTCAAATTTAATTTAGTTGGTTATTTTGTGAAGTCATTAACAACGTCATAAAGGAAAACTGTAAGTTTCCATACAATGTGTTGTGCATGTAATATGAACAATGATTAAAGTGTTTTTGTTAAGAGAGAGATGTGATTTGAGAAGCTATAAGACATTAAATACATATATAACTTTGCACAGTGAGTAGTCACCGCCCTGAGTGAGGTCAGAGAGCATGCAGTTAACCTGTTGGAACCGCCCTTTTTGAGCAAATTGTATAAATGATGGGTTAAGAAAAAAACACATCAGACCAGAAAGATGTGAAGCTGCAGCTGCACGTTTAAAGTGGTTTGAACTTTGAATCTCGACACGAGGTGGAGACGATACACTCCCCTAGCCTATCTTCAAAGAAGCCTCTTCAAGAGTGAATGGAAGGAAAGTCAACTCTGTAGTTCTGTTCCGGACTACACGACAAGTCACCGGATATCGGACAACTGCAGAGAAGGACATCAGTAGAAGACTTGTCGGAACCATTTTGGACAATCAGTCTTACAAGCGAAAAGGCCCAACTTCCTTTCCAAGGCTACCCTATTCACCGATAGAGATCCCCGTCGATCCCCATGTTGTTGTCATTCCGCTAGGGACCTGTTTTCAGCGTATTTCAGCGTTTTCAGCGTACTACACGACAAGTCACCGGATATCGGACAACTGCAGAGAAGGACATCAGTAGAAGACTTGTCGGAACCATTTTGGACAATCAGTCTTACAAGCGAAAAGGCCCAACTTCCTTTCCAAGGCTACCCTATTCACCGATAGAGATCCCCATGTTGTTGTCATTCCGCTAGGGACCTGTTTTCAGCGTATTAAGGCTTCAGTCAATAACCGGTGCAAAGTGTGTATGTTTATCCTGTGTTCCCATTTAATTAGATCATAAATAAATAATTAAACCAATTTGTGTAGTACTGAATCATTAAGTATGGCTTGGGTTTTTGTAGATGAAGGAGGTTACGACTGTTCAGAATGAGGATATGATACGAGGTTATGATTAATACGTTGACTGTTTATAGAGGTGATAGGACCTTTTAAAGTTTAATTCAGGAGATGGTAACTCTTTCAAGAACCGCTCTTATGGTGCCCCGGATCCTAATGTGTTAATTGTTGCATGATTCATTAAACCGGGTAACAATTAAACATAGTTAATTACATAAATAAATGTCTTCAGATTCATGTCAAAGTCAAGTCACGACACAATTTGAAAAGTCATACTCAGTGGTGCGTTGTGTTGGATTTGCTCCAAACATAAGACTTTGTATTCAAGATATAATGTAAAGTTAATTTAATTTCCATTCATTTCAATTGAATGCCTTATTGCAATCAGGATGCGTGTTTGGAATATTTTTTATTCTGTACAGACTTCCTTCTTTTCACTCTGTCGTTTAGGTTAGTGTTGTGGCGTAACTACATTGTTGTTGACCCATCCTCAGTTTTCTCCTTTCACAGTTGTTAAACTCTTTAACTGTTTTGAAGTCACCATTTGCTTCATGGTGAAATCCCTAAGCGGTTTCCTTCCTTTTCGGCAACAAGTTGGGAAGGACGCCTGTCTTTGTAGTGACTAGGTGTATTGATACGCAATCAAAAGTGTGATTAATAACTTCACCATGCTCAAAGGGTTATTCAGTGTCTGCTTTTTATCATTTTTACCCATCTACCAATAGGTTCCCTTCTTTGAGAGCTATTGGAAAACCTCCCTAGTCTTTGTGATTGAATCTGTATTTGAAATTCACTGCTCGACTGAGGGACTTTACAGATAACTATGTGTGGGGTACAGGGATGAGGTAGTCATTCGAAAATTATGTTAAACACTATTATTGTACACAGAGTGAGTCCATGCAACTTATTATGTGACTCGTTAATCAGAATTGGACTACTTATTTAGGTGTGGTATAACAAAGGGTTTGAATACTTATTGACTTCTAAAAACATAATTACACTTTGACATTATGGGGTATTGTGTGTAGTAGTGTCGCGCGGGTCTAGGGGATGTTACGGTGACCATATTACCGTAACACCGGCAGTAAAGAGTCATGACCGCAGTCAAATTCCACTTGACTTAATCACTCTGACATCAATGTATTCAGCCCAAGGGCACAGCGGCCACTGTCCGCTAAAGGCAATGACATTTTTTATATGGCATTACAGCCAAGCATTACTGCCAGGCATGACGGCCACAGTAGGCGGATGCCGCCAGGAAACTTGGGCATTATTAAGTGCTTGTCAAATTGTGAATGAGAAACTGATGAAGTGTGTGCAGCCTGTGCACGAAACAAAGCAGAGCTCATGCCTTTCATGTGACTTTATTCCAATCATTATTGGAGTTGCGTCATGCAGTCTTAGAATCTAATACAAATCAAAACATATAGCCCCAACGTTTGTATCACATAAATAACTCTAAATTAAGCATACAGGACGACCTGTTTCTTTGTTAACAGCTCAACACAGAATAGCTGCGTGCACGCACACCCTCAGAAATCGTTTGAAATCATTCTTTCTATTTTATTCAACTATGTTCAATTACAGTGCCTTGCGAAAGTATTCGTCCCCCTTGAACTTTGCGACCTTTTGCCACATTTCAGGCTTCAAACATAAAGATATAAAACTGTATTTTTTTGTGAAGAATCAACAACAAATGGGACACAATAATGAAGTGGAACGACATTTATTGGATATTTCAAACTTGTTTAACAAATCAAAAACTGAAAAATTGGGCGTGCAAAATTATTCAGCCCCCTTAAGTTAATACTTTGTAGCGCCACCTTTTGCTGCGATTACAGCTGTAAGTCGCTTGGGGTATGTCTCTATCAGTTTTGCACATCGAGAGACTGACATTTTTTCCCATTCCTCCTTGCAAAACAGCTCGAGCTCAGTGAGGTTGGATGGAGAGCATTTGTGAACAGCAGTTTTCAGTTCTTTCCACAGAAATCAATTGGATTCAGGTCTGGACTTTGACTTGGCCATTCTAACACCTGGATATGTTTATTTTTGAACCATTCCATTGTAGATTTTGCTTTATGTTTTGGATCATTGTCTTGTTGGAAGACAAATCTCCGTCCCAGTCTCAGGTCTTTTGCAGACTCCATCAGGTTTTCTTCCAGAATGGTCCTGTATTTGGCTCCATCCATCTTCCCATCAATTTTAACCATCTTCCCTGTCCCTGCTGAAGAAAAGCAGGCCCAAACCATGATGCTGCCACCACCATGTTTGACAGTGGGGATGGTGTGTTCAGGGTGATGAGCTGTGTTGCTTTTACACCAAACATAACGTTTTGCATTGTTGCCAAAAAGTTCAATTTTGGTTTCATCTGACCAGAGCACCTTCTTCCACATGTTTGGTGTGTCTCCCAGGTGGCTTGTGGCAAACTTTAAACGACACTTTTTATGGATATCTTTAAGAAATGGCTTTCTTCTTGCCACTCTTCCATAAAGGCCAGATTTGTGCAATATACAACTGATTGTTGTCCTATGGACAGAGTCTCCCACCTCAGCTGTAGATCTCTGCAGTTCATCCAGAGTGATCATGGGCCTCTTGGCTGCATCTCTGATCAGTCTTCTCCTTGTATGAGCTGAAAGTTTAGAGGGACGGCCAGGTCTTGGTAGATTTGCAGTGGTCTGATACTCCTTCCATTTCAATATTATCGCTTGCACAGTGCTCCGTGGGATGTTTAAAGCTTGGGAAATCTTTTTGTATCCAAATCCGGCTTTAAACTTCTTCACAACAGTATCTCGGACCTGCCTGGTGTGTTCCTTGTTCTTCATGATGCTCTCTGCGCTTTTAACGGACCTCTGAGACTATCACAGTGCAGGTGCATTTTTACGGAGACTTGATTACACACAGGTGGATTGTATTTATCATCATTAGTCATTTAGGTCAACATTGGATCATTCAGAGATCCTCACTGAACTTCTGGAGAGAGTTTGCTGCACTGAAAGTAAAGGGGCTGAATAATTTTGCACGCCCAATTTTTCAGTTTTTGATTTGTTAAAAAAGTATGAAATATCCAATAAATGTCGTTCCACTTCATGATTGTGTCCCACTTGTTGTTGATTCTTCACAAAAAAATACAGTTTTATATCTTTATGTTTGAAGCCTGAAATGTGGCAAAAGGTCGTAAAGTGCAAGGGGGCCGAATACTTTCGCAAGGCACTGTATATTCTTCATACTATAAAATAATATCAAATAATGCCACGGAATTCTAAGCAAATCTTGACTGCTAAATGAACTAATGTAGCCCACAGCCATTTGGCATATCATGGAAAATCCAGATCAGGGCATAACATAAGGAAAACTCAGAGTATGCTATTCTGTTCTTCTGAAATAGACCACATTTTCTTCATATCATATTTCTTTAGACCTGTCTAACATAAATAATGGATTTATTGTGATAGTCTACACCATCTTAAATCGAATTTATCAGACTTTTTAAAATGTAGAGTAGATGTTCTAAAGGTCTGGATCAGTGGAATGTAGGTGTGGAGATGCTAAATGTGTTTGTGTTCATGAACGGTCAATTACCTTGAGACCAGCAGTTATTTGCTTGACAATCACTAGCTGACTAAATTTAATCACCGCCGCAGCCCAGCCCTCAGCTATTTGTTCACCCGCCCGCAATTGCTAATAACCATCAGCCACTGCCCGACTACATGTGATAAAGTGATTTACATATGGGCCTGACTTAGATATGTTTCTGCATATAATTTCTGACATTTTGGTAGGCTATTTGTTAATCAACTTGTCTATAATTAGATACATGCAGCTTCTCTTCTGTCATTGTATGTTACCCTACAAGACTAAATAAACTCTTTCTCACCAGAATAATGTCATAAATCAATAGAATGCGGAGCAAAGATGTTAAGGGACCGGGGAGAAAATGCAATCAGTTTGTCTTGGATGCATATTTTATGTGGTTGAAATACTATCAGCTTTTATTATGCTGATAAAGACAGCACCTTTTACAGACCAGTGGTTGTCCATGCCATTTACGATGAGGGAGGATGATCATTTTTTAGTGCTATTATTTCTATTAAAGCATATTGTATTACTGTCATTGATATTCGATTCACCCAGCTCAATGTAAAATCAATAGGTTTAGGCTACTACATGATACTCAAATTTGACCTGTACCCATCATGTGTTTGCTACAACCTAGCCTACAGTATGAATGAAAGTTTACAACATAGGTGCACAGGTTGAGAGATTTTTGATTAATGAAGGTGGCAGACATTGACGCATTCAATACCGCCTTGCACACTCTTGCCTGCATCTAGCTGATCTAGGGTGTAATCATTAGTCCACCAGTTCCAAATGTGAGTTTTTATTGGACAATTTCAGGTATATTTATCTCTGTTTCGTTCTGTTCGCTTCCGTTTAAGAAACGTTTTTCAACAGAATCAGTGGAATGAATGCACCCCTGATCACATGTAAACACAGTTGACTTACATAGCAGCCACAAAAAACAGCATGGTCACTTTGCTCGTTGTATATATAATTCCTTCTCGCAACTATCTACGCGCTCTCCTCCTCTCACCTTTTCTCTTCGCTTGAAGACTTCAGTGCACAACATAGCAGCTGTCTGACAGCAGCAGCTGACCAAAAAAAACTTTACATGCCTAACCTTCATATCATGACCGTTAGTTAACGTCATGGTCAACATAGCTACTACACCTGACGCGTTAGTAAACTCGCTACAATCATGCAATACAGTGTACAGTCAGAAAGCAGTTTAGCAGTTACCCCGGCAGGCCCGGGGGCAATACATTTATAAAACCAAACGCTTACCTTGACTTAGAAGAGTTCCATTGTTGGATAGCCATCTATCTAACATAGCATCCCTCTCTGTTTAAGCCGGTTGTTTGAGTAGGCTAAACTAGCTAGCTGCATTTGCTAGCTAAGTGCAAGTGAAAGTAAAACAAACAATGCAAACCAAATATAGTTAGCTCTCTCTCTCTTGCTTCTCAATATTTTGGAATAAATACATTTGTTTAAAACTGTTCAACTATTATCTTTCTCTCTCTTTGAGTCAACTACTCACTACATTTTATGCACTGCAGTGCTAGCTAGCTGTATCTTATGCTTTCAGAGTCATTCTCTGATCATTTGATTGGGTGGACAACATGTCAGTTCATGCTGTAAGAGCTCTAATAAGTTGGAGCACGTCCTCCTGAAGTTGTCATAATTACTGTGTAAGTCTATGGAAGAGGGTGAAAACCATGAGCCTCCTAGGTTTTGTTTTGAAGTCAATATACCCAGAGGAGGACAGTAGCTAGCTGGCCTCTGGCTACACCATGGTGCTACCCTACAGAGTGCATCTGAGGCTACTGTAAACCTTGAATGCAAAACAATGTATTTTTATCAATTATTTGGTGACATGTTAATGTATTTAGTATAGTTTTATCTAAAAAGGATAACTTTTTTAATGTTTCACTATTTGTATGAAATTCACTGAGGATGATGGTCCTCCTCTTCTTCTGAGGAGGAGCCTCCACTGCTAAAGACAGTTTCTAACTGAGCATTCACATTCTCTCAAGATGCTGAAATAAATAAATCATATTTCTCCACTCCTGTTCCAGAGTCCAAATTTTGCTTACATTTAGTATACATTTAATGCAAAAAATGCTTAATTCGGCAGGAGTTAATATTAAGGCTATGTGTGAGATGTTATAGACCCATCGTCAGTGTCCACATTTCAGTTTCCATTTAACCCATCTGAACAGTAGGCTACAGTTCCCTTGATGTTCCAAATCTAAATCAAATCAAATGTATTTGTCACATACAGTGGGGAGAACAAGTATTTGATAGACTGCCGATTTGGCAGGTTTTCCTACTTACAAAGCATGTAGAGGTCTGTAATTTTTATCATAGATACACTTCAACTGTGAGAGACGGAATCTAAAACATAATCCAGAAAATCACGTATGATTTTTAAGTAATTCATTTGCATTTAATTGCATGACATAAGTATTTGATCACCTACCAACCAGTAAGAATTCTGTCTCTCACAGACTTTTTTGGTTTTTCTTTATGAAGCTCTCCTGTTCGCCACTCATTACCTGTATTAACGGCACCTGTTTGAACTCGTTACCTGTATAAAAGACACCTGTCCACACACTCAATCAAACAGACTCCAACCTCTCCACAATGGCCAAGACCAGAGAGCTGTGTAAGGACATCAGGGATACAAGTGTAGACCTGCACAAGGCTGAGATGGGCTACAGGACAATAGGCAAGCAGCTTGGTGAGAAGGCAACAACTGTTGGCACAATTATTAGAAAATTGAAAAAGTTCAAGATGATGGTCAATCAGCCTCGGTCTGGGGCTCCATGCAATATCTCACCTCGTGGGGCATCAATGATCATGAGGAAGGTGAGGGATCAGCCCAGAACAACACGGCAAGACCTGGTCAATGACCTGAAGAGAGTTGGGACCACAGTCTCAAAGAAAACCTTTAGTAACACACTACGCCGTCATGGATTAAAATCCTGCAGCTCACGCAAGGTCCCCCTGCTCAAGCCAGCGCATGTCCAGGCCCGTCTGAAGTTTGCCAATGACCATCTGGAGGATCCAGAGGAGGAATGGGAGAAGGTCATGTGGTCTGATGAGACAAAAATAGAGCTTTTTGGTCTAAACTCCACTCGCCGTGTTTGGAGGAAGAAGAAGGATGAGTACAACCCCAAGAACACCATCCCAACCGTGAAGCATGGAGGTGGAAACATCATTCTTTGGGGATGCTTTTCTGCAAAGGGGACAGGACGATTGCACTGTATTGAGGGGAGGATGGATGGGGCCATGTATCGCGAGATCTTGGCCAACAACCTCCTTCCCTCAGTAAGAGCATTGAAGATGGGTCGTGGCTGGGTCTTCCAGCATGACAACAACCCGAAACACACAGCCAGGGCAACTAAGGAGTGGCTCCGTAAGAAGCATCTCAAGGTCCTGGAGTGGCCTAGCCAGTCTCCAGACCTGAACCGAATAGAAAATCTTTGGAGGGAGCTGAAAGTCCGTATTGCCCAGCGACAGCCCCGAAACCTGAAGGATCTGGAGATGGTCTGTATGGAGGAGTGGGCCAAAATCCTGCAGTGTGTGCAAACCTGGTCAAGAACTACAGGAAACGTATGATCTCTGTAATTGCAAAAAAAAGGGGTCTGTACCAAATATTAAGTTCTGCTTTTCTGATGTATCAAATACTTATGTCATGCAATAAAATGCAAATGAATTACTTAAAAATCATACAATGTGATTCTGTCTCTCACAGTTGAAGTGTACCTATGATAAAAATTACAGCCCTCTACATGCTTTGTAAGTAGAAAAAACGGCCAAATCGGCAGTGTATCAAATACTTGTTCTCCCACTGTATATGTAACAGTTCTGCTTCTGTCCCTCTCCTTGCCCCTACTTGGGCTCAAACCAGGGACCCTCTCCACACATCGACAACACCCTTGAAGCACCATTACCCATCGCTCCACAAAAGCCGCGGCCCTTGCAGAGCAAGGGAAACAACCATGTCAAGGTCTCAGAGCCAGTGACGTCACCGATTGAAAGACTATTAGCGTGCAATGCACTAACTAGCTAGCCATTTTACACCGGTTACACTCACCCTCCTTTTTGACCTCCTCTTTTTCCGCAGCAACCAGTGATCCGGATCAACAGCATCAATGTCACAGTGTTCCTTCCGTCCCTCTCCTCGCACTGAACCAGGGACCTTCTGCACACATCAACAACTGCCTCCCTCGAAGCATTGTTACCTATCACTCCACAAAAGCCGCGGCCCTTGCAGAGCAAGGGAAACAACTACTTCAAGGTCTCAGAGTGAGTGACGTCACAGATTGAAACGCTATTAGTGTGCACCCAGCCAACTATCTAGCCATAACACCGGTTACACATACACATGTTTAGCAGATGTTATTGAGGGTTGTAGCGAAATGCTTGTGTTTCTAGCTCCAATAGTACAGTAACATCTAACAATTAACAACAATACACGCAATACTCACAACTTAAAAGTAAAATAATGGAATATATAAATATTAGAATGAGCAATGTCATACTGGCATAGACTAAAATACAGTAGAATATAATACAGTATACACATATGAGATGAGTAAAACAAAAATATGTAGACATTAGAATAGTGGCTAGTGTTCCATTATTAAAGTGACCAGTGATTTCATGTCTATAGGGCAGCAGCATCTAAGGTGCAGGGTTACGTAACCGGGTGGAAGCTGCCTTGTGATGGCTTTTTAACAGTCTGATGGCCTTGAGATAGAAGCTGTTTTTCAGTTTCTCGGTGCACCTGTACTGACCTCACCTTCTGAATGATAGCGTACCAGGCAGCGATACAGCCCGACAGGAGGCACTCAATTGTGCATCTGTAAAAGTTTGTGAGGGTTTTAGGTGCCAAGCCAAATTTCTTCAGCCTCCTTGAAGAAGCACTGTTGCGCCTCCTTCACACACTAGCTGTGTGGGTGGACCATTTCAGATCGTCAGTGATGTGTATGCCGAGGAACTTGAAGCTTTCCATCTGCTCCACTGCGGTCCCATCGTTGTGGATAGGGGCGTGCTCCCTCTGCTGTTTCCTGAAGTCCACGATCAGCTCCTTTGTTTTGTCGACATTGAGTGAGAGATTATTTTAAATGGGTCTAGAGTGTAAGGTAGAGGGGATATGATCCTTCAATAGCCTCTTCAAAGAACTTCATGATGACAGAAGTGAGTGCTACTCAGATAGTCATCTCTTTGGTAGCAAGCCGCGTCGGTGGCACTGTGTTATCCTCAAAGTGGCCAAAGAAGGTGTTTAGCTTGTCTGGAAGCAAGACGTCTGTGTCCGCGATGAGGCTGGTTTTACACCCCCACGTTTCTTCTTCCCGGAGAGTTCTTTATTCCTGTCTGTGTGATATACTGAGAACTGTATGGACTGGCTGTATGGACTGGCTGTATGGACAAAGACAGTATATCCTGAGAGAGCCATGTTTCCGTGAAACAGAGTATGTTACAATCCCTGATGTCTCTCTGGAAGGAGATTCTCGTCCTGAGCTCATCTACTTTATTATCCAGAGCCTGAACATTAGCGAGTAATATACGGTGGAGCAGATGGAAGCGGTGGATGGTGTGCGCGCCTCCAGAGTCGGACTAGAAGTCCACTCCGAATACCTATTCTCCGCTGGCAGTGTTTTAGATCAGCCTCTGGAATCAGTTCAGTTGCCATGGGGGGTACGAACAATTCGGGAAATTCGCATTCCCGCTCGTAATGCTGGTGAGTTACCGCCTCTCTGATATACAAACGTTATTTCCGGCTGTATGTAATAACACAAAACATGTCCTGGGCTAATAATTTAATAAATAACACACAAAATAACAAAACACTGCAAAGTTGTTTAGGAGTTATAAGCAGAGCTGCCCTATCTGTCAGCGCTATCTTGGGACATGTGACACAGGCCTGTTTTAAGTCCGTGTTTTGTGACTGTCGAATTTGTATAGTGCCTCACAATCATCACACATAACACTGCTATCATCCTAATTTACCACTTCACCAAATGTTTTCCAAAAATTACATTTCTGGCCCTCGCTTCTCTTTATTATCAACTCTCCATTTCGCATCTTTTCTCTGATTGAATTAAACTCCGACATTGCCCTTTTTGCATCCTGTGGATTTGATGTAAACTTTTTCTGCCTGCTCCCAAAAGCATTTGGCGATTGACGTGTAGGTCATCTCTTTATTCAACCTGCCTGCCACTCACCCGATATTTAATGACCCTAAATCCGTCCACCCCGCGGATATAACCGTGGGTGTAATTGAATCAATTTCAACACAACTAAATGTGGAAAAAGTCAAGGGGTGTGAATACTTTCTGAAGGCACTGTATGCGTGTGTGCGTGTGGCCCATATTCAGTTCTGATGACAACAGAACATCTGCACATAAAGGCTTTTATGATAAGGGGATATCTTAGAGTGTTTCAGGTGGCACTTTCTCTCTCCCTCTCTCTCCCCCTCTCTTTCTCTCTCGTCTTATTCTGGGCTGCTGGAATGAAGGTTAGATACCTTGACTTCCTTTGTCTTCTCCTATTATCCTCTTTTGATGCTGTCATCAGAGAGGGACAGTGGAGTGGGCGGTTGAAGGGAACAATGAAGATGGCGCTCTTCATATTACACCACCTCAGTATTGCACTGCATAGAGAGAAATACACAAGATCAGAGCACTGAACATTACAGAGTGGAACTGAACACTGTCAAGCAGATTACTAGGAAATACTGCAGCACTCAATACTACAGCAGAACACTACAGTTCAGTTCTGTTCTAGTTTAGTACACCAACAACTTCTAGGTAACAGTAAGTTGTGTTCAAGATTAGACTAGGCATAGTGAAGAACAGTACAACCAATTTACCAGATCAAATAGTATGTGACATACAGTAGTGGGGATAGTGGGGACATTACAAAGCCAGTCATCACCATCCCTGTAGTAATCACATTAAACCAGTCATCATAGCCCAGCTCAGTTTCCCAGATCAGAATCAGGTGTGGGTGAGGATAGTACAATTTGCCTATTAGCTATCCTCCCTCTCTCACTATCTCTGTGTGGAGAGTATAGCAACAATGGCTAGCTAGGTTCTGTTCTGTGCTTCAGTGTATGGTAAACATCCCCAGGCCAGGCCCCTGCTATTTAAAGACTCCATTTAGTAACCACACCTCTGGCTCTGGACCTAGCCTGGAACTACACTGTATGTGTGACTTACTCCCCTCCTCTTGTACTGTCATCCACAAGGGGGAGGAGGCCAGGTCATGTGTGAATGAGAACATGCAATGGAAAAGGTGTGTGTTATGAGTCATGGTCAGGGATGTGGTCCGTGTGTACAAGGGAAAACTATAACAGGAGTAAAGGACAGCCTAAGGCCCACTATGACACACAGTTCATGTTAACACCAGAGGGTGTTCTCTCTCCCTCTTTTTTTATCTCTCCCTCCCTTCCCTTCCTGTCTTTTGCTAACTCTCTGTGTGTGTGTGCCTCACAGGAAGTTGGTGGCACCTTAATTGGGTAGGATGGGCTCGTGGGAATGGCTGGAGTGGAATGAGTGGAACGGTATCAAATACATGTTTCCCATGTGTTTGAAGTCATTCCATTGACTCTGTTCCAGCGATTATAATGAGCCATCCTCCCCTCAGCAGCCTCCACTGGTGTGTGTGTATATGAAAATGCATAATTCAGTCAAGACTTACCAATTTCCCTGCATCCTGAGTGTAAGTGTGAGAGAGCCCCATGCAGTCAGGGTTTTCCGCTAGAGGGTAGCATTCGGAATTTTGGATGAAAAGCATGCCCAAATTAAATGGCCTGCTACTCGGGCCCAGAAGATATGATGTGCATATAACTGGTAGATTTGGATGGAAAACACTCTAAAGTTTCCAAAACTGTTAAAATAGTGTTTCTGAGTATAACATTGTTGGCAGGCGAAAACCTGAGAAGTAATTTTCTTTTCAATGCCATTACAGTATCCATAGACGTAGGACTCAATTTGCAGTTCCTATGCCTTCCACTAGATGTCAACAGTCTTTTGAAATTGTTTCAGGCTTGTATTCTTATAAATGAGGGAGTAAGACCAGTCTGAATGAGTGGACCCTGACGTGTCACAGAGCTTTTTCATGCGCGATCCCGAGAGAGTGCATTTCTTGTTTACCTTTTATATTGACAACGTTATCGTCCGGTTGAAATATTATATATCATTTAGGCTAAAAACAACCTGAGGATTGAATATAAACATCGTTTGACATGTTTCTATGAACTTTACGGATACAATTAGGATTTTTTTGTCTGCCTGTTTTGACTGCGTTTGAGCCTGTGGATTATTGAAGAAAACGTGTGTTTTTGATTTAAAGAGACTTTATCGAACAAAAGGAACATTTATTGAGTGAATGATTGTCTTCTGAGTGCAACCATATGAAGATCATCAAAGGTAAGGGATTCATTTTATCTCTATTTCTGAGTTTTGTAACGCTTCTGCTTGGCTGGTTACTGTTTGTAATAATTTGTCAACTGGGCTATGTTCTCAAATAATCGTAAGGTATGCTTTCGCCGTAAAGCATTTTTTAAATCTGATACCGTGGTTGGATACACAAGAAGTTCATCTTTTAACCTATGTAAAATATGTTTTGTTTTCTGAATTTTTATAATTAGTATTTCTGTATTTGAATTTGGCGCTCTGCAATCTCACTGGATGTTGGCCAGTTGGGACACTAGCATCCCACATACCCTAGAGAGGCTAATCAGCCAATCCTCTAAGGGACCTAGACGATAGCAAAGATGACCCACTAGTCCTCACACTCCACTCCACTCATTCTTTATATCCATTCCCCCTCTCTGACAAAATCTCTCTCTGACTCCTCTTTTTTGTTAGCTCATTGTGATAACTACACCTACAATATACCACTTCCCCAAATACACCTAGTGTTAATAGGTAGTCAAAACATATTGTGTTGGCATGTTGCCATCATTGATGGTGGTATGTTGCTAGGGGTGTTAATACCATGTTACCATAGGTCAGGGTGACTGTGTTTTCGCTGTTTCAGTGTTGGATGCTTGTGTGTGTGTGCGTGTGTGCGTGTGTGTGTGTGTGTTTTATGTCTACAATGTAGAAAATAGTAAAAATAAAGAAAAACCCTTGAATAAGTAGGTTTGTCCAAACGTTTGACTGATAGTCAGACTGCCTGCGCATTATACCCACATCTATCTCACAAGCCACAAGATTGTGTCCAAGTAAGTACCTCAGTGGCCTACATGACTGTATTTAGTAAATACTAACATTATTGTGAGTGCTTATACAGGGCTATTTAGGTCTCAAGCTGACAGTATTTTCTGTTTGTTCTTACAGGAGCAGGCTATCCCGAGACTCCCGATACAGACATTCAGAAACAGACTTGATATTTTTTTCTTTAAAGTATTGTTTTATGTAGGATGCTACATTTTTGTCCAGTTGCAATTGGAAGTAGGCATAATTAAAAAAAACATTTATATTAGGTCATATAAATCAATATATAAATATTTATATAGCCCTTCGTACATCAGCTGATATCTCAAAGTGCTGTACAGAAACCCAGCCTAAAACCCCAAACAGCAAGCAATGCAGGTGTTGAAGCACGTTGGCTAGGAAAAACTCCCTAGAAAGGCCAACACCTAGGAAGAAACCTAGAGAGGAACCAGGCTATGAGGGGTGGCCAGTCCTCTTCTGGCTGTGCCGGGTGGAGATTATAACAGAATATTAAGTCATATTTGTGTTGTTGTTGTGAAAGATGCTGTTATGCCTCAGCCTACATCTGTCAGTTAAGTTATTTTATATGGCCTAGGCTCAGAAGAAATAGACTCCAATTAAGCCCTCTTGTTGTTTGTAAAGTCAAATTAAAATGAAGATTATTGTTGAAGTGAATTAATCGACTGGTGTAGTTTTTCCCCATCTGTTGCTGTGTGCCACTTGCTTAAAAAGTTCGCTATATTTTCAGAACTAGGCGCTGTTCAACTCCTATTGATTGTGCTGCGGTTGCAGCTTTACGTTTCAGCACCACAAAATGGTCCGCTGCCTGCTTTATTAGATAAGTTCAAATTTAACTTTTCCATTATTTAGGTAGGGTAACTTCCTTCTTGGGACATTGCATTTCAGGCTTTTTGCATCTCAGTCCTATATATTTTTATTAATGTATATTTATTTTTATAAAAAAATATTTTGAATAATTTGGGGGGCTTTTGGGGGCCAGATAATATTGCTGGTGGGCCAGATTTGTCAGTTGGAGAACCCTAATCTATACAGTAGGCCATAATGGATTTCGGCCCAATAGGCCTGGCATATTCCCATGTTCAAGGAGCGTTCCCTTTTGATTGGGTTACTCTGCAAGTGAGGAGAGGATATTCTCCACTACTGGCCTGCTCTCCAGGGACCATCGCATGAGCCTGAAGCCATAGACTGACCAAACTACTGTTTCTAAAAATGAATTCAAAGGCAGTAATAAGTCATTTTCCGTTTAATTTGTATTTCATTCTAAGTAAGTCACAGCCTATATGCGCAATTTTTTTGACTATAATGATGAATAGACTATACAATGAAATATTGTTTAAATACTGAGCGCTTTGTCCCTACCAGCCTATTGTAACGCACTCACAAATGCTTCACAATGTATTTCTTTGTAGGCTATAGCCTTGAAATAATATAGCCTAAATAATAAATGTTCATTCAGTCTTAGTCTCCTTGTCAGGCTCCTGACCTATGTAGAGTGATTATATGCTGTTTATTATAACATGTAGCCTATTTGAAACGATGTGCACTTCTTACATTCACCGTTTTCATGTTTATTCAATAATATTCATTATAATCATATGGTTTGGTTTCAATACTTCAAAAACAAATGGTCGGTCCAGGTGGTCACAAAAGTAAATGGGTGTTGGTTCAATTGTGATTTTAATGAATGGGGCAAATTTGGAGCGTCAGTATGTTTTCCTGTGAGCACACAGCAGTTTTAGGAGCGGTTGGAAAGGACATGAAGCAGGAGCAGTGGGCAAGCACCACTCCATGAGCAACGAGCAGGATTTCCAACCACTCAAATCAGCTCACATACTCTGGTGTGTGTTTTGTGTACGTGTATGGTTATGCATGCATGCTGATACTATCCACTTGTGATACACACCACAGGTGGTTGATGGTCCTTGACAGTGTTTGTGTGTATGATATCCGCTATGGGACATTGGGTTTGATGGCCTAAATATGGTCTGTGTGTATTGCATATGTGTGTGTGTGAATGTGATGCATGCAATATGATACGGGCTAAAGTGAATGGCATCCATATAGAAGTCAGATTCCACTGCAGGCTCTATCCATTATGAGAGAAGTATGGGGTGTGGAATTCAGGCCTCTACATCTTGTCATTCATTTTCACACTCTTGCACAGATACAGATGTAGAGCCTTGTAGGGGCTCCTCTCAATACTTTGTTGTCGACCAAGTAAAGGGAAAAAGGACTTGTTGGGAAAAGGAACTGTAAGTAAGCGTTTAACTGTTAGCGTACACCTATTGTTCATGACGCATGTGACAAATACATTTGGTTTGATTTGCCCTGGATGGCTGAGATAGTAAAGGAATCAACACAACTCACCTCTAAATCAATTCTGTACACTTGACTAGATCTAGTGAGGAAAGCATCAGAGTTTTTTGCTATCACAGTGACAACCTGAAGTGAGATAGTGTGTGTGTGTACTAGCAGGACTGAGGAACCTACCCAGTAACCCCTCCCTCTTTAGACCTTGCAGAAGAGGTGAGACGCCCCTACTCTAGGGCAAGTATTGTACATCAACTCAATGTTACTTGTAAAACCTCTGTTTATATTTATTTTCAATTATCAAGTTTGACAGAAAAAAGAAAATGATTAGTTGTAAGCAGGGGTTTGTACCTACATTATTTTCTGATCGTTTTGTTCTGAACAGAACCATTTTTTGTTGTTGTTCCATTCCACTGTAAAGTTCTGAACCAGTTCAAACCCCCAAGAGTACCAGTTTATATTGTTCCTTTCTGTTCCTTTTTTAACCTGTGAAATCAACCGTTTTTTACATTTCGCTCATTAAAATACTTCACCAGTCAGTGCAGACAGAGCAGACAAGCTAGCTGTTGACATCTTACGCCTATGGCGCAACTCACATTTTGTGGGTGAGGAGAAAGCGAGAGAAGGCTGAGGAGGAGGCTTTGAGAGCTGGGCATCTTTTTATGACATGCTTTATTTGAATTAAGTGCACAGAATTATACTTGGCAGGAGCGGCTTCAATGAAGGAACTTTGAATGTCCTTTGAGCTAGCAAGCTAATAAGCTTAAGCTAGCAAGCTAACAAGCTTGTCTGTACAGAGTAGCACCAGAATAAAAAACACATTTGACCTTTTTGTCGTTAATAAATCCAACTAGGCCCACACTGTGGTTTCCTTAACTAGCATTGAAAAAAGCTAATCAAAAATCTATCTCTCTTCTGAATCACTCTGGTAACATCAGTATAGTAGTTAATGCTTCGGAGGGGGAAGGTAGCCTTAACATGCACACACACTGGCAAAGATGTTCAGCTTACAGGCAGACACTGGCATACGTTTCTGAGTGACACAGTGATGGCTTTGCATAGGCGCTTAGTTGCATTTTTTGGGGGGACTTGAAAAAAATGCCTGGAACAAAAAAAAAAATGGTTCCCATGCTTTTAAAATAATGGTTCTGTTGTGGAACAGTATATGGATCACTTTCGTTCCCGGTTTCGTTTCTGTTCCTTGAGAAATGTAACTATTTTCCGGTTTTCAGTTCTATTCCGCTTCCAACCCCTTCTTGTAAGCAACAATTTTAGTTTATAAATATCCTCTGAATACCCAATGCACTTTTCTCCTCATTATATTTTGCCCTATAAGACTAATTAAACCCTTGCTCACCAGAATATTGCCAGAAATTGATAGAATGAATACTTCAATCTAGTTGACATCGGTAAAGTTTCCTTTGTCATCTTCTTCTGTTGAAAATTTCCAAATTACTTTAATTTGTAAGGAAATAAAAATAAATGTGTGAAAGCAACCCAACATGTTTCTGATAAGATTTCAATTTGGTTTGGATGCATATTTTATGTGGTTGAAACATGATCAGCTTTTATGACGCTAGTAAAGATAGCACCTCCACTCCAGTTCCCAAGCAAACATTTTGCCTACATTTGGTGTATCATTTTACAGCAAGAAATGCTTAGTTCTGGAGGAGTTAATATTAAGGCAATGTGTGAGAGTTTACAGACCTACAGTCAGTTTCCAGGTTTTAGTTTCAATCTAACCCACCTGAACAGTAGGCTACAGTTCCCTTGACGTGCCAAATTACATTTCTGGCCCTCCCTTCTCTTTATGTTCAACTCTCCATTTCGCAGCTTTTCTCTTCTTGAATAAAACTTTGACATTGTCATTTTTGCCTCCGTGTATTGACGTTAACTTTTCTTCCTGTTCCCAAAAGCATTTGGCGATTGGCGTGTAGGCTACTTGGCGCTTGTACAGTTAGACCTTGAGGCTTAGGTTTACGCACTAATGCCAGATAGCCTAAAATAATTAAAGAAAAACCTCAAGAAGCCTATAGATATAAATTGCACATTAACTTTTTTCATTCAACCCATTTAATGACCCTAAACCCATCCATCCCGTGGATATAACCGCGGGGTCTGAGTCAACCCGCACATCACTTTGTGTGTGTGTGTGTGTGTGTGTGCTTGCCTCTGTGTGGGTGCTGTATGTTTTCAGGAGGCTGTCTGCACTCTGCCCATCCTGCCTCTGTTGCCATGGTGATCCCTTCTCCAAAACCTTGCCATTTCCTGTGTGTATGTTTGTGTGCACGCGTGCATGTGCGTGTGTGTGCAGCAGGGAATGGGTTGGTTTTTAAATAACAGTGAGACAGTGGCGAGGGGTATTAGATAAATAAACAACTCCGGCTGCAGTAACACTAAGGTAATAACAGTATTAGGTTAACACCCGGGCAGCTATGGGTTTTGTCCTTATTCTCCTAGTCATAGCTTCCTTTCCTCTCTTCATCCTCTATGTTAGCCGTGATGTCCGTCTTAGGCCTGGGTGAAGAGGGGTTAGATTGATAGATGCTATTGTTACTGCCATTGGCATAAGGAGAGGAGAGAGGACAGATAGAGAGAGCTAAATGTGTATTCTCATAGAGAGAGGGGGAGGCAGGGAGATGGAGACTGAGATGGAGATATGGAGAGAGAGAGACACACACACACTGTGGGCAAGCGGGGAGCTACAAAGGAAGTAGCAGGACCATGGTCAGCTCCAGAGGGCTAGAGAGGCCAAGGTCAGTCAGCCCACTGGGCAGCTCTACAGTCACCAACTGGGGCTGGGGATTCAACACCAATATTACCCAGTCCAGGTTCTGCAACCAATTGGCACCTGGAATAGGTCCCACCTGTCCCTCATTACCCCAAATGGGTATAAGTAGAGGTGCAGTCACTCGGGCGCTTGGGCAGACAGGCAGAGGGTACATCTAGACTTCAGAAGAACCGGAGTGAATATGATAAGCACCTCGATCCAACAACAAAGAATATTCTAGGCAATGTTTGACTCACCAAAAGTCGGAAGTTTACATACACTTTTCAACCACTCCAAAAATGTATTGTTAACAAACTATAGTTTTGGCTAGTTAGTTAGGACATCTACTTTGTTTATGACACAAGTAATTTTTCCAACAATTGTTTACAGACAGATTATTTCACTTATAACTCACTGTATCACAATTCCAGTGGGTCAGAAGTTTAAATACGCTAAGTTGACTGTGCCTTTAAACAGCTTGGAAAATTCCAGAAAATGATGTCATGGCATTAGAAGCTTCTGATAGGCTAATTGACATAATTTGAGTCAATTGGAGGTGTACCTGTGGATGTATTTCAAGGCCTACCTCTTTGTTTGACATCATGGAAAAATCAAAAGAAATCAGCCAAGACCTCAGAAAAACAATTGTAGACCTCTACAAGTCTGGTTCATCTTCATCAGAAGAAACTCCCAGGAATCCCAGTTCGACAATAAATTATTGATTTGTTCCATAAAGTTCCACAAAGTCCATAATTTCTGTCCAAATAGCCACATGTTGTTATCGTGTTAAGCCCAGTAATCCATCTTCATGAGGCGCAAGCACTTCGTCCAGACAAAAACTCAAAAAGTTCCGTTACAGGTCATCAAACAAGTCAAACGATGTATGGAATCAATATTTAGGATGTTTTTAACATAAAACATCAATAAGCTTCCAACCGTAGAATTCCTATGTCTGAAAAAAAGCACTGGAACGAGAGGTAACTGTCGGGAGCGCACGTCACGAGCCTGAGACACTCTTTCCTATCCAATACTAATAATAATATGCATATATTAACATCTGGGACAGAGTAGGAGGCAGTTCACTCTGGGCATGCTTTTCATCCAAAAGTGAAAATGCTGCCCCCTATCCCAAAAAGGATAAACACCATGGGACCACGCAGCCGTCATACTGCTCAGGAAGGAGATGCATTCGGTCTCCTAGAGAGGAACATATTTTTGTGCAAAAAGTGCAACTCAATCCCAGAATAACAGCAAATGACCTTGTGAAGATGCTGGAGGAAACGTATCTATATCCACAGTAACACGAGTCCTATATCGACATAACCTGAAAGGGCGTTCAGCAAGGAAGAAGCCACTGCTTCAAAACCACCATAAAAAAAGCCAGACTATGGTTTGCAACTGAACATGGGGACAAAGATCGTATGAGTTGGAGAAATGTCCTCTGGTCTGATGAAACAAAAATAGAACTGTTTGTCCATACTGACCATCATTATGTTTGGAGGAAAAAGGGTGAGGCTTGCAAGCCGAAGAACACCATCCCAATCGTGAAGCAGCATCATGTTGTTGGGGTGCTTTGCTGCAGGAGCGACTGGTGCACTTCACAGAATAGATGGCATCATGAGGGTGGAAAATTATGTGGATATATTGAAGCAACATCTCAAGACATCAATCAGGAAGTTAAAGCTTGGTCGCAAATGGGTCTTCCAAATGGACTATGACCTTAAGCATTCTTCCAACGTTGTGGCAAAATGGCTTAAGGACAACAAAGTCAAGGTATTGGAGTTGCCATCACAAAGCCCTGACCTCAATCCTATAGAAAATGTGTGTGCGTGTGCGTGTGTGAGCAAGGAGGCCTACAAACCTGACTCAGTTACACCAGCTCTGTCAGGAGGAATGGGACAAAATTCATCCAACTTACTGTGGGAAGCTTGTGGAAGGCTACCCAAGTTAAGCAATTTAAAGGCAATGCTACCAAATACTAATTGAGTGTGTGTCAACTTCTGACCCACTGGGAATGTGATGAAAGAAATAAATGCTGAAATAAATCATTCTCTCTATTATTCTGACATTTCACATTCTTCAAATAAAGTGGTGATCCTAACTGAGGGGAATCTTTACTAGGGTTAAATCTCAGGAATTGTGAAAAACTGAGTTTAAATGTATTTGGATAAGGTGTATGTAAACTTCCGACTTCAACTGCATCTCTCTCTTCATTTTATTTCCCCCCAAAGGAAGAGGACCCATGCTGCGTCCCGTGCAGCACGTCATCCCGCGCAAGTTGAGAGCAAGGGTTGAAACCCCGAACTCATCTCTCTCTCTCTCTTTTGTTCATTAACACAGGCGGTCTGAGGAGCCCCCACGCCGGACGCAGAGTGACCCACCTGAGAGGCCTTTCCATTGTATTTCTCCCCTCCCCATTCCCCACAACCTTAATTAAAGAACAACTTTGGTTAGAGCACCGCAAAACGGTCTCCCGTTGTCTTATTTTATTGTGAGTTTCACCTCTGACTCCCCTAGGCTGCCACAACACACACTACAGTAGACACTCAGAGGGGACTGACAGCCATCCATCTATCCTGTCAGTAAGCTCTTGTCTTTGAAATAGGACTCTCAGTGCTTCAGCAGTTAGCCCTGTCCTTCCCAATGCTCTGTTTTAAAGGGACTAAGTTCCTTTAGATGCTCTAAGCTAAATGTATGTCCTCTGTCCAAGGTGATCTGCATGATGTGTGTGAACTCTGCACACGTAATACTACCTCACCTGTCTGATGTATATGACTTCCCTTTGATGCTGCTGAGGTGAATGTTGTTTCTCACCTCTCTTTTCTTCTTATTTGCGCTCTCTCTTCCTTTTCTCTTCCTCTCTATCAGATCCTCCAAGGCCCACCCAGGTCCTGTGGTCCACATAAGTGACAACCCCATGGATGAGGGAAAGGTATAGGAGTGTCTCTCTGCCCACATATTGTGTACATTACATCTACGTGTGTGTATCGTTCCTTGTTGTTAATGTTGAAGAGTGTGCCATGCCCCCCGCCATCAATGAGTCTGCAGACAGGCAGAAAGTCAGAGAGAAAGTCAGTCATGTGGGTGATGTTATAAAACATTATAGGTTTAGCCTTTATAAAACATTATCGGTTTAGCCTTTATAAAACATTATAGGTTTAGTCTTTATAAAACATTCTAGGTTTAGTCTTTATAAAACATTCTAGGTTTAGTCTTTATAAAACATTATAGGTTTAGCCTTTATAAAACATTATAGGTTTAGCCTTTATAAAACATTATAGGTTTAGCCTTTATGAAACATTAGAGGTTTAGTCTTTATAAAACATTATAGGTTTAGCCTTTATAAAACATTATAGGTTTAGCCTTTATAAAACATTATAGGTTTAGTCTTTATGAAACATTAGAGGTTTAGCCTTTATGAAACATTAGAGGTTTAGCCTTTATGAAACATTAGAGGTTTAGCCTTTATGAAACATTAGAGGTTTAGCCTTTATGAAACATTAGAGGTTTAGCCTTTATGAAATATTAGAGGTTTAGCCTTTATAAATCATTATAGGTTTAGTCTTTATAAAACATTAGAGGTTTAGCCTTTATGAAATATTAGAGGTTTAGCCTTTATAAATCATTATAGGTTTAGTCTTTATAAAACATTATAGCTAGCTGGATCATTATTTATATTTGATTTGAAAACACAAATAATTGCTTTTGATAGATGAATGACTTGTGAGCCACAGTTGTTCACATGTTTGTCTATCAATTACCTGTGTTTTTGTACTCATGGTACAAGAGGAGCTAAGTTCTAAAGAATAACATAAATAATGATTTATCATTTGATTTAATTGAAAAGAGTCCATTGTTTGCAATATGTTGATAATATCAACTTTAGAGTGGGGGAGGCATGGTTTGGTTAACCGATATCAATAAAACATTTAACAAAATGCACTTATTTTTCTTGTCGTTGGTTTAGAACCAAGGTCAAAAGGCGACTCCTAGAAGCTGTGAATCCTGTATGCATTGTCTTTCATCCCCCCCATCCCACCACAGCCTGCCGTGTGAATGTTGAGCATATTATTCCTTGGGTCATCTTCTCACCGGGGCCAAATCTCACTAGCTGCTTGTCACTTTTTCATTCCAGCTTATAATTGGATATGAGTCTGGGATCGTGGTCTTGTGGGATCTGAAATCAAAGAAGGCAGACTACCGGTACACTTATGACGAGGTAGGCACCATCTCCCACAATGCCTTTCAGTGCCTCTCTTCCAGTGATCTGGGGAATGCATGAAAATACTAAAAGAGGAATCAAATATTAATTAACTGCTTTGTATAAATAGATGTGTGCTGTATATACAGTATGTGTGTGTTTGTTTGTGTGTGCGTGTACTGTGTGTGTACTGTGTGCTTGTATGCCATATACATTGTTGCCTTTGAGAGATTACATCAAATGGCTTTAGAGTCTGTGGAGGACTAGAGATGTAGTGGAGGCATGTACCTACTCTGATACCTACTCTACACCCACACAGGTACACACACACACGTTAATACCTACTCGACATACACCAACACTCGTCTCAGCCGTCTGTGTTGTTGTGTGGGTCTGATGTGACATGTTCATCAGTGATCTAAGCCGCTCAGCGCTGGAGAGAAGAGAATGCTTGTCTAGGCTCACCGCAGGCTCATTTTAGGAAATGGAAAAGGACGTCTCTGTCTCACATCACTGTGGGATATAAAATAGGGATTCTTGGCATAGAAAATTCTGAGTCTGTGTGATGGTGTGAAGTGTTATATTGGGTTTTGTCAGCTGATATTGAAGAAGGAAGAGAACAGGATTGTTTGGTGTTTGTCTGTACCTGTACCCATACTGAGTTACACGAGATGGGGAAACCAATACTACAGTAGGCTACACACGGTGTGTAGTCTCTTTTAGAACCACAGACGCCCTGCTGTCTCTCCTGTGGCCCTCATTTTGTACTATGGAGGGTCGGCCATTTGTAAAAAAGTTTTTTTTTACTTGTTTCTCCGAGGCAACATCCTTTTCTAACAAACAATATCATTTCTTGGTTGTATCTCATCTCCAGCCTCATAATACTCAAGTCAAGAACGCGTCAGAAACCCTGATGCCCAAACTTGCAGTAGAGGTTTATTAAGCAGATTGAGTGGTTTTTACAAAGACACATACAGAGACATAGTCAGGCTTACAGTAATGAGTTTATGTGAAGAACCGTTCTTCTGTTCACCTCATTGACAGTGTTGTGGCACCGTAAACCCTCTACGATAAAAAGACTCCACAAGCAAAACATGCCCCTGTGTTGACTCTCCCTATTGAAGCGAATGCTCCCCCTTTCTTGTGCATTCTGTCTATTTTTCTCTCCTCTCCTCTCTGCTTCTCTCTCTCTCTCTCTCTCTCTCTCTCTCTCTTTCTGTTGTTCTGTCAGTCTCTCAATTCAATTCAATTTGCTTTATTGGCAAGCTTACTTTGGATATTTACAATATTAAGATCATAAGAATCAAAATTGTCAACGGGACAACAGTAACAACATTAACCAAGAGTCAAAATAACCATACATTGAACAATAACAATAAGCATACAATAGAGGACATGTGCAGGTTGATTGGTCTGTCAGACACTGTCCCTCATCTTATCGCAGGCAGCAATGTAGTGCGCTGCCAACCCACAGCTCTCTGCGTCCTCTCCCAACAGGATGGGTAGCCTATTCTCATCAGAGAGATCTTTGAAACTTGGTTTTATATTTTTTATATTTTGTCAGGAAATGCAGCTCTGTCTCAGGTTCTGCTGTGGTGCCGTGGTTGCACAGCCTTACCTCTACTTGGAGCCAGATTTTCCTGTGTCTACCCTTCTCAATGGCAAGGCTGTGCTCACTGAGCCCGTACTTTGTCAAGGTTTTTCTAAGGTTTTGATCAGTAACCATGGTCAAATAGTTAGCCATGGTGTACTGTCTATTTAGGGCTAGATAGCACTGCATTTTGGTTTGTGCTTGTACTTGTGTTTCCCAATAAGCAATGTAGTTTTGTTTTAATTGTGTAATTTGTTTTATTCTGATTGATTGGATGTTCTGGCCCTGAGGCTTCAGTATGTTAGTAGAACAGGTTTGTGAACTCAGCCCCAGGACCAGTTGGATGCATACAGGGATTGGTAATGATATGAGAGGGGGTCACTGTATTTTAGATGTTTCCAAAACTTAATAGCTCTTTTTTGAGTTTTTATTATTAGTGGATATTGGCCTAATTCTGCCCTGCATGCATTGTTTGTAGTTTTCCTCTGGACATGTAGGACAATCTTATAGAACTCTGCATGCAGGGTTTCAATGGGGTGTTTGTCCCATTTGGTGAAATCTTGTTTTGCAAGTGGACCTCACACCTCGCTGGCATAAAATGCAATTGGTTCAATGACACATTCAATTAGTTTTAGACAAATGTAGACAAAAGGTATTTAAATTTAAATTTGTTTTTTAATGGCGAGGAATGCCCTGTGTGCTTTCTCTCTCAGTTCATTCACTGCATCATTATGGTGTCCAGTTGAGCTTATTTTTAAACCTAAGTAATTGTAGTGTGTGCACTACTCTATATATTTTGTACCAATAGAGAACTTTGGTCTAATTCCCTGAGATCTGGATATTCTCTGGAAAATCATTATTTTAGCCCAGGTCTGGCAGTACTGCTCTAGCAGGTCCAGGCTCTGCTGTAGGCCATGTGCTGTGGGTGACAGCAGGCATAGGTCATCTGCGAAGAGTAGGCATTTAATCTCTGAATTGTGGATGCTAACATCAGGGGCTGAGGATTTTTCTAGAATAGTGGCCAATTCGTTGATGTAAATATTGAAGAGTGCAGGGCTCAGATGTAAGGGATTTCTTCCATTGACGGAGGAGAAGCGGACCAAAGCGCAGCGTGGTTGTTTTGATTCATGTTTTAATAAATAACTTAACATGAACAAACTAACAAAAACAAGAAATGTGAAACCGCAAAACAGTCCTATCCTGTGACAGCAAACACAGTGACAGGAACAATCACCCACAAACACACAGTGACACCCAGGCTACCTAAGTATGATTCTCAATCAGAGACAACTAATGACACCTGCCTCTGATTGAGAACCATACTAGGCCAAAACATAGAAATACCCAAATCATAGAAAAACAAACATAGACTGCCCACCCAACTCACGCCCTGACCATACTAACTACATACAAAACAAAGGAAATAGAGGTCAGAACGTGACAGTACCCCCCCCCCCCCAAAGGTGCGGACTCCGGCCGCAAAACCTTGACCTATAGGGGAGGGTCTGGGTGGGCGTCTGTCCGCGGTGGCGGCTCTGGCGCGGGACGCGGACCCCACTTCACCATTGTCTTAGTCCGCCTTATTGTCCGCCTCCGTGGCTTTCTCACCATGGCCACCCTTCTCAATGACCCCACTGGACAGAGGGGCTGCTTGGGACAGAGGGTCAGCTCGGGACAGAGGTGAAGCAGCTGCTCGGGACAGAGGGACAACTGCTCGGGACAGAGGGGCGGCAGCAGCTCGGGACAGAGGGGCGATAGCAGCTCGGGACAGAGGGACGGCAGCAGCTCGGGACAGAGGGACGGCAGCAGCTCGGGACAGAGGGGCGGCAGCAGCTCGGGACAGAGGGGCGGCAGCAGCTCGGGACAGAGGGGCGGCAGCAGCTCGGGACAGAGGGGCGGCAGCAGCTCGGGACAGAGGGGCGGCAGCAGCTCGGGACAGAGGGGCGGCAGCAGCTCGGGACAGAGGGGCGGCAGCAGCTCGGGACAGAGGGCCGGCAGCAGCTCGGGACAGAGGGCCGGCAGCAGCTCGGGACAGAGGGGCGGCAGCTGCTCGGGACAGAGGGGCGGCAGCTGCTCGGGACAGAGGGGCGGCAGCTGCTCGGGACAGAGGGGCGGCAGCTGCTCGGGACAGAGGGGCAGCTGCTCGGGCGGCCCCTGGCTGACTGGCGGCACTGGCGGCCCCTGGCTTACTGGCGGCCCCTGGCTGACTGGTGGCACTGGCGGCCCCTGGCTGACTGGCGGCACTGGCGGCCCCTGGCTGACTGGCGGCACTGGCGGCCCCTGGCTGACGGGCGGCACTGGCGGCCCCTGGCTGACGGGCGGCACTGGCGGCCCCTGGCTGACGGGCGGCACTGGCGGCCCCTGGCTGACGGGCGGCACTGGCGGCCCCTGGCTGACGGGCGGCACTGGCGGCCCCTGGCTGACGGGCGGCACTGGCGGCCCCTGGCAGACGGGCGGCACTGGCGGCCCCTGGCAGACGGGCGGCACTGGCGGCGCTGGGCAGACGGGCGGCACTGGCGGCGCTGGGCAGACAGGCGGCACTGGCGGCGCTGGGCAGACGGGCGGCACTGGCGGCGCTGGGCAGACGGGCGGCACTGGCGGCGCTGGGCAGACGGGCGGCACTGGCGGCGCTGGGCAGACGGGCGGCACTGGCGGCGCTGGGCAGACGGGCGGCACTGGCGGCGCTGGAGAGGAGGAAGGCTCTGGAAGCACCGGACTGAGTAGCTCTTGTAGCGCCGAACAGGCGGGAGACTCCGGCAGCGCTGGACAGGAGGAAGGCTCTGGTAGCGCCGGAGAGGCGGGAGACTCCGGCAGCGCTGGAGAGGAGGGAGCCCCTGTAAGGATGGGCCAGAGAGACAGCCTGGTACGGGGAGCTGCCACCGGAGGGCTGGTGCGTGGAGGTGGTGATGGATAGACCGGGCCGTGCAGGCGCACTGGAGCTCTTGAGCACCGAGCCTGCCCAACCTTACCCGGTTGAATGGTCCCGGTCGCCCTGCCAGTGCGGCGAGGTGGAATAGCCCGCACTGGGCTATGCAGGCGAACCGGGGACACCGTGCGCAAGGCTGGTGCCATGTAAGCCGGCCCAAGGAGACGCACTGGAGACCAGATGCGTAGAGCCGGCTTCATGGCACTTGGCTCGATACCCACTCTAGCCCGGCCGATACGCGGAGCTGGAATGTACCGCACCGGGCTGTGCACCCGCACTGGGGACACCGTGCGCTCCACAGCATAACACGGTGCCTGCCCGGTCTCTCTAGCCCCCCGGTAACCACAGGAAGTTGGCTCAGGTCTCCTACCTGGCGTAGCCATACTCCCTGTTAGCCCCCCCCCAAGAAATTTTTGGGGCTGACTCTCAGGCTTCCATCCACGACGACGCGCTGCCTCCTCATACCGGCGCCTCTCCGCTTTCGCCGCCTCCCGTTCTTCCTTGGGGCGGCGATATTCTCCTGGCTGAGCCCAGGGTCCTTTACCATCCAAATCTTCCTCCCATGTCCATTTCTCCAAATAGTGCAGCCTCTCCCACTGCTGCTGCTGCTGCTCCTGTTGCTGCTGCATCTGTTGCTTCTCCTGCTGCTCCTCTTGCCGTTGCCCGTTACCACGCCGCTTGGTCCTGTTGGGGTGGGTGATTCTGTAAGGGATTTCTTCCATTGACGGAGGAGAAGCGGACCAAAGCGCAGCGTGGTTGTTTTGGTTTCATGTGTTTTCGTGAATACGTATTGTGTTATTTGCTCCGATACATTTAATCCTGTGTTGGATTATTTCACCCTGTATTTTGGGTTGACCGTGTTTGGTTCCGGAGAATAAACATTCGACTCACTGCACCTGCTCTCTGCGCCTGATTCCACCCACCTTGTTAATACGTGACATCAGATTGCAACCCCGGCGAAGGCCCTGCCCCTGGTTAAAGAATTATGTAATTTTATTGCCAATTTTAATGATGCACGTATTGCCAGTATACATTGATTTAATTATGTCATATGTTTTACCCCCTACACCACTCTTAATAACTTTCTAGAACAGTCATGTATGCCAAATAGAATCAAATGCTTTTTTGAAGTCGATAAAGCAAGTGTATATTTTGGTATTATTTTGGTGGACATGTCAGGGGGTGTAGGGTGTGATCAGTCATGCGATGTTTTGGTATAAATCCAATTTGGCTTTTACTCAAGACATTGTGCTTATTAAGGAAGTTTAGAACTCTTACATTTATAGTACTACAGAAAACCTTCCCCAGGTAACTGTTCACACAAATGCCTCTGTAATTGTTAGGGTCAAATTGGCCTCCATTCTTAAAGACTGGGGTTAGGAGTCCTTGATTCCAGATAACCTACACTCAGAATCAAATTAAACAGTTTTAATATAGGCAATTGAAATTTTGCACTAGTGAGTTTGTGCATCTCATTTAGGATGCCACCATGCCACATGCTTTTTTACATTTAAGGGCCTGAAGTTTCTTATAGAGCTCCTGGTCAGTAATTGGGGAGTCCAGTGGATTTCGATTGTCCTTAATAGCTTTTTCTAATCCATTCAAATTTTCATAAATTTGCCATTGCTCTGCGTTTGTGTCAATTTGAACGGTGTTGTAGAGTGTTTTAAAATGGGTTGTCCATATGTCACCATTTTGTATACTTTTGCTAATTCCTGTTGTTTAGATTTGGGGGGGGATTTTCCAATTTTGCCAGAGGTTGTTTGTGTTTATGGACTCCTCAATTAGCGTCAGCTGCTTGCTGTTGTACTCTGCTTTTTTTTTTCTGAGTGTACGTTTATAGAGTTTTTAAGTCTCACAGTAATGAAGGCGTAATTCACCATTATTTGGGATAGTGTTGGATAGTGTTCTAAGTTTGTTCCTTATAATTTGACAATCTGCATCAAACCAGGTGTCATATGTGTTTTTTTTTTTTTTTTTTGTATCAATTTCAGTTGTGCTTCTTTTGCCATTTGCCTGAATATATAGTTGATGTTTTGTACTGCTAGATTGAGGCCTTCTTTACTGTGAGTGAATGTGGTATCCAGAAAGTTATCTAAGAGTGTTTGGATATTTTGGTTACAGGTTGCTTTCTGGTATTCTTCTGTGCTGTTTTGGGCCCATCTGTATGAATGTCTGATGTTGTACAGCTTACTGGGCTGTAAATGTGTGGTTGTTTCCATGTCTGTTCTTTTGAGGAACAACGTCATTTGGCTGTGATCAGACAGAGGTGTTAGTGGCTTGACAGTGAATGAGCTGAGAGAGAAAGGGTCAATGTCTGTAATCATATAGTCTACTGTGCTGTGGCCAAGAGGTGAGCAATAAGTGAAACTCCCCAAAGAGTCCCTCCGTAACCTACCATTGACAAAATACAGACCCAGGCTTCTACAGAGCTACAACAGTTCCCTTCTGTTTTTGTTGATGGTGCTGTCACTGTTGTTTCTATGGGGAAGATTAAGGCAGTTAGAAACAGTATGGCCTGTATAAAGCTGTCCCCTCGTGTGGTCGTTATATCAGGTAGTGTTCCTGTGTGTGCGCATTTGTGTCCCCACAGATGAGCACATTTCCCTAGGCCTGGAAATGGCACATTTCCTCCTCAAGGGTGGGGAAGCTCTCCTCTGAGTAATATGGGGATTCTGAAGGGGGGGGGGGGGGGGGGGGGGGGGGGTGGTATATATTGCGCAAAGGAACACATATTTTTCTGTCAGTACAAGTTCTTTTTTCAGTTTGAACCAAATGTGATATTTACCAATTTTGAGGGGATCAATTTGATTTTGTAGTTCGGATTTGTACCAAATGATCAGTCCTCCAAGAGTCTCTGCCTCTATTGACAGAGCTGTGTTTCTGTGATGACACAATTGCCTTTCTGTAGCCTGTGGGACAGTGAGTGACAGTGTCTGCCTTACACCATGTCTCCTGCAGAATGATGACGTCAACATCTTTAAGATTTTTATTGAACTCCAGTGCTAAACTCTTCAGTCCAAAGGTTGATGAGTTTAGGCCCTGAATGTTCCACATGAATAGCAGTCAGAAATAAGAATAGAAATACAGTAACTATTAAGTTGTTAAGAGTGAGATAAACAGGATAACAGCTAACATTTTTTCTGTTATATATACTCCTATTCATTGAACAAGTAAACTTGTAGTACAATAGGTGTGTGTGTGTGTGTGTGTGTGTGTGTGTGTGTGTGTGTGTGTGTGTGTGTGTGTGTGTGTGTGTGTGTGTGCGCGTGTTTAGTGCAGTTTAGTGCCTTATGTATTGGAGGGGCTGTTTAACCTCACTCAATCCTACAGGGTTCTCCTGTCCTCTGACGACCTCTGCGTAGGTGTGCTGGTCCTGCTGTTGGGCCCTGTGGAGTGGAGGAGGGCCAGTTCTGGGCCGTTGGGCTTCCTCTCTGGTCTGGTAGAGATGGTGGTCTGGTAGTAGACTGGGCCCAGTCCAGTCTGGCTATGCCGATGGAAGTGGTGGTGCTCTGGTGGTGGATGGGGCCTGTGGGGTGTGCTAGGTCTGGTGTGGCGTAGAGGGGGCCTGGGGCTCCTTGGTGGTGCAGTTTGGTATGTGTCTCAGGATGGTCCTCTGTCCAGTGCGGCATGGGGTGTTTGTCTACCAAGTGCCATGTCCTTTAGAGACTTGGCAAACATCCCTACTGTCTGCTTCCTCAGGTGGGAGTGGTCATGCAGATGCTCTGGGGTGATTGTTGGGTGGTGAGGAACGTGCATGTTCGGGAGTAGGCCACACCCTCTGGTGATGTCAGTGTTGACTTTCTGAATGGTACGGGGATGAAAGTCTTTGCGGGGCAGCAGAGTGGAGATGGTGATGTGGAAGTTGGGGAACCGCTCAGAGGCCCTCTCTGCTACTCTGTTGACCAGGCTGCCTACTCTCTCCTGCTCCTCTCGGTGCCGGTGTGAATAATACTGTAGCCTGGTGTGCCAAAGTCAGGCTGGGACAAGATGTGGAGTGCATCCTGTGATTTTGGGCAACGTATTTTGCACACCTTGTGGTGGGGGAAGAGTTTATCCTCTTGGATGAATTTCCCATTTGAGTCAATGAGGATGGCCACCTCAGTGGGTTTTACCAGAGTAGTGGGTTTACGATCTGGGGCAGGGGTACACAGGGCCTGTGTACAAGGAGGGATGTGTGGGGGTGTGTCGGGGGGGGGGGGGGGGCAGAGAGCTTCTTTCTGTAGTAGGTGGCCCCATGTGAGCCTCCTTGTTGATTGGGGGTGTGGGTAAAGGGTAGTCGGTATGGGGGGGGGGGGGGTCAGTGGGGGTGGTGAGGGGCTATGCTACAGCACCCTTTTGATGACAGACAACTCCTTTGCCATCTCCTCCTTTACCTGTCCTAGCTCTCTCCTGATGGTGGCCTTTACCTCCTCAAGCGCTGTGGCAAGGCTCTCTCTCAGCTCCTGGACAGAGTTATTCATCGGGGTCTTGCACTGGTTGGGTCCTGCACTGTCTCACAGCAGGCTGATGGTAGGCTGATGGTAGTGTGGTCATGGCTCTGGTGGTCGTAGGCAGGCATGGGGTAGGATATACCTGATGTGTTGGTCTGGGCCTGGGCTCCTGCTGTTGAAGTGCCTGAGGTGAGGGGAGAGGTCAGGGTGTTGTCCTTGTCTTTTTTGGTTTCCGCTGTCTTCCTTAAGGTGGGGAAGTCCCGCACAAAAGTCCTGAGTGCAGCCTCACTGCCCTGGAACATGAGAGTGCCATTTACCGTCAGAAACCTGTTGTCCTGGTCCTTCTCGCTGTTCTCAAAAATGTGGATTTGCCTTCCCTTGCAGATTCCTTTCTTTGTGGTATACCTTAAATGCCTGGTTACAGCTGTATGCCAGGCAGTAGTGTTGTCTGTGTAAAATAACAGGTTTGTAACAGTCCTGTTGTGTGAGCAGTCGGCAAACAAAGTGTCCGGGTTCTCCCTCAGAATTCTGTGTTTAAACTGATTCTTCCCATTCTCTGATTTGATTTCTGCTGGAAATGTAAAAAAAAAAGGGGGGGGGTCTCTCCCTCTCTGTTGCTGCCTCAGTGGCCATGTTTCTATGGTTACCACTAGTAAACAGTTGGAGCTAGATGAATATGGCAGGCTAGCACATTTAAAATTGGTCTTTTAACTCACTCTCTGTCAATCTCTCTCTTTCTCTCTTTCTTTCCCTCCCCCCTCCTTCCATCTCCCCTGGGTGAGATGATATCTCGGTCTCCTTTCCCTGGTCCTAAGGCTTACATAGTGATCCTCCTTGGCAGCCATGTTGTTTTCTCCTGGGAGTGGTTGTGTCTCTCCTCTCCAACCCTGTAGTAACCCCTCCCCAGAGGCTGGCTGCTCTACAGCTGCTGACTCTGTACTTCGTGGCTCATTAACACTGGGGAAAACATCACAGTATCTACATCTCTGCCATGATGTGCTTGTGTCATCGCCTGCTGCTAATGACTAATTCAGGGTCAGATCTGTGTTCATCAGTCTGAACCCTAGGTATTAAGAGCTGAACATTAAAGCTGCCCTTGGATAATTTTTACTGTACTGTAGAATAGACTATGGATGAGATGTAGTTATGATGACTATATTGTGAGTCGGATAATAATGCTTGATTCCTGGATCGACAAATAGTATTTCCTGCCAAATAATAGGTTTTGTGCTATTTGCAGAGCTACACCTCCCCCGCCAAACATACATGCGCAACCATCTTGTCAACAGCTTGTGTCAATTACAGAACATTTCCTAGGTTTTTCTACCTGCAGCAACACTGGTGGATAATGCTGGTAATAACGGTAAAAGCCCAGTGCCTCCATTTCCACACCAAAAATGCACGGCCCTAAGTATAGGACACAGATCATAGAGTAACGGACATAGGGAATAAAGCTTGCAGCATAGGGTAGAGGACATTGGATGTGGCCTAGTCCTTACATGTCTCTAGTCGTGTGAGGACATCTTCTATATCCTCACTAATTACAGTAAACTCTCTCCATCTTTGTCACACCTAACCACAGTGTGTATGTATAGGAATTCCAGCACCCTCAAACAGCTGATCATTCTTCCTCTCCCAGTCTTTCTCCCTGTCATGGCTCAGTGCTATCTCTGCGGGTGCAGTGACTGTGAGCACCAGAGAGAAGATGGAGATGGAGAGAGCATCAGTCACCTCAGCCCTGCTCTGTCTGACTAAGTGCCTCAGCCTGATGAATAGCCTGCCAACACAGGAGCCTGCCTCAGATTTCTATATCCCTCTCTTTCTCTCTCATTCTCCCTATCTTTTTTCACTCCTTCTCTCATTTTGTCACTCTCTCGAAATGTAAACTATACACAATTCAAATTGCTCCTGTTGAAGGTCGTACACGGGGGGGAATCTAATAACAACATCAGCTATTTCTAGTAGCCAAACACCATACATTTGTGCTAATGGGACACTTGGCAGATGTGGTATTAACTGCTCTCCCAGTTCCCGCCCCAGCCCCTGCATCCAGCGACTCGAGGGAGGTCTGTCAAATGCTCAGTTATGTGGTTGGCCAGGGACCTTATCTCAGCTCACTTAACAAATAGCTGCAGATGACCCTACTGTATGCCTGTTCGCTCTTATGGGAATGAGCAGAATACCTTCTCTGACTTTAAATCTGGTAGTGGGCTTGGTTAAAAAAAATGGACACAATTGATATTTGGGTACAGGACTCGTGTCTTGACATTCTGGTTCTCTTGAAAACATGGCCTCTTAAGGATCTGCCCCTTTTAAAAAAAATGTTTGACCTAAAATTACATCCCAAAATCTAACTGTCTGTAGCTCATGCCCTGAAGCATGGATATGCATATTATTGGTACCATTTGAAAGGAAACACTTTGCAGTTTGTGGAAATGTGAAAGGAACGTAGGAGAATATAACACAATATATCTCGAAAAAATGATACAATTTACCATCATATTTGACATGCAAGAGAAATGCCATAATGTATTATTCCTGCCCAGATGCAATTAAGATTCTGGCCACTAGATGGCAGCAGTGTATGTGCAAAGTTTTTAGACTGATCCAATGCACCCTTGCTTTCTGTTCAAAATGTTGTATCAAGACTGCCCAAATGTGCCTCATTTGTTTATTAATAACTTTTCATGTTAAAAATTGTGCACTCTCAAACCATAGCGTGGTATTCTTTCACTGTAATAGTTATACTGTAAATTGGACAGTGCAGTTAGATTAACAATAATTTAAGCTTTCTGCCAGTATCAGATATGTCTATGTCTTGGAAAACGTTAGCTCAACCGTCCCGTGGAAGGGACACCGATCCTGAAGAAGTTTTAAGTTATTCTGTATCTGATAAATACATTGAAATAAATTATTATAATGTGTTTAGATGTGGCAGATTACAGAAAGGGGGAGGAGTGGCCATATATGTCAAAACTAAATATTTATGTTCCCAAGAAATTTGAGCTCCTGGCTGTAGATGTGTCCATAAACCAGAATACACATTTATTTGTTGCTGCCCTCCTGTCGCCATGGCAGATGCTAATGGTGCGTTGACTCTCACTCAACATCAAGAAAACAAAGGAGATGATCATGGACTTCAGGAAACAGCAGAGGGAGCACCCCCTATACACATCAACTGGACAGCAGTGGAGAAGGTGGAAAGTTCTGGGGCATACATATCACTGACAAACTGAAATGGTCCACCCACACAGACAGTGTGGTGAAGAAGGCGCAACATCGCCTCTTCAAGCTCAGGAGGCTGAAGAAATGTGGCTTGTCACCTAAAACCCTCACAAACCTTTACAGGTGCACAATTGAGAGCATCCTGTCGAGCTGCATCACCGCCTAGTACATCAACTGCACCACCCACAACCACAGGGCTCTCCAGAGGGTGGTGCGGTTTGCAAACTACTTGCCCTCCAGGACACCTACAGCACCCGATGTCACAGGAATGCCAAAAAGATCAAGAAGGACAACAACCAGACGAGCCACTGCCTGTTCACCCTCTATCATCCAGAAGGCAAGGTCAGTACAGGTGCATCAAAGCTGGGACTGAGAGACTGCTTTTATCTCAAGGCCATCAGAGTGTTAAATAGCCATCACTAGCACAGAGATGCTGCTGCCTACAATACACAGACTTGAAATCATTGGCCACTTTAATAAATGGAACAGTAGTCACTTTAATAATGTCACTTTCATAATGTTTACACATCTTGCATTACTCATTTCAAATGTACAGTTGAAGTCATATGTTTACAAACACTTAGGTTGGAGTCATTAAAACTTGTTTTTCAACCACTCCACAAATTTCTTGTTAACAAACTATAGTTTTGGCAAGTTGGTTAGGACATCTACTTTATGCATGACACAAGTAATTTTAACAAGGATTGTTTACAGACAGATTATTTCACTTTTAATTCAACGTATCACAATTACATACACTAAGTTGACTCTGCTTTTAAACAGCTTGGAAAATTCCAGAAAATTATGTCATGGCTTTAGAAGCTTCTGATAGGCTGATTGACATACTTTGAGTCAATTGGAGGTGTACCCGTGAATGTATTTCAAGACCTACCTTCTATACGCAGTGCCTCTTTGCTTGACATTGTGGGAAAATCAAAAGAAATCAGCCAAGACCATAGAAAAATAATTCTAGACCTCCACATGTCTGGTTTATCCCTGGGAGCAATTTTCAAATGCCTGAAGGTACCATGTTCATCTGTACAAACAATAGTACGAAAGTATAAACACCATGGGACCACGCAGCCATCATACAGCTCAGGAAGGAGACGCATTCTGTCTCCTAGAGATGAACATATTTTTGTGCAAAAAGTGCAAATCAATTCCAAAACAATAGCAAAGAACCTTGTGAAGATGCTGGAGGAAACAGGTACAAAAGTATCTATATCCACAGTAAAATGAGTCCTATATCGACATAACCTGAAAGGGCGCTCAGCAAGGAAGAAACCAATGCTCCAAAACCGCCATTAAAAATCCAGACTACGGTTTGCAACTGCACATGGGAACAAAGATCGTACGATTTGGAGAATTGTCCTCTGGTCTGGTGAAACAAAAATAGAACTGTTTGGCCCATTCAGCAACCTGCCCAGATCAGCGTTGCCCGTTTGTCCTTCATTTGTCCCTCCCTGCATGGCTTCCTACTACAGTGCTCCTTCTACCTTTTGCACCAGTTGGGAGCTCCGACCACCAAGAGGTCCAAAGTTGCCATGGTTATTTCTCTACTGACTGGGCAGGCATTGGAATGGGCCATGGGCAGCTGGGAGAGAGGAGGAGCTGGATTCGAATGAGGGGTTCATGGCTCGGTTCAGAGGTATCTTCGATCATCCACCGGAAGGCAGAGATGGGGGTGAGCGCCTACTCCAAATACAGCAGGAGGACTGCTGCCGAGTATGCGCACACCTTCCGGACAATAGCAGCATCCAGCGGATGGAATGAGCTGGCGCTTCGTACGCTATTCAGAAGAGGACTGCGTGAGGAGGTTCAGATGGAACTGGCCTGTCGAGACAACAACCTTTCCTTGGACGCACTCATCGCCATGGCCATCCGTCTGGATAACCTTCTTTGGGAGTGTCGGCACTCTCATCGCTTTTCTCCCTCCCTCAGTGAACACTTTGGATTAGAGCCTAAACCCATGGAGATAGGGGTCACAAGCCTCCCCATGACGGAGACAGCTGGGGCTCTGTCTTTATTGTGGTCAAGCAGGGCACCAGCTCCAGCAGTGTCCAATACTTCCCAACTCTGGATCCACAAGAGCAGAGGGATTGTCACGTGATCTTCCACCTCCTGGGGCAGGTGTAAGTATCCCTTCTTCATCACTTTCTGCCAAACCCTTTTTGGTGGTGATCACACTAATTGATTGTCCCTCATGTACTGTTTCTACAGCATTAGTGGATTCTGGTGGCGCGGGGAACTTTATAGACCAGACCCTTGCCTCCTCTCTCAACATCATCTCATACCCCGCTCTCCTCTCCTTTTCCAGTTCAAGCCCTCGATAATCGGCCATTAGGTGCCGAGACCATCACACACATCACCAAACCACTCACCCTCACTGTGGAGTCCATCCATCAGGAGAGCATCCCGTAAATTAATCTCCAGAGCACCAGCTCACAAGATAATCCTCGATCTCCCTTGGCTTCAACGCCACAACCCCACCATCTCATGGCCAATGATGAAAATCACAGACTGGTCTCCCAAATGCCGGAGGACCTGCTTCCCCCTTCCCTGTGGTTCCACGTCGGTTGAGAGTCCTGTGGTTGCCCTTCAGCCCAATATCCCGAAGGTATACCAGGACCTGCGAGAGGTATTTTCCAATGCCCGCACCGCCTGTCTCCCTCCTCATCACCCCTGGGACTGTGCCATCAACCTGCGAGCAGGCTCTGTGCCCCCGCACAGACGCATCTACCCTCTGTCGGTGGCTGAAACCAAGGCCACGGAGGAGTACATCCATGAGGCGCTCCAACAAGGTTTCATCCGCACGTCCACTTCTCCTGCATCGGCAGGTTTCTTCTTCGTGGCCAGAAAGGATGAAAGGATGGTCACCAAGTACCGTTACCCTCTCCCGTTGGTGCTGACAGCCATCGAACAGCTCCGCGGGGCCTGGTTCTTTACCAAGTTGGACCTGCAGAGTGCATACGATCTCATCCGCATCCGGGAGGGGGATGAATGGAAGACCGCTTTTAGCCCAATATCTGGTGGAGTACTTTGTGATGCCATTTGGCTTTGCCAATGCTCCGTAAGTGTTCCAGGCATTCATCAATGAGTTATTTCGGCACATGCTCAGACGCCAGGTGGTTGTGTATATCGACGTCATCCTGGTCTACTCGGTTTCCTTGGAGGATCACATTGCTCATGTCCTAGTGGTTCTCGAACGCCTCATGGCTAACCACCTGTTAGTCATGGCTGAGAAGTGCCAGTTTCACCTGGAGGCTGTCTCCTTCCTACGCTAACAAATCAGCACGCAAGGAGTGAAGATCGGTGTCAAGAAGGTATTCTGGACATTCTGAATCCCAACATCATCCGTGATTTCCATCTTCGCCGCCCGGACAGGCCCGCTCCTCATCCTCAGAGCCATCCCTCTGGCCAGCGTCATCCTGTGGCTGGAGCCCTGCGTCGGGGGGGTAATGTCACATCTCCGGTTTACTAACCACAAGGTCCTAGGAACCTTCATTGCGCGCACCTGTGCTTCATCATTACCTCCCCTTTATCTGGTACTCCCTTAGGTGCTTTCCCAAGGCAGTATTGTTTCTGTTGTTCATGTCTAGACGCTACTGCTACGTTGTATCGTTTCTTGTTATATTAAACTTACCACCTGCTTCTCGACTCCCAGAGTTTACGTTACAGGTTGTATGCATAAAAGGCAACATTATGCTGCCCTCTTCATTTACCTGTCAAAGGCTTTTGATACTGTTGATCGCTCACTGCTAATTCAGAGGCTTTCCTCATTTGGCCTAGACCAGGGTGCATGTAACTGGTTTAAAAATAGTGTGTATCAGTGTGTATCTACTGATGGTGTAAAACAGGTTTCTTGGATATTACGAAATGTTTCCCACGGGCCAATTCTAGGTCCTGTACTACTTGTGACTCACCACCTGGATTCGGTCTTATGTAGGTAACAAAATGTGAAATTGTGTTTTTTAAATTGAATAAAAGTAGAGACTCAGAGCTACAAAATGATATATCATACACTGCATTTGAGGAACAATGGGAAAGTCATTCTTCTTTGAAAGTTGATCAACTTGTATACTCCCTCTTGAGAAAATCGCCTTTGAATGTTTTGGTATCTAGTGAAGAGCTCCTCTTTGTCTACACCCATTCAGCATCGTTCACACCCTCTTAAGCTTTAGCCTCACCCATCTCGTTTCGCACTCGGAACGCACACTTGACACTCTGGCCGATGATTTGTTTACCTCTGGTTAACTTGAAAACAGCCTAACCAGCTCTGCTGACAACAATTTCCTAACACTTTTTTTGCAGATGTTTACTGACACCGGCCATATTCAACGGGTGTTGTACACACATCACATAACGTTAGCTAACGAGCTAGCCAGCTAACGTTAGCTAGTTAAACAACAATGAACAAAGTGCCAACAGTGCCTAACAGTAGGCTCTAACTAGAAAAGCAAAAAGCCCTGGGAAACAAATAATAACATCAGCCAGCTCTCTTAGCTAGCTGGCTAACAGTACACTTTAGTTTGAAATGAAACCACTTTCTGTCAAAATTAGAAACGTGTAATCCCTGAAAATGTAGCTAGCTAACGCTAGACTATCTTACCTGTATACATCAGCATGCATCATGGACGCATCTCCCTGTCAGGAATGCCATACTGCGGTTGCCCTTAGTTTGAAGATGTAATCCGGAGACAAGTGTTTTCTCCATCTCTTTAGCTATCATACTCTATTTCCATTGAACTCAAAACTTGATCCTCCAGAAAATAGAGAGGAACACTTGCAGCTCAACTACACAATACTTAAAAAAAAGCTGCGTTGGACAGGATTCCCAACAGTGACTGATGAGCTCAAGTAGACAGACACCTTCAATATGGCAGACCAATCCTTTCTCCTCTCTCGGCATGTCCAGCCCACTCATTATCTCAGCCAATCATGGCTAGTGGAAAGGTTGCCAACATTCTCTGTGGCTTAACCAACATTTACAGATGGTATACAAGTTTGTTATTTAGGCACATGAAAGTTCACATGTTCGAGAAGGCATTTCTGCCAAAAAACACATTTTGAATTTAAAAAAAATGTACGTTCAAACGGCTCTCATGTGAAGCGTGACTTACGACATACACCTAGTTTCCTGAATCGGGTCACATTTACATTAACAATATCAACTTGTCTGTAAAAAACTGTAACCTGCACTTTAATTGTTTTGTATGCTATTGCTCTCACAGTTGACCAGGCTATATCTGAACTACAGTCTGCCTTCATAGTTTTACAGAAAATCTTAATTGACCTGAAATGAGTATTGAATGCAGGTAAAACTAAAGATACAGTGCCTTGCGAAAGTATTCGGCCCCTTTGAACTTTGCGACCTTTTGCCACATTTCAGGCTTCAAACATAAAGATATAAAACTGTATTTATTTTTGAAGAATCAACAACAAGTGGGACACAATCATGAAGTGGAACGACATTTTTTGGATATTTCAAACTTTTTTAACAAATCAAAAACTGAAAAATTGGGCGTGCAAAATTATTCAGCCCCTTTACTTTCAGTGCAGCAAACTCTCTCCAGAAGTTCAGTGAGGATCTCTGAATGATCCAATGTTGACCTAAATGACTAATGATGATAAATACAATCCACCTGTGTGTAATCAAGTCTCCGTATAAATGCACCTGCACTGTGATAGTCTCAGAGGTCCGTCAAAAGCGCAGAGAGCATCATGAAGAACAAGGAACACACCAGGCAGGTCCGAGATACTGTTGTGAAGAAGTTTAAAGCCGGATTTGGATACAAAAAGATTTCCCAAGCTTTAAACATCCCAAGGAGCACTGTGCAAGCGATAATATTGAAATGGAAGGAGTATCAGACCACTGCAAATCTACCAAGACCTGGCCGTCCCTCTAAACTTTCAGCTCATACAAGGAGAAGACTGATCAGAGATGCAGCCAAGAGGCCCATGATCACTCTGGATGAACTGCAGAGATCTACAGCTGAGGTGGGAGACTCTGTCCATAGGACAACAATCAGTCGTATATTGCACAAATCTGGCCTTTATGGAGAGTGGCAAGAAGAAAGCCATTTCTTAAAGATATCCATTAAAGGGTTGGTTAAAGTTTGCCACAAGCCACCTGGGAGACACACCAAACATGTGGAAGAAGGTGCTCGGGTCAGATGAAACCAAAATTGAACTTTTTGGCAACAAAACTTTTTGGCAAAACATTATGTTTGGAGTTAAAGCAACACAGCTGAACACACCATCCCCACTGTCAAACATGGTGGTGGCAGCATCATGGTTTGGGCCTGCTTTTCTTCAGCAGGGACAGGGAAGATGGTTAAAATTGATGGGAAGATGGATGGAGCCAAATACAGGACCATTCTGGAAGAAAACCTGATGGAGTCTGCAAAAGACCTGAGACTGGGACGGAGATTTGTCTTCCAACAAGACAATGATCCAAAACATAAAGCAAAATCTACAATGGAATGGTTCAAAAATAAACATATCCAGGTGTTAGAATGGCCAAGTCAAAGTCCAGACCTGAATCCAATCGAGAATCTGTGGAAAGAACTGAAAACTGCTGTTCACAAATGCTCTCCATCCAACCTCACTGAGCTTGAGCTGTTTTGCAAGGAGGAATGGGAAAACATTTCAGTCTCTCGATGTGCAAAACTGATAGAGACATACCCCAAGCGACTTACAGCTGTAATCGCAGCAAAAGGTGGCGCTACAAAGTATTAACTTAAGGGCGCTGAATAATTTTGCACACCCAATTTTTCAGTTTTTGATTGTTAAAAAAGTTTGAAATATCCAATAAATGTCGTTCCACTTCATGATTGTGTCCCACTTGTTGTTGATTCTTCACAAAAAAATACAGTTTTATATCTTTATGTTTGAAGCCTGAAATGTGGCAAAAGGTCGCAAAGTTCAAGGGGGCCGAATACTTTCGCAAGGCACTGTATGTTGTTCTCTAGAGCACATAAAAATCACACTGATTTAAGCATATGGACGGTGTCCATATTGATTGTGTCCCTGCGTACAAATATCTGGGCATCTGGATAGATGAAAAACTGTCTTTTAAAAAGCATACTGATGAGTTAAGAAGCTAAGAATAAAAATGGGCTTCTTCTATAGAAATCGGTCCTGCCTCTTGCTAAATAGTAGAAAGTAGAATATTCGGTCAACGTTCCTATCAGTACTAGACTATGGTGACATCATCTACAGTGCATTCGTATTCACCTACAGCGCATCTACAGCGTAAGTATTCAGACACCTCTACCTTTTCCACATTTTGTTAATCAATTATTCTAAAAAACATGCTTTTAAATCTTTCATCAATCTACACACAATACCCCATAATGACAAAGCAAAAAACTGTTTGCAAATGTACTAAACATTTTAAAATCACATTTACATAAGTATTCAGACCCTTTACGCAGTACTTTGTTGAAGCACCTTTGGCAGCAATTACAGCCTTGAGTCTTCTTGGTATGACGCTACAAGCTTGGCACACCTGTATTTGGGGAGTTTCTCCGATTCTTCTCTGCAGATCCTCTCATGCTCTGTCAGGTTGGATGTCAGGCTGCACAGCTATTTTCAGGTCTCTCCAGACATGCTCGATTGGGTTCAAGTCTGGGCTCTGGCTGGGCCACTCAAGGACATTCAGAGACTTGTCCCGAAGCCACTCCTGCGTTGTCATGGTTGTGTGCTCAGGGTCGTTGTCCTGTTGGAAAGTGAACCTTCGCCCCAGTGCTCTGGAGCAGGATTTCTTCTTTCTTTTGCTCCGATCATATTTCCATCGATCCAGACTAGTCTCTCAGTCCGTGCTGTGAAAAACGTTCAGATGGCATGATGCTGCCACCATCATGCTTCAACGTAGGGATGGTGCCTTGTTTTCTCCAGACGTAACGCTTGGCAATCTCCAAGCGGTTTGTGATATACCTTTTACTGAGGAGTGACTTCCGCCTGGCCACTCTACCATAAAGGCGTGATTGGTGGAGTGCTGCAGAGATGGTTGTCCTTCTGGAAGGTTCTCCCATCTGCACAGAGGAACTCTGCAGCTCTTTCAGAGTGACCATCAGGTTCTTGGTCACCTCCCTGACCAAGGCCCTTCTCCCCCAATTGCTCCGTTTGGCCGGGCAGAGTCTTGGTGGTTCCAAACTTCTCCCCCAAAGTTTGGGGGCGCGGGTAGCCTAGTGGTTAGAGCTTTGGACTAGTAACCGAAAGGTTGCACGATTGAATCCCAGAGCTGACAAGGTAAAAATCTGTCGTTCTGCCCCTGAACAAGGCAGTTAACCCACTGTTCCCAGGCCGTCATTGAAAATAAGAATTTGTTCTTAACTGACTTGCCTAGTTAAATAAAGGTACAATTAAATTAAAAAGAATGGTGGAGGCCACTGCTTTCTTGAGGACCTTCAATGCTATCGCCATTGGTACCCTTCCCCAAATTTGTGCCTCGACACAATCCTGTCTCGGAGCTGTGCGGACAATTCCTTTGACCTCATGGCTTGGTTTATGCTCTGAAATGCACTGTCAACTGTGGGACCTTATATTGACAGGTGTGTGTCTTTACTAATCATGTCCAATCAATTGAATTTACCATAGGTGGACTCCAATCAAGTTGTAGAAACAGCTCAAGGATGATCAATGGAAACAGGATGCACCTGCGCTCAATTTCAGGTTTCATAGCAAAGGGTCTGAATACTTATATAAATAAGGCATTTCTGTTTTTTCTTTTTAATACATTTGCAAAAAAAATATTTTTTAAACTGGTTTTGCTTCGTCATGATGCGGTTTTCTGTTTAGATTGATGATGGAAAACATTTATTTAATACACTTTAGAATAAGGCTGTAATGTAACAAAATGTGGAAAAAGTCAAGAGAATGCTTTCCTAATGCACTGTATATGAGTGCAACTGCCACGTCATTAAAGCTGTTAGTTGCAGTTCATCATAACTCACTGCACCTTATAACGGGCGACCATTTTTGTACTTTTTTGTACATCCTCTACCAGAAAGTTGGTTGGCCCTCTGATGTCACGTATTTATAGTTCTCATTTATAAAGCCCTTTTACAAATAGTTCCACTGTACCTAACATGATTAATAAACTTTAGACTTGTGAGTTACCACACCCAGTCTCAAGGATGGTTAACTCTGGAAATTCCCTTTGTCTCTACTAAGTTAGGCAAATCAGCTTTTAGTTTTCTTGCACCTTATTTTGTGGAACAATCGTCAAAATGTTCTTAGATTTGATGTTTTGATGCCAAACCCTGACACAGAGGTAGGGGTGTTTTAAAAAATTTGGAATAAGATTTTATTTGAATATTTATCACAGTACAAATTGCATTTTAAACAAATAGGAGAATGGTTAAATTTAAACACTTGACTTTGTTGCATTTAGGGGGACTCGTGTCATTCAGGGGGTCTGAGACACCCCTGGGCCCCCCGTAATTCTCACTCTGCAGTCAGGTCCATAATTATTGGCACCCTTACTATAGAATACTATACTGCACACTGTAGTATCCCTTGATCATGTGTAGTACTTACTATAGAATGTTGTAGAATACTGTAGTAAACAGTAAAGTCTGTAAGAACACTACACTTTTTGAACAATAGTAAATACCACAGTGTGTACCCTGGCCATTCCCCTCCCCCATATCCCAATTTGTGCCACCCATAGTGAGAAACCTACATGCCAAGTATAACCATATTGTGTTTTATACAGGCTATAGAAAAGATCAGAAGTGCTGAACTATCTGTACAGACCCCAGTCCTACCTACCTACCTACCTACCTACCTACCTACCTACCTACCTACCTACCTACCTACCTACCTACCTACCTACAGTACCTACCTACAGGTTATGGAAAATTAACCAAATGAAAAACTATAGCAAATACTACAGTAATGTCTGCAAAAACACTACAATAAATGCTACAGTATACTAAAGTCTGCAAGAACACTACAATAAATACAACATTATAAACTGGGTGGTGCGAGCCTTGAATGCTGATTGGCTGACAGCCATGGTATACCACGGGTATAACGGAACATTTATTTTTACTGCTCTAATTACGTTGGTAACCAGTTTATAATAGCGATAAGGCACCTCGGGGGTTTGTGGTATACGGCCAAAATACCACAGCTAAGGGCTGTTCTAAAGCACGCCGCAACCACCTTATTGCTTAAGTATTCTACACCCGCAAAATCACTATATTAATTAGTATAGTATATACTACAGTTTTCTTTTACAACAGTATTTATAGTTTAATTACCTGTAAATACTACATCATACTACAGTAAATGCTACAGTATTCACTGTAGTGTTTTTGAGGACTTTAGTGTGTTTGTGTGGGTGCTGGAGTATGTCTCACTGTCTCATCCCAAAAGACCATTCTCTGAGAGGAGCATAATGTAATCAATCATGAAATTATTTTTTTATTTTTTATTATTGTATGATATGATATGATGACTGCAATGTGGTTCAAATTAACCTCAGCGTATTGTTTCTGCTTTTGTAGGGCTGTCAAACTGAACAATGCACTGATATATTTCCATAACCTGTTGAATTGACTCACTGCGTCTGGTTAGATGTGCTTTTGAGACATTCACCTTAAAATTCTTGAGTTGAGAAATGTTTTGTAAATATCTAAATATTGGTGTGTGTGTGTGTGTACATCATTTAATAATGAGCAAGCAGTAAGACAGAAGTAAGCTTGTCTGACCTTTCCGGAGTGCCTACATAATGATGTAGCAGCCATTTCATTGATTTGTTGTCATTTGCTAAATCACTTCCTGCCTTCCCAAAATAGAAACAAAGTTGCATGGATTATGCAAAGCAGAGGAAGAGCATTCTTAATTGCTAAATAATGAGACTTCAATTTCAAGCCACCACATCATAATTCCACTCTACTCCCATCCAGATGCCTGTCCGTCTGTTTTACACTCTTATCTCTGCCTCTCTGTATCTCTTTCTGTTTCTTACTTTCTCTCTCTGTGCATTTCTCTATCTGCCTCTCTTCTCTCTGTATCTCTCTGTATCTCTCTCTATCTCTGTATATTTCTCTCTCTCTCTCTCCCACGTCTCTTCTAGTGTCAACCTATGTCTTGTTCCTTTCATCTCTCTTGACCTTGCCCTTTTCTCTCTCGATTCAATGGGGTTAACTCACTGTCAATGGTAGTACATTTGGACCACCTTTGAACCACCTGTGTGTGTTGTGATTGTATATAGGCACTTAGAAATAATCTGTTATGAATGCTTATACTGTAGGTCCATAATGCATCATGAAGGACAATTAATTTATAATGCATGCTACACAGGTGGTTGAAAGAAAATGTTATCATGTACCTGGGATGTTCATGATGTAACCACGTATAAAATCTGCCTTGCAGCTCTTCCCTACTCTTATTCAACAATAGCCATCTGCTGAACAGAGTATAATCCAAACTAAGGGGTGGGTGTAATAGTCATATGTGAACTCACCGTATGTCCATAGGAGTAACCCTATACATATATGTGTGTGAGAGGTACAACTATACAGTTGAAGTCGGAAGTTTACCTTAGCCAAATACACCTCAGCCAAATAGATTTACATTTATACACCTTAGCCAAATGCAGTTTTTCACAATTCCTGACATTTAATCTTCGTAAAAATTCCCTGTCTTAGGTCAGTTGGGATCACCATTTTATTTTAAGAATGTGAAATGTCAGAATAATAGTAGAGAGAATTATTTATTTCAGCTTTTATTTCTTTCATCACATTCCCAGTGGGTCAGAAGTTTACATACACTCAATTAGTATTTGGTAGCATTGCCTATAAATTCCACAAGCTTCCCACAATAAGTTGGGTGAATTTTGGCCCATTCCTCCTGACAGAGCTGGTGTAACTGAGTCAGGTTTGTAGGCCTCCTTGCTCGCACACACTTTTTTAGTTCTGCCTACACATTTTCTATAGGGTAGAGGTCAGGGCTTTGTGGCCACTCCAATACCTTGACGTTGTTGTCCTTTAGCCATTTTGCCACAACTTTGGAAGTATGCTTGGGGTTATTGTCCATTTGGAAGACCCATTTGCGACCAAGCTTTAACTTCTTGACTGATCTCTTGAGATGTTGCTTCAATATATATACCTAATTTTCCTACCTCATGATGCCATCTATTCTGTGAAGTCCGCCAGTCACTCCTGCAGCAAAGCACCCCATCAACATGATGCTGCCACCCCCGTGCTTCACGGTTGGGATGGTGTATTTTGACTTGCAAGCCTCCCCCTTTTTCCTCCAAACATAATGATGGTCATTATGGCCAAACAGTTCTATTTTTGTTTCATCAGACCAAAGGACATTTCTCCAACTCGTACAATCTTTGTCCCCATGTGCAGTTGCAAACCGTAGTCTGGATTTTTATGGCGGTTTTGGAGCAGTGGCTTCTTCCTTGCTGAGCGGCCTTTCAGGTTATGTCGATATAGGACTCGTTTGACTGTGGATTTAGATACTTTTGTATTTGTTTCCTCCAGCATCTTCACAAGGTCCTTTGCTGTTGTTCTGGGATTGATTTGCACTTTTCGCACCAAAATATGTTAATCTCTAGGAGACAGAACAAGCGAAAGGCACCGAGTTTGAAGGTAGGCCTTGCAATACATCCACAGGTACACCTCCAATTGACATCAGAAGCTTCTAAAGCCATGACATCAGTTTCTGGAATTTTCCAAGCTGTTTAAAGGCACAGTAAGTTTAGTTTATGTAAACTTCTGACCAACTGGAATTGTGATGGTGTAGCAGTGATGGCGTAGCGGTGGGATGTTTTTGATTGTCTTGTCCCGTCCCTTGAATATTTTGTTTATTTCTTCGTATATATTTCGTATGTATTTTTAATCAAATTTTTCCATCTACGGACTGAACATACTCTCCTGGAACCCTTCTCACCCAATGCTTTATGGATCTGCTATTTTTTCTACTTTAGAATCGTAACCCTCTTCAGACGCTAGCCAGCTAACTAGCTACTTGCTTGTAGTCAGTTAGCCACTGCTAGTTAGCCATCACCGTTAACAGGGACAGCTGCCAGCTTCAGCCCGGTCAACTCCTGCCAGCCTGCACAGCGCGATATCAACCCAGAGCATATTTGACTGCTTTTCTCCACCATATCCTACCACAAGCTCTGAACCTTTACTCCGGATCATCGAGTTAGCTAGCTGATATCCGAGTGGCTACTCCTGGCTAACGTCTCTGTCCCGAAGCAAGCACCAGTTAGCCTGGAGCTAGCCTCGAATCTAGGCCCATCTTCCGCTAGCTGAAGAGATTTATCAAGCAATTCCTGGGATTCAATTACCTCTTTTGCCAATTGGCCTGGACCCTTTGCTGCCGACACGGAGCCCCGCCCATCCATCAAGACTGGTCTACCGATGTAACCGTCCGAGGGGGTTTCTGTCCCGAAGCAAGCACCAGTTAGCCTGGAGTTAGCCTCAAGCTTGGCCCATCTCCCGGCTAGCCCGAAGAAGTCGATCAGATAATCCCTGGACTTCAATACACCTTTTGCCAATTGGCCTGGACCCTTTGCTGCTGACACGGAGCCCCGCCAATCCATCACGACTGGTCTGCCGACGTAACAGTCGGAGGGGGTTTCAACAGGTTCCCCCGTTGCGACATCCCCCTGAGGCCCATCTGCTAGCCCCGGCCTGCTGGCTGTCTGAATCGCCGTGCCTCCAGCCTGCCTAGCTACTCACTGGACCCTGTGATTACTTGGCTACACATGCCTCTCCCTAATGTCAATATGCCTTGTCTATTGCTATTTTTGTTAGTAATTTTTGTCTTATTTCACTGTTTCACTCAATATGCCTAGCCCGGTTGTTCCAACCCCCCCCCCCCCCCCCCCCCCCCCTGCGCACCTGGCTTAAATGCTGCTTCTAGAGACAAAACCTCTCTCTTCGTCACTCAATGCCTAGGCTTACCTCCACTGTACTCACATCCTAGAGGTTAACCCAGGCCCTGTATCCTCCAGCATAACTCCCATTCCCCAGGCTATCACATTTGTTGACTTCTGTAAGCGTAAAAGCATTGGTTTCATGCATGTTAACATTAGAAGCCTCCTCCCTAAGTTTGAATTTATTCACTGCTTTAGCACACTCCACCAACCCGGATGTCCTAGCCCTGTCGGAATCCTGGCTTAGGAAGGCCACCAAAAATCCTGAAATTTCCATCCATAACTATAACATTTTCCAAAAATATAGAACTGCCAAAGTGGGCAGAGTTGCAATCTCCTGCAAAGTTCTGTCATACTATCCAGGTCTGTGCCCAAACAATCCGAGCTTCTTCTTTTAAAATTCCACCGTTGCCGCTTGTTATAGACCCCCTTCAGCCCCTAGCTGTGCCCTGGACATCATATGTGAATTGATTGCCCCCATCTATCTTCAGAGTTCGTACTATTAGGTGAACTAAACTGGGATATGCTTAACACCCCGGCCTTCCTACGATCTAAGCAAGATGCCCTCAATCTCACACAAATGATCAAGGAACATACCAGGTACAACCCAAAATCCGTAACCATGGGCACCCTCTTAGCTAACATCTTGACCAACTTGCCATCTAAATACACCTCTGCTGTCTTCAACCTGGATCTCAGTGATCACTGCCTCTTTGTCTGCGTGCGTAATGGGTCCGCGGTCGAACAACCACCCCTCATTACTGTCAAATGCTCCCTAAAACACTTCAGCGAGCTGGCCTTTCTTACCGACCTGGCCCGGGTTTCCTGGAAGGATACTGACCTCATCCCAGCAGTAGAGGATGCCTGGTTGCTCTTCAAAAGTCCTTTGCTCTCCATATTAATTAAGCATGCCCCATTCAAAAAAGCATTTCAATAATAAGCATTTTTTCACCGCTGGCCATGCGTTCCACCTGGCTACCCCTACCCCGGCCTCAGCACCCCCCCCAGAAACCCCCCCCCCCCCCCCCCCCCCGCTTCTCGTTCCCCCAAATCCAAACAACTGATGTTCTGAAAGAGCTTCAAAATCGGGATCCCTACAAATCAGCTGGGCTAGACAATCTGGACCCTCTTTCTAAAATGATCCACCAAAATTGTTGCAACCCCTATTACTAACCTATTCAACCTCTCTTTCGTATCGTCTGCGATCCCCAAAGTTTGGAAAGAGACACCTTAGACCCAAACTGTTATAGACCAATATTCATCCTGCCCTGCCTTTCTAAAATCTTCGAAAGCCAAGTTAATAAACAGATCACCGACCATTTCGAATCCCACCTTACCTTCTCCACTATACAATCTGGTTTCCGAGCTGGTCATGGGTGTACCTCAGCAACACTCAAGGTCCTAAACGATATCATAACCGCCATCGATAAAAGACATTACTGTGCAGCCGTCTTCATCGACCTGGCCAAGGTTTTCGACTCTGTCAATCTCCGCATTTTTATCAGCAGACTCAATAGCCTTCTCAAATGACGGCCTCGCCTGGTTCACCAACTACTTCTCAGACAGAATTCAGTGTGTCAAATCGGAGGGCTTGTGGCCGGACCTTTGGCAGTCTCTATGGGGGTGCTACAGGGTTCAATTCTCAGGCCGACTATTTTCTCTGCATATATCAATGATTTGGCTCTTGCTGCAGGTGATTCTTTGATCCACCTCTACGCAGACAACACCATTCTGTATACATCTGGCCCTTCTTTGAACACTGTGCTAACAATCCTCCAAACAGGCTTCAGCGCCATACCACACATCTTCCGTGGTCTGCTACTGCTTTTAAATGCTAGTAAAACTAAGTGCATGCTCTTCAATCAATTGCTGCCCACACCCTCCCGACCGACTAGCATCACTACTCTGGATGGTTCTGACCTAGAAAATGTGGACAACTACAAATACCTAGGTGTCTGGTTAGACTGTAAACTCTCCTTCCAGACTCATTAAGCATCTCCAATCCAAAATTAAATCTAGAATCGGCTTCCTATTTTGCAACAAAGCCTCCTTCTCTCATGCCGCCAAACATACCCTTGTAAAACTGACTATCTTACCGATCCGAAGCCCCACATACTACCCACCACTGCAACCTCTATGCTCTCGTTGGCTGGTCCTCACTACATATCCGTCGCCAAACCCACTGGCTCCAGGTAATCTTTAAGTTATTGCTAGGTAAAGCACCGCTTTGACTCAGCTCACTGGTTACCATAGCAACACCCACCCGCAGCACGTGCTCCATCAGGTATATTGCACTGGTCATCCCCAAAACCAACACTTACTTTGGCCGCCTTTCTTTCCAGTTCTCTGCTGCCAGTGACTGGAACAAATTGCAAAAATCTCTGAAGCTGGAGTCCTATCTCCCTCTCTAACTTTAAGCATCAGCTGTCAGAGCAGTTTACCGATCACTGTACCTGTACACAGCCAATCTGTAAATAGCACACCCGACTACCTCATCCCCATATTATTACTTACCCTCTTGCTCTTTTGCACCCCAGTATCTCTACTTGCACATCTTCATCTGCACATATATCACTCCAGTATTAATGCTAAATTGTAATTATTTTCACCTCTATGGCCTATTTATTGCCTACCTCCCGACTCTTCTACATTTGCACACACTGTACATAGATTTTTCTATTTTTATTTTCTTTTGTGTTATTGACTGTACGTTTGTTTATGTGTAACTCTGTGTTGTTTTTTTTGTCACACTGCTTTGCTTTATCTTGGCCAGGTCGCAGTTGTAAATGAGAACTTGTTCTCAACTGGCCTACCTGGTTAAATAAAGGTAAAATAAATTAAAAAAATAAAAATAAAAGTGAAATAATCTGTAAACAATTGTTGGAAAAATTACTTGTGTCATGCACAAAGTAGATGTCCTAACCGACTTTCCAAAACTATAGTTTATTAACAAGACATTTGTGGAGTGGTTGAAAAACGAGTTTTAATAATGACTCCAACCTAAGTGTATGTAAACTTCCGACTTCAACTGTACCTGGTACAAATGTTGTTCCACTTTGATTAATTGACACCCTGCTTCCTGTCCCTCACTTCCTGCTTCTTGTGGTCTCCTAGGCGATCCACTCGGTTGCCTGGCATCATGAGGGCAAGCAGTTCATCTGTAGTCACTCAGACGGAACGCTCACCATATGGAACATTAAGGGCCAGGGCAAGCCATTTCAGACGATCACCCCACACGGTAAGGTTGGACACACACACACACACATACACATTCACACCATGCTATCACTTTTCACCCCCAATTTAATTTCAATTTGCAACCTGTCTTCATAACTTTTCTCCGGTTTTCAACCAGTGATCAAGGGTTTAATTTACTCCCTGGTTAAATGTTTCCTCCGCTTAGATGTCTGTCCCTACACACACACACACACACACACACACACACTGATACACATACACACACATACACAAACATATCCAAATACACACACGCACATAGCCTTCACGCACACGCACATAGCCTTCACGCACACACGCACATAGCCTTCACGCGCACACACACACGCGCGCGCACACACACACGCGCACACACACACACACACACACACACACACACACACACACACACACACACACACACACACACACACACACACACACACACACACACACACACACACACACACACACACACACACACACACACACACACACACACACACACACACACACACACACACACACTGTTTGGCTGTCTTCTGTTTTTACCCTGGATTAACCAGTCTGCTCTATTAGAGATATGCCTTTAGTCTATATACCTCCCTTCACTCTCTTCCCCTCTCTATCCTCACCCTTGTACCTCTCCTCACCTCTCAAAGCAGTTTCACAGCATAAGAAATAAACCGAGACAGAGAGAAATCATAGAGAGAGGTAAAAGAGAGAAAAACAAGAGAAAAGGAGCGAGAGAAAGCAATGGAAACCTCTTTGAAGCCCTTTTTGAAAGTGCAGTTTCTTTGTTGTTGTGTATGGTGTAATGGGGAAAGGATTCCATTGGAACTGCTTTTAATTAGTTCTTTCTTCCACTGCTGCATGCATAATCACTTGAGTTTTTAATGAACAATTATGAAAACGTGTGTGTCAGGTTTATGTGAAATTAAAAAAGTATTCCTTTAAGTCATTTCATTCAGGCTAGGTAACAACTGTAAATCATTCAAATAAATGATGATGAAATTCTTCCTCGATAGCGGAGACTTATTTGACTAACTCTTAGGTTTACTTCATTTGGTCTTTGTGCACATAGATTTGTGTATAAATTCTAGCTATCTCTCTTTCCCTTTCTCTGATGGATAGACCTGAGTCTGGCGCACACGCAGCCTTGCACTGGGTATTACTGCAGCATCCGGGACAAAGGGTGGAAGAAGAGGGAAGAGAGAGAGAGTGGATCGGAAAGTAGAGGAGCGAGAGCAAGGGAAAAGAGGAGAGAGGGAAAGAAGCACAGAGCAGGAGGGGAATAAAGAAGGGAAGTGACAAGCTAAAGTGGTCTGTCCGTGTTCTATTTCAGGAAAACAGCCCAAGGATGGAAAGAAGCCAGAGCCTTGCAAACCCATCCTCAAAGTGGAGTACAAGACCACTAGACTGGGGTAATAATACACACAGACACACACACGCACACACACACACAGACACGCACGCACGCACACACACAGACGCACGCGCACACACACACACACACACACACACACACACACACACACAGAGACACGCACGCACACACACACACACACACACAGACGCACGCACTCGCACACACACACACACACACACACACACACACACACACACACACACACACACACACACACACACACTCACACACACACACACACACACACACACACACACACACACACACAGGCCTACCATGCTAGAAGAGGTGAATGAATAGGTGAATGAATATGGCATAGCCTTCCATGTGGACTTGTTTCCTTATGTTCATGTGTCTCCTGTGTGTGTGTCTATGTGTGCGTGTGTGTGTGGTTTATTTGTGTTATACAGAGACCCATTTATGATCCTGTCCGGAGGTCTGTCTTATGACACGGTGGGTCGGCGGCCATGTCTGACGGTGATGCATGGGAAGAGTACAGCCGTGCTGGAAATGGATTACCCCATCGTAGACTTCCTCACGCTCTGTGAGACGCCATACCCTAACGGTCAGTCATCCTGTGCAAGCGCACGTGTGTGTGTGTGTGTGTGTGTGTGTGTGTGTGTGTGTGTGTGTGTGTGCGTGCGTGCGTGCGTGCGTGCGTGCGTGCGTGCGTGCGTGCGTGCGTGCGTGCGTGCGTGCGTGCGTGTGTTTGTATGCTTGCTATATCATTATCTACAAATATCCCAGTATGCCTCAGTGTGTTTATGAGTGTGTGTTTGTGTGCTTGCTATATCATTATCTACAAATATCCCAGTATGCCTCAGTGTGTTTATGAGTGTGTGTGTGTGTTTGTATGCTTGCTATATCATTATCTACAAATGTCCCAGTATGCCTCAGTGTGTTTATGAGTGTGTGTGTGTGTGTTTGTATGCTTGCTATATCATTATCTACAAATATCCCAGTATGCCTCAGTGTGGAATCAATTTAATTAGCAACTACACTGACAACGTTGTTGTTGTGTTTCCAGTTGGACTAATAATACAATACGTTGTGTCCTCGCCTTTCTCAACGTTGACATTTGACCTTTCTGTTGAATTTTCCATTTGTGCTCCAAACGAAGAGTGACTATGTATATGTGTGTGTGTGTCTGTTGATCCTGTGATGAATATGAAATATCCTAGGGGAGGGTTATGCTCTGCATTCAATATACAGTACAATGAATGTTATGTTTGTATTTTCTCCCTGGTTCACAATAGCTGTGTGACCTTTTTGCGTTATTACATCAATGCCCTGTCCTTGGTGAGATGACATCCCTTGGGAAAGGGTTTTCATTGATGGTGATGATTTTGGATGTTCTGTTCTCAAGATCATTATGTAGTGACAGAGGTGTTGACTTTGTTGTCTTGTTTTGGTTTTGTTTGCTAATAAAGATGTGTGTGTTTAATTGGTACCCTTTGAGTGGAGGTGGGGATAGACCTTATTCAAGCGAATGGAGTTTTACACCTTGTGCCGAAGTGTCTGGTTGTCTGGGTCAGAGAGGAGCTGTTATTTTTACCTGCTCTATAGCTCCAGGTAGCCTCTGATTAAGGCTTGAGAAATTAATTAGGTTAAGGTTGGATGGAGGTTTCAGCCTCCTTTTTGAAATGCACTTTTTGTAAATCGGTTAGCCCCAGATTAAGGGGTGGTAGAGAAGTTTCAGCCGTCAGCCAAAGTGTCCTTCAAGGGGGGAAAGCAGTGTGTTGGGTGCAGGTAGCCTAGCGGTTAAGAGCGTTGGGCCAGTAACCCTGGGATAACTAGGTCATCTGCCGATGTGCCCTTGAGCAAGGAACTTGTAGGTCGCGTTGGATAATAGCGATAAATATTTACTACAGTGGAAATAGCTACTACGTTGTCTCTCACAACAAACTATAATTTATGAATTGGTTTGATGTTATAATTTCTATTATGGTTTGATGCTTGTTGTTTTGGGTTGATGGAAAAGACTGATGTTCCAGTCAGTTGCTGGTTCAAATGGTACAGTCGGCTAATCGTGGATTTTAGGATGCTGCTTGACCAAGGTTGTACATACTGTATCCAGACGACAGACGATGAAACGTGTGTCAATGACGTTTAAAGGAATAACTTCATCCTTGGGTTAAATCATACTATATGAAAGCAAGTCACAAAACCATTCAATCTCTGTCATGACATAATCCTCCCGAGGCAGTTTACTGTCGTTATGCATGTGTGAATGGGTGTAAAGAGGATGTGATTGTATCTTAACCCCTGCAAATCGTGTGGATGTAGCTCGTTCAAAAAGTGTGTGTACATTAGCTTGAAGTGTGTCTGTCGTATTTGGCGATGGTGTGGGGGCTCGAGGAAATGGATTAGCAGTCGATCTGACGATGGTTACGTGATGATGACCATGGTGAACGACCTGATTTTGGGACTTTGATTTAATCTCGTTATAGCAACAATACTGGGCTGATTACTCCACTAGTGGCTCAATCTGCTGTTACTGTTAAGAGACAGGGAGGAGGAGATGACTATGGAAGGGAACAAATTAAAATATGGAAATTAGGCTTTTTGTGTGGTCATATGGAAAGATCAGCGACAGATCAATGACAGAGAGATATACAAACTACAGATATTGATGGGCAGGCAGACAGCACAGACAGCTGGACTTATATGGACTGACAGACATAGCGACAGACACAGCGACAGACACCAAAGAATGAGAAACACTTAGAGAATGTCTGAAACATTCAAACAGACAAAAGGAGATAGTGAGAGAAGGCAAGAGGGAGTTGGAGAGAGACAGAGCAGAGGGACATTGATTGTCAAGGTTGTGGCTGCCCTGGTTTACAATGTGTTTCTATGGGGACTCGCTGTACTGACCCGGAAGTGAAGACACTGAATACATGTTCAAGGCTTCCAGCTCACACACTGTTCCCCCTGCACACACACGCTCACGCATGCACCCACACACACATACGCACACACGCCCACACATAAACACACACTAACACACACACACACAAACACACACACACACATTGACCTCTTGCTGACTCAGACGCTAACAAAAGAACACTGCATTTTCATCCAACCACCTCCAATAACATACTGCTATTGTTGTGCGTTATGTACATTATAGGCATTTCAGGTCTGACATATTCTCTCATGTTCCTCAATTCAGTTAATCTTCATCCAAAGCTTTATTTAGCCAAATGGTGTTCCATAATCATGTAAACATCTAAACTCATCGTAAGTATGCTACTATATATCCCTATGGTACCAAGCCCCAAGCTAATTTTGTCAACTTCTTGAAGAGGAGAAGATCTCCAGTGAATATACACTACCTACAGTGCATTGTGATGATGAAAGACCTCCATCTTTAATTGTGTTGTTTTGTTTTCTGTGCAGATTTTCAGGAACCTTATGCTGTGGTGGTCCTTCTAGAAAAGGATTTAGTGGTGATCGACCTTGCACAAAATGGGTACGTCTGAACACATGTTAACAGACGGAACATGCTGCCAACATAAAGGATGTACTTGTAGATACTGTATTATTCAGACGTCCTGAATGTTCCTCTTCATTTAAAATACAACAGTTATTACTGCCTACATACTGTTATAACTATGTCACAAACAGGAAGTATACTTGTTCGATGCTGTACTTTCATTAATTTCCATTCTGTTGCGTGCGTCTCTTACAGTTTCTATGATTTGTACATGGCCTAGCATCATAGGGACTAAAACTGTGAGCTAAATGTAACTCTGTCCTGAAAAAAACTATTGGGTCAACATTTCCCCTCTCCCAGTTACCCCATATTCGAGAACCCCTATCCACTGACCATCCACGAGTCTCCTGTGACCTGTTGTGAGTACTATGCTGACTGCCCTGTGGACCTCATACCCGCACTTTACTCTGTTGGCTCCAGACAGAAGCGACAGGGCTACAGCAAAAAGGTACGGGACACACATCTCTATACTACACCCTCTCGGCTACAGGGCACAGGGCCGGCCCTAAGCAATAGGTGGGGTCCCCCACCTAACGGGTTAAACATTTTAGTTGTCCCCCTCTTGACAAAGGAGATTTAAAAATAAAAATACATTTAATTTCTTGCAATTCTACACATTTTTGCCATGAGGCGTAGAAAAAATGCTGTGGTTTTAAATCACATTTTTGTCCATTCTACACATTTTGCCATGGGGCGGAGATGTATTTTTTGCAGTTTTAAAATTAATTTAATGCAATTCTACTCATTGTGCCATGGGGCGGACAGAACATTTTTCAGTTTTAAAGCTAATTTCCTACAGTTCTACAAATGTTGTCATTGGGTGGAGAGAAAATGTGCAGTTTTAAAGCAAATTTTCTGCAATTCTACACATTTTGCGATGACTTTTGCTCATTATGATAGCTGAGTGCGAGTGACTAACACAATCAATGGGAGCCCCCGGAGGTCAGGGCCCCTTGGCACAAAGGGCCTGGTCAGTAATTCCGCCATGATTATTACAGGGTGTAGGTAGCTGGCTAGACTAACTTACCAATCAGTGACTGACATTACAAGAGGAATAATGCTGAAACATTTACACTATCTAACTCTCCTCAGTAAATTGAGACCCCTGCTGAGTTCCTCATTTAAAAAAGAATAATTGGGTTGTGGACCCCCTAAGCAGCCGGTGGCCTTAAGTGCCAGTTTATGTCGCTTATGCCCAGGGCCGGCCTTGACTGGGCCCTACCTAATGTTCAGTACTGTGTTATGTGCTATACCATCATGTCCCATCATTGTTTACGTTGAAAGTTATACAGTATATAATCTATCCCATTATATTCTACATTCCAATCCTATCTCTACATTCCAATCCTATCTCCAATCCTATCTCTTTTCAAATGTATGGATTTATCCGTTCATTTATCCTACATTTTTTCTAATCCTATCTTTATTCTACCCTCTATCCTACAGTATCTCTGTTCTGCCACTTTTTATGTCATTGTATTCGTGTTATATTCTCCCCCGCTGTTGGAAATGTCACCATGTCCTGACCCTCTCCTCCCTCCATCCCCTTCTCTCCTTCCCTGTTTCTTTCTGCTGTTTGTTAAGGGGTAGCGGTGGGAAGTGTTCTTACTGAAAGATCAATGTTGAGTCATACCACGGACCTTTGTATGTGCTACTGCATTTAAAACAACGTATAAAACACATTCAAACTCTCTCAGACACATACACACACGCACACACACACACACACACTCACACACAAGGACCTAAGCATTACTCATCCCTTTCCTCGACTGTGTCTGTCACCGTGGTAAAGGTTCCTTCTCCCTCTATCTCTCAGACAAAATGACATCCCATCAGCCCAGGCTGTAGCTAAGAGAAGGCATTTGTCTCCCTCCTTTTGCTTCCCTCCTGTCTCATTCCAATGTTCTCATAATGTTTTATATAGTTTGTGTAGGAAAGCTAGATTGGATCTGAAATTATCTTCTCACTGATTCCTTATACAGTACCAGTCAAAAGTTTGGACAGATCTACTCATTCCAGGGTTTTTCTTTATTTGTACTATTTTCTACATTGTAGAATAATAGTGAAGACATCAAAACTACAAAAAAAACACATATGGAATCATTTAGTAACCAAAAAGTGTTATAAATATATTTATATTTGAGATTCTTCAAAGTAGCCACCCTTTGCCTTGATGACAGCTTTGCACACTCTTGGCATTCTCTCAACCAGCTTCATGAGGTTGTCACCTGGAATGCATTTCAATTAACAGGTGTGCCTTGTTAAAAGATAATTTGAATAATTTATTTCCTTCATGCGTTTGAGCCAATCAGTTCTGTTCTGACAAGGTAGGGGTGGTATACAGAAGATAACCCTATTTGGTAAAAGACCAAGTCCATATTATGGCAAGAACAGCTCAAATGAGCAAAGAGAAACGACAGTCCATCATTATTTTAAGACATGAAGGTCAGTCAATGCGGAACATTTCAAAACGTTTTCGTCAAGTGCAGTCGCAAAAACCATCAAGTGCTATGATGAAACTGGCTCTCATGAGGACCGCAACAGGAAAGGAAAACCCAGAGTTACCTCTGCTGCAGAGGATAAGTTCATTAAAGTTAACTGCACCTCAGATTGTAGCCCAATTAAATGCTTTACTGAGTTCAAGTAACAGACACACCTCAACATCAACTGTTCAGGCCTTCATGGTGAATCTGGCCTTCATGGTCAAATTGCTGCAAAGAAACCACTACTAAAGGACACCAATAATAGGAAGACACTTTCTTGGGCCAAGAAACACGAGCAATGGACATTAGACTGGTGGAAATCTGTCCTTTAGTCTGATGAGTCCAAATTTGAGATTTTTGGTTCCAACTGCCATGTCTTTGTGAGACCCAGAGTAGGTGAACGAATGATCTCCGCATGTGTGGTTCCCACTGTGAGGCATGGAGGAGGTGTGATGGTGTGGGGGTGCTTTGCTGGTGACACTGTCAGTGATTTATTTAGAATTCAAGGCACACTTAACCAGCATGGCTACCACAACATTCTGCAGCGATACGCCATCCCATCTGGTTTGCGCTTAGTGGGACTATTATTTGTTTTTCAACAGGACAATGACCCAACACACATCAAAGCTGTGTAAGGGCTATTTGACAGAGAAGGAAAGTGATGGAGTGCTGCATCAGATGACCTGGCCTCTACAATCACCCGACCTCAACCCCATTGAGATTGTTTGGGATGAGTTTGACCGCAGAGTGAAGGAAAAACATTCAGCATATGTGGGAACTCCTTCAAGACTGTTGGAAAATCATTCCAGGTGAAGCTGGTTGATAGAATGCGAAGAGACTGCAAAGCTGTCATCAAGGCAAAGGGTGTCTACTTTGAGGAATCTAAAATATATTTTTATTTGTTAAACACTTTTTACTTTACTACATGATTCCATATGTGTTATTTCATAGTTTTGATGTCTTCACTACTATTCTACAACGTTGAAAATAATACAAACAAAGAAAAACCCTTGAATGATTAGGTGTGTCCAAACTTTTGACTGGTCCTGTACATACAGTATGTTTCAATCTCAATAATGACCATTTCTTGTGTTGTCTTGTTTGTTGTATTGTGTTTTGCAGGAATGGCCCATAAGTGGTGGTAACTGGGGCCTTGGCACACAGAGCTACCCTGAGATCATCATCACTGGGTAGGAGACCAACTCTATTTAACCATATTACCTTTTCCAATCCTGCCTAGCAGTCATGATGGGGGAAAAACTCAGAGACAGGGAGAAGAAGCCTTTTATACTCTTAGAAAAAAGGAATCCAAAACGGTTCTTCGGTTGTCCCCATACCAGAACCCTTTTTGGTTCCAGGTAGAACCCTTTTTGGCTCCAGGAAGAACACTTTTGGGGTTCCATGTAGAACCCTCTGTGGACAGGCTTCTGTATGGAATCAAAAGGGTTCTACCTGGAACCAAAAGGGGTTATTCAAAGGGTTCTCCTATGGGGACAGCCAAATAACCCTTTAAGGTTCTAGATAGCACCCCCCCCCCCCCCCCCCATGGGAGTGTAGAATACTTGAACTTTGCAAAGTGACAGTGAGGCATGGGCTTGGAAAAAGGGGTCCCTTTACACTCCTCCGCCTCGCTCTCTCTCTCTTCTCATCCCCAGACACCCCTGTGTTAGTATTCTCCCCACGTCTCACTCTGAGGCAAAGCTCCAGCATAGCAAAGTACACTCTTAGAAAAAAAAGGCGCTATCCAGAACCAAAAAAGGGTTCTCGGGCTGCTCCCAAAGAAGAACCCTTTGGTTCCAGGTAGAACCCTTTTGAGTTCCATGTAGAACCCTTTCCACAGAGGATTCTATATGGAACCCAAAAGAGTTCTACCAGGAACCAAAAATGGATTCCAAGAATATCTCTCTCTGTCTCCAGCTCTCTGTTCAGCTGAAATGGGAAAAATAAAAAATAAACATATAAAGAGAGATTGGAGAACGGGTGACACCAAGTGCCAGTGACAGTGTTATGGTCTCTCCTCTCGATGTATTCTTCTGTAGAGCTGAATCTAGAATATAATCAGAGGTGAAGCCAAGCTGAATCATTAGAACTGTGGGTGTGTGTGCAGGAAGCTGAAGTCGTAATGATTCCCTCTCTCTTTCTCTGCCCACTCTCCTTTCTTCGCCCTTTTCCTCTCTTTTCCTTTGCAATTCACAGGCATGCTGATGGGACTGTGAAGTTTTGGGATGCTTCTGCAAGTAAGTGCCTTTACATGGACTTCCTTACATATAATATCTTGGCTTAGATGGCCTTAAAGTGTGATTAACCAGAAGTCAACAAGGAGTCAACATGTTGCACAGTTTCCCAACTCTGTACTGTCTACTAATGTCCCTGGTGCGTAACTGAGCTCTCTCCTGTTTTTTCCCCCCAGTAATGCTCCAGGTACTATACAAGCTGAAGACGGCCAAGGTGTTTGAGAAGAGCAGGAATAATAAGGAGGAAAAGCAGAACACAGAGATTGTGGATGAGGACCCGTTTGCCATCCAGATCATGGCCTGGTGTCCTGAGAGCAGGATGCTGTGTGTGGCCGGGGTGTCTGCCAACCTCATCATATACCGCTTCAGCAAGCAGGAGATCACCACCGAGGTCGTACAGGTGGGTCAGTGTGTGTGTGTTCACCATTTCTCTGTGCTTACCATGTTTAATTGTTGGATAGTGTAAACTGAGAAACATACCCATTTATTATTTATGCTTAAAGCCTGTATGTAGCCTGTATGCCAGTATGTATGCCATGACAACAGACACACAGTGTAGTGGTAAATATAGCCACCCGTAGACAGCTAGATTCTCCCTTCTCTCATTAGTGGCTAAGTGATGTTTCTTGTGTCCTGAAGGCTGTTCCTACAGACAGTGTGTTTACCCCTTCACTCCTGCGGCCTCCCAATGCCCCATTAGATGATTCTCCAGCCAGTAAGAACACAATGTGGCTGCCATGACAACACACACACACACGGTTAACAACCTAACCAGTGGATCATTATTTTGCGGCAGCTGTGAGAAGTGAATTGACGTGAGTTGTTGGAATGCAGATAATGATATGATGCTAATGCAGCCTTGTCAGTGTTACGTCAGGGGGTATGCGTCTGTCGGTCGGTCGGTCCGTCGGTCGGTCAGGGGGTATGCGTTTGGTCGGTCGGTCTGTCTGTCTGTCTGTCTGTCTGTCTGTCTGTCTGTCTGTCTGTCTGTCTGAGATCAAGTATGTGACCTGTGGAGAGATTGAGAGCAGAGTTTAAACAGCAGTGAATCTTACAATTAGGAGAATCTAATCACAGGGCAATCTTTACCCCCAACCCCAGATACAGAGAGAGGAAGGGAGAAAGAGAGGTAGAGAGAAAAGAGGGCACAGATCAGCATCACATACACATTCCAATACTGCTAATTAGACTCCCATCATGCACCAGCGCACCCATGCCCCCACGCCCTGGTGATTGGTTGTGTGTGTGTGGGGTTGGGGGGAGTGGCGGTGCAGTCCAGTAGCCTGAAGGAGGACCTAGAAGAAACCCTGGGATATCTTCACTTCAGAGCACCTCCTTGACCCTGCAATCACCCCAACAAAAACACACTCACACACACACACACCAGAAGGCAAAGCCACTCACCAGGTTGACATGCTGCGACTATTTGTAGGTGTCCTTATAGATGAAGAGTCCTTCTCTCTTTGAAGAGACACTGTTAGCTTTCACTGATTCAAGTGGTGGGAAAGAAACTGCTCAGAAGGCACTTTAGTCATATTGAAATAAAGGCTGCTTAACTTTCAGAATTGAGTTTCTGGAATGTGTGTTTACCCCAGCTTTTGGAGGTGCGTTTGCAGTACGAGGTGAATGACATGGAGTCCCCTCCAGAGGGGGGAGGAGGGGGTGACCGTGACCTGCCCACCCCCGGAGCAGCCTCACCCAGCCCCCAGACCACCGGACCCCCGACACACCCCTCCACCAGCAGCAACTCCTCTGACGGGGTCCGAGACAACGTGCCCTGCCTTAAGTATGCACCCTGCACCACCACCGGATCACATACAGTACTTACCATACACACACATTCCCTCTCTGCAACAAAGTGGGCATTTGGGATACACCACTTAGCTACCCACCCATAGGCTATCCAACTGGGTGGGGAGCTACCCCCCCCTCTTCCTCTCTCTTTCTTTCTCTCCCTCTCCATCTGTAGGGTGCGTAGTACCCCTCTAAAGCAGTCTCCAGGGTACCAGGTAGATTTGGTGGTGCAGCTGGTGTGGGTGAGTGGAGAGCCCCCCCAACAGATCACAAGCTTGGCCCTCAACTCCTCCTACGGCCTGTAAGTATAAGTCAGTGTATCTATATGAGATTTACTGTGCACCCTAATGAAACAACCCAATATGGCAGTTAAATCTGGAGCTGTGTGCAAACCAACCAAGGATACTGTAAAAGTAAGATACGTTTTAAGGAGTGGTCGATATCTCAACATGAGTAACAAGTCCTCAATTCAAAGAGTCAAAATGTGGTTTTGAGCCCTGTTTTTTTGGCCCGTTTGATATGATTTTCCTAGTACAGCCAAGCTGGAATGGAATCAAGCCGTGTCAACACAATTTATGTCTGCTGGGAAATTCAGACGGAGACTTCTGCTGCTTTGCTTTCTGGTAGAACTAGCTACATCTCACCTGAACCCCAGTTTCATGTATATTTTCATCATATCTCCCTCTCTCATCTTCTCCTTCTCTCCTCTCCCCCTTCTCTCTCTATCCCCCCCCCCCCCTCCACTTCCTCTCTCCAACAGGATTGTGTTTGGGAACAGTAATGGTCTGGCGGTGGTGGACTACCTCCAGAAGACAGTGCTGTTGAACCTGGGGACCGTGGAGCTGTATGGGTCTAACGATCCCTACCAGAGACAGCCTCGCTCTCCACGCAAGACACGCCAGCCTTCCGGAGGTAATGGTAAAGACTGTTACCCGGTCACTGATTTACCACCAAGCAGATAGCTCTATGTAGGCTTGTACTATATATGGACATTCAGTACAGTCTTTTGTAGTCTAGTACTAGATATGGTTTATGTAATCTTAATTAAACTACTACTTATAGGTATGTACAGTGCCTTGCGAAAGTATTCGGCCCCCTTGAACTTTGCGACCTTTTGCCACATTTCAGGCTTCAAACATAAAGATATAAAACTGTATTTTTTTGTGAAGAATCAACAACAAGTGGGACACAATCATGAAGTGGAACGACATTTATTGGATATTTCAAACTTTTTTAACAAATCAAAAACTGAAAAATTGGGCGTGCAAAATTATTCAGCCCCTTTACTTTCAGTGCAGAAAACTCTCTCCAGAAGTTCAGTGAGGATCTCTGAATGATCCAATGTTGACCTAAATGACTAATGATGATACATACAAACCACCTGTGTGTAATCAAGTCTCCGTATAAATGCACCTGCACTGTGATAGTCTCAGAGGTCCGTCAAAAGCGCAGAGAGCATCATGAAGAACAAGGAACACACCAGGCAGGTACGAGATACTGTTGTGAAGAAGTTTAAAGCCGGATTTGGATACAAAAAGATTTCCCAAGCTTTAAACATCCCAAGGAGCACTGTGCAAGTGATAATATTGAAATGGAAGGAGTATCAGACCACTGCAAATCTACCAATACCTGGCCGTCCCTCTAAACTTTCAGCTCATACAAGGAGAAGACTGATCAGAGATGCAGCCAAGAGGCCCATGATCACTCTGGATGAACTGCAGAGATCTACAGCTGAGGTGGGAGACTCTGTCCATAGGACAACAATCAGTCGTATATTGCACAAATCTGGCCTTTATGGAAGAGTGGCAAGAAGAAAGCAATTTCTTAAAGATATCCATAAAAAGTGTCGTTTAAAGTTTGCCACAAGCCACCTGGGAGACACACCAAACATGTGGAAGAAGGTGCTCTGGTCAGATGAAACCAAAATTGAACTTTTTGGCAACAATGCAAAACGTTATGTTTGGCGTAAAAGCAACACAGCTCATCACCCTGAACACACCATGCCCACTGTCAAACATGGTGGTGGCAGCATCATGGTTTGGGCCTGCTTTTCTTCAGCAGGGACAGGGAAGATGGTTAAAATTGATGGGAAGATGAATGGAGCCAAATACAGGACCATACTGGAAGAAAAGACCTGAGACTGGGACGGAGATTTGTCTTCCAACAAGACAATGATCCAAAACAAAAGCAAAATCTACAATGGAATGGTTCAAAAATAAACATATCCAGGTGTTAGAATGGCCAAGTCAAAGTCCAGACCTGAATCCAATCGAGAATCTGTGGAAAGAACTGAAAATTGCTGTTCACAAATGCTCTCCATCCAACCTCACTGAGCTCGAGCTGTTTTGCAAGGAGGAATGGGGAAAAAATTCAGTCTCTCGATGTGCAAAACTGATAGAGACATACCCCAAGCGACTTACAGCTGTAATCACAGCAAAAGGTGGCGCCACAAAGTATTAACTTAAGGGGGCTGAATAATTTTGCACGCCCAATTTTTCCGTTTTTGATTTGTTAAAAAAGTTTGAAATATCCAATAAATATCGTTCCACTTCATGATTGTGTCCCACTTGTTGTTGATTCTTCACAAAAAAATACAGTTTTATATCTTTATGTTTGAAGCCTGAAATGTGGCAAAAGGTCGCAAAGTTCAAGGGGGCCGAATACTTTCGCAAGGCACTGTAGATATGGGCTGATGCAGTATTATACGATGTTATAAGGATGAGAGGTATATTTGGTAGATGTGCTTACAGACTGTTCAGACTGTATCACATGCACATGCAGGCAGTCAAGAAATAGCAATGGTGGTGGTGACGAGGTTGTGTGAGGTTCTCTGTCTCCTCTCCTCCGTCTCTGTATCTTTGCAAGTCCTTGAGAGGATTTTGAATGGTATCTAAATAGTTCTTTTGACGATTCAGTACATCTCTCTGTGGTGCCTGGCTGGCACACACACTCAGACACATAAACGCCTGTCTTCCTTTCCTACACACACCCTGTCAGTGCAGCACTGTGTTATTGACAGTCAGCAGCGTCACTGACTGCATTAGGACATACTGCCACCTTCTGTTCAGTGATTGTACTACAGTCTCCAGCATCACCAAATCAATGCCAATAACTGCTGTGGTGTAATGACTCTGTAACCTGCGTTGCTTAGCAATAGCTTGATGAGGAAATTAGAAGTGTGTGTGTGTGTGTGTGTGTGTGTGTGTGTGTGTGTGTGTGTGTGTGTGTGTGTGTGTGTGTGTGTGTGTGTGTGCAGCATCTGGTGTAATTGACTTTGGTTAGCGGTGGGCTGGCACCTGTCAGAGTGTGGGGTCTGAGCAGTAATGACGTCTCCAGCTGTGCCGTCTGTCCTACCCACAGGACTAGAGTCTGTCTGTCTGTCTGTCTGTCTGTCTGCCTGTCTGCCTGTCTGCCTGCCTGCCTGCCTAGAACTTCTGGCTCTATGTACAGGAAGGTTGGGGCAATGGCACAGCACAAGGGCAATGGCTTGGATAGCAGTCTGTTTCCTCTGGCAGGGAAAATGGCGCTATACTCAAATTAAACCTACATATCATGACATCCTTATCAAACAGAAAGGAGAAAAGGACAGAGTGCATGTAATCTGCAGTTTGATAATAATGATATCTAATGTCGTGCAATGTCTGTCTTTTCCGCTTGTAGGCCTGTGTGATATCAACGAGGGCTCTGCCTCGGAAGACCGCTGCAAGTCCCCCACTTCAGGTGAACTGTCTTTCAGCATGTTAGAGTTAGCATTACACTGGTACCCACATCAGTTACAACACCTACTGACTTTACCCACAACCCATTGTTTAGTAACAGGTGAGTTGTGGATAATAAGCATGATTCACTTGAAGACTGTATATTGACCTAACCTGAAAATGATGAATTCAGTGTAAACAACATTCAATTCAAAATCATGGGCATTAATATGGAGTTAGTCACCCCTTTGCTGCTATAACAGCCTCCACTCTTCTGCGAAGGCTTTCCACTAGATTTTAGAACGTTGCTGCTGGGACTTGCTTCCATTCAGCCACAAGAGTATTAGTGAGGTCGGGCACTGATGTTGGGCGATTAGGCCTGGCTCGCAGTCGCTGTTCCAATTAATCTAAAAAGTGTTCGATGGGGTTGAGGTCAGGGCTCTGTGCAGGCCAGTCAAGGACATTCTACTGCCAATGTTTGTCTGTGGAGATTACATTGATTTTAAATAGCTGTCAGCAACGTGTATGGCTGACATAGCCGAATCCACTAATTTTAAGGGGTGTCCACATACTTTTGTGTATATAGTGTATCTGCATGCAATTCTATTCGAATGCATCAGCGAGATTTGGTTGCTATTGGTAAATATGGTTTTCTCTTAGATATCACAACTTTGGATGTCAAACCTTTGGATGTTACAGTTCTCTGACTGTGAAAGTTTGATTTCAGGCAGACTTTTTTTACTTTTGTTACAGGTCTCAGTTGTGTACTGACACGTCATACTTTCAATAAAATAGAAAGTATGTATCAGATTGATTTTGGCAGTTGTTTTAGTATGTTTTATCAAAACCTAAACTGCGGAGAGGCCACTATGATTCTGAATTGCCTAGACAGTTAAAGACCATAAAACTCACTGAATTAGTGAGTACTCTGAAGTCAGTCCAAGATATAAACTCATATCCTATTTGGTAAGAATCAATATAATATAAGGAGGGTTCGTTTAGTTTATATGGACTTTATAGTCTTGGAAAACCTCAATAATCCCATTAAAATCAGATAAAAGGTTTTTCTAGGATCCTACGATTTGCCAAAATCTATTTTTTTTCTATCTAGGATATTGTCTGTCTTCCAGACCTGATATTTTGTTTGGACTTTTATAGGACCTGATGTTGTGGTTTTCTTTCCAGTGGGTTTTACTCATATAATGCTGTGGCATTTGCAGATCTGGATTTGATATGAAACTGAAAACTTCCATGTGAGTTCCAAGTGAGATCGGATCATGTAGCTAGGAGATGCCGATTCAATTATAGATTGTTGACAAACTAAATATTTATTTATTACCTAAAGTATATGGAACATGGTCATAAACAGGTCAACAACAAACAACACCTTTCACACAACGTAATCCAAACATCTGCCCGTTGTTAGATTTGCACAAACAAATAGTTACTGTCAAGACAAGGTGCCTCCTCGATGCCCTGCCCTCGACATCTATTCTCGGTTTGCTAAATTAGCATTTGAGGTGACGAGGCATGCTAATGAGAGAACAACCCAGTTCCATCTCATTACTGGGAGCTTGATATTAACACACAGACATTGAGGCTCAAACACAGAGCTGAGCTGCTTTTTAAAAGGTCACAGATTTTTTTTTTGAAGTGGTCCCAAGACTGAAATCCCACTGCAAGCTATGTTCCAGGTGTTCAGCCAACTACGCCAACCCCCAACGTCTGGTGTTGCTAGCTAGACACTGCCTCAGTTCACCTGCTATTTATGAGGATGGCATATCGGACATGCAGTCTTGACTTGCGCATATGTCTCTTCCTAATTGAGATTCTAGAGTCGTCGGGAGAGTCAACAAGGCTTTAAAGCTTTGTGCCGCTAAGAAAATAATTAGTCTGAGCAAAAATGTACACAATGTCAACAAATATTCTGCATGCACCCAAGTAGTGTTGAAACTGAAGATTGAGGTAAACTGCTACCAATTGGTTTACATGTTACAATGATAACAAGCAGAAAAACAGTCCTTCCACAAATGGACACATTTCGGGAAAAGTGATTGGTAGGCGGTATGGTAAAGTACCAGGATGTTTCTAACTGCACGTTTATCTACTTCCTCCCAAAAGTGTTGGCGTTAAACCATCAGCAATTCTACAATGGAAGTGGGGGTAGAGGAGGTAAGAGTGGCCAAAGACTTCAACCCTGGAGTAGTTTGGTCAGGGATAGTACACTGTATAAAATAAGGTGTCGGCCCCTGTTTTCTTCTAACAACCTGTCTCTGTCTCTGTTTCATAGTCACTTCAGTGGCACTGAATCACTGTTTGACTTAGAAAACACTCAAATAATATGCACACACCCACACTCTCATAACGGTATACCCTAGACCACCATTGCATGCTACATGTTTGTAGCACGATTGTCACATCGTGAAATGTGCCTGTGGCAAATGTCCTTATCAGCCTCAACGATTGTTCCACCTTCACCCCCGCTCCTGATTGGCTGTCTGTCTGTCTGTAGTTATGACATCACAGCAGTCTATTTGTATTCAATCTGTTCTGTCTGTCCGACACCGTTGACTTTGCAGCAAGGTTTATATTCACTACCATTCTCTAGGGAAAATATCAGTTTTAAGAAGTGCTGTCTTTGTTGACAATACAAATTCTGTGTGCAATTCTGTTTGCAAGGTGTCTGTAACATTAGTTAATAAGGAATAGAAATGGACTGTAATTTTGGAGGCTCCAAAAGTTAATGTAGTTCTGACTACTTAGCTAACTGTGCCTTGTAGGCCTCCCCAGAGATACACCTTCTCTGCTTGCACTGTATTGTCCTTCCACTGTCTTCTTCCATCCTGCTCACTTCCTGTTTCCTGTTACCTTCCTGTCCTCGATGCATGCTCCTGTGGTGAGGGGTTCTTAATGAATGTGTATCTTCTTACAATTCCTCTCTTCCAGGGCACTGTGTGTGCGACGTATGACAGCTTACTTCCTTGTTGTTATTTTGTCCGTTCCAGCATTCCTCTTTGATTCAACAGGGTTGTCTTCCTCTGATGCTCTAATGCTTCCTTCCTGTTTCATTCTAAAGCATTTTGCCTCCAATGAAGCACAATAAAGCAATGCCCAGCAATGTGTATGTATTGTAATGCTATAAGCACAACAACAGCTCAGTCCTATCTGCTAGTTCCCAACTCCTAGCTTCTAGCTAGCTTTGCATGGCCTGTCGTGTTAGCTTAGGTGTGTTTGTAAAGAGGGATGTTCTCTTTTTTCCAGCAAAGATGTCACGGAAATTAAGCTTGCCTACTGAGCTAAAGCCAGACTTGGGTAAGCCTTAACTCCGTGTTTACAATTTTGCTTTTCTAAATATTTTTTCTTTTCAAAAAACTGGACTCGCACTGTATCCTCAAGTCCAAATGGTCTCACGATATGAGCATCTCAAAGGAATAATATGAGTTCCATAGTTAGGCTACTATCCATGAATAGAACCTTATGTAGTTTTCTATAAGATGTTATTGTACATATATTGCACTAGGGTTGGCAAAGAGCCCCGTCGACTACTAAATTGATAGCATCCTATGGATTTCCTCAGAAATACAGTCAGACTAACTAACGATCATCATTTGGCAGTCTCTCTGCTACTTCTTGAGATAAACCTGGAGATAAGAGGTGGAGAGGACAGAAAGCAAATCATTATTTTTCTATCTTTTTTTTACCCCCTTTTTCTCCCCAATTTAAATCTTGTTTCATTGCTGCAACTCCCCAACTGGCTCGGGAGGCGAAGGTCGAGTCGTGCGTCCTCCGAAACATGACCTGTCAAACCGAGCTTCTTAACACCCGCTCGCCAGAAACCAGCCGCACCACTGTGTCGGAGGAAACACCGTTCACCTGACGACAGAGTTCAGCGTGCAGGCGCCCGGCCCACCACAAGGAGTTGCTAGAGCGTCCCCCCGGCCGAACCCTCCCCTAACCCGGACGTAGCTAGGCCAATTGTACGCCGCCCTATGGGACACCCGATCACGGCCGGGTGTGATACCACCCCGGGATCAAACCTGGGTCTGTAGTGGCGCTGCGATGCAGTGTCTTAGACCGCTGGGCTACTTGGGAAGCCCAGCAAAAGAAATTGTAGAGAACTTAACAAAAGTTCTACTACAACACATTTTGGTTGGATATTTTACCAACTGCTACGGTAAACTAACCAGCACACTGTTGCACAATAGAGCTTTCTGTGTATGTGTGTGTGTGTGTTCAGAAGCTTTCTCTTCCTATTTTCTGTTTCTCTATTTGTTTATTTTGTCATTAGTCTTTTCAAAAAGTTCAAATGTTTTCTTATAGGTGACCGACAGATGCAACTACAGAACAAAACATCCTTTAACTTTGTTTTATCTGCACAGTTTACCCAAAACAAGAAGCACAATTTCCTTCCTAGGATGCCCAAATGGCAGAAACCATTGAATGGGAAAGAGAGGGGAATTTGGTCAGCACCTTGAATGTGCCAAATCTGTCTGATGCAGGGATAATATAGTCTGGTAAATATTTTGAGAAGTGTTAACATATACAGTGCCTTACAAAAGTATCCATTCCCCTTGGCATTTTTCCTATTTTGTTGCATTACAACCTCTAATTTTTATTTGGATTTCATGTAATGGACATACACAAAATAGTCCAAATTGGTGAAGTGAAATGAAAAAAATTACTTGTTTCAAAAAAATGTAAAACGGAAAAGTGGTGCGTGCATATGTATTCACCCCCTTTGCTATGAAGCCCCTAAAATAGTTCTGGTGCAACCAATTACCTCCAGAAAAGCCCACCTGTGTGCAATCTAAGTGTAACATGATCTGTCACATGATTCAGTATACTGTATACAGTATACAGTATATATACACCTGTTCTGAAAGGTCCCAGAGTCTGTAACACCACTAAGCAAGGGGAACCACAATCCAAGTGGCACCATGAAAACTAAGGAGCTTTCCAAACAGGTCAGAAACAAAGTTGTAGAGAAGTACAGATCAGGGTTGGGTTATAAAAAAATATATAAATATTTGAACATCCCAAGGAGCACCGTTAAATCCATTATTAAAAAACGGAACGAATATGGCACCACAACAAACCTACCAAGAGCGGGCCGCCCACCAAAACTCATGGACCAGGCAAGGAGGCCATTAATCAGAGAGGCAACAAAGAGACTAAAGATAACCCTGAAGGAGCTGCAAAGCTCCACAGCGGAGATTGGACTATCTGTCCATACTAGAGTTCAACCGATTAATCGGAATGGCTGATTTAATTAGGGCCTATTTCAAGTTTTCATAACAATCGGTAATTGGTATTTTTGGACACCAATTGTGGATGATTAAAAAAAAAATGTTTTTAACAAGTCAGTTAAGAACAGATTCTTATTTTCTATAACGGCCTAGGAACGGAACTAGTCCAACGCTCTAACCACCTGCCTTACATTGCACTCCACGAGGAGCCTGCGTGGCAGGCTGACTACCTGTTACGCGAGGGCAGCAAGAAGCCAAGGTAAGTTGCTAGCTAGCATTAACTCATAAAAAACAATCAATCTTAACATAATCACTAGTTAACTACACATGGTTGATGATATTACTTGTTTAAGTGGCGTGTCCTGCGTTGCATATAATCGATGCGGTGCCTGTAAATGTCTCATCGAATCAAAGCCTACTTCGCCAAACGGGTGATGATTTAACAAGCGCATTTGTGAAAAAAGCACTGTCGTTGCACCAATGTGTACCTACCCATAAACATCAATGCCTTTCTTTAAAATCAATATACAAGTATATATTTTTAAACCTGCATATTTAGTTAATATTGCCTGCTAACATGAATTTGTTATAACTAGGGAGCAGTCAGGGTATATGCAGCAGTCAGGGTATATGCAGCAGTTTGGGCCACCTGGCTCGTTGTGAAGTCCATTTATTCCTAACAAAGACTGTAATTAATTTGCTAGAATTGTACATAATTATGACATAACATTGAAGGTTGTACAATGTAACAGCAATATTTAGACTTAGGAATGCCATCCGTTAGACAGAATAAACGCTTTGTTTTCGAAATGATAGTTTCCCGATTCGACCATATTAATGACCAAAGGCTCGTATTTCTGTGTGTTATTATGTTATAATTAAGTCTATGATTTGATATTTGATAGAGCAGTCTGACTGAGCGATGGTAGGCAGCAGCAGGCTCGTAAGCATTCATTCAAACAGCGCTTTCGTGCGTTTGCCAGCAGCTCTTCGCTCTGCTTCAAGCATTGAGCTGTTTATGACTACAAGCCTATCAACTCCCGAGATAGGCTGGTGTAACCGATGTGAAATGACTACCTAGTTAGCGGGGTGCATGCTAATAGCGTTTCAATCGGTGATGTCACTTGCTCTGAGATCTTGAAGTAGTTGTTCCCCTTGCTCTGCAAGGGCTGCCGCTTTTGTGGAGCGATGGGTAACGATGCTTCGAGGGTGGCTGTTGTCGATGTGTTCCTGGTTCGAGCCCAGGTAGGGGTGAGGAGAGGGACGGAAGCTATACTGTTACACTGGCAATATTATAGTGCCTATAAGAACATCCAATAGTCAAAGGTATATGAAATACAAATGGTATAGAGAGAAATAGTCCCATAATTCCTATAATAACTACAACCTAAAAATTCTTACCTGGGAATATTGAAGACTCGTGTTAATTATGGAGGTGGTCCCTGCACAGGGACAACTCAGCGGAATTTTCAGAGCGCCACCTATAGTACTTGAGTATAGTACTCGATAAATCTCAAACTTTCATAAAAATACACATGCAAGGTACTGAATTAAAGCTACACTCGTTGTGAATCTAGCCATCAAGTCAGATTTGTAAAATGCTTTTCGGCGAAAGCATGAGAAGCTATTATCTGATAGCATGCACCCCACAAAATACCAGCACGACACGTAAACAACAGATTTTGCGGTAGCCGGCGCTACCCAAAACGCAGAAATAAAATATAAAACATTCATTACATTGGACGACCTTCTTTGTTGGCACTCCTATATGTCCCATAAACATCACAATTGGGTCTTTTTCCCGATTAAATCCGTCATTGTATACCCAAAATGTAATTTGCTGAAGGCCAGTCTGATGCTGCAAAAAGCCCATTTACAAGACGCAACGTCACTTTTTAAAATTACAAAAGTCGCCTATAAACTTTTACAAATCACTTCAAACAACGTTTCTAAACCAACTTTAGGTATTAATAAACGTATTCGATAGCAGCAAGTCTGGAAATCATCGTCCATTTTTTCAGTTTCACAACATACTGTGGTGCGCCTCAAGAAAGGAGGGGCTTATTCGTGTTGTAACCAAGGATAAATAAATCAGAAAATGACAGCAATGGCGACATCGTGTGGCGACATCAAGCTGTAGGCGTTTACAGGGGGTCCTCATTTATTTTAGGTCGCCTTTAACAATACATTGAATGGCGGACGAATATTTTTTTGTTTGTTTTTGGTAAACAGTTTTACCAGGGATTTTTACTCCTAAACACGTTCTGTTATAGCCACAGACCCGATTTAACCAGTTTTAGAAACTTCAGAGTGTTTTCTATCCACACATACTTATCATTTGCATATACTATATTCCTGGCATGAGTAGCAGGACTTTGAAATGTTGCGCGATTTTTAACAAAACGCTGCGAAAATTCGCATCATCCATAACAGGTTTTAAAAAGAACCACCAGCTTTCATATGTTCTCTTGTTCTGAGGAAGGAAATGCAACGTTTGTTTTTTACATGGCACATATTGCACTTTTACTTTCTTCTCCAACACTTTGTTTTTGCATTATTTAAACCAAATTGATCATGTTTCATTATTTATTTGAGGCTAAATTGATTTTATTGATGTACTATATTAAGTTAAAATACATGTTAATTCAGTATTGTTGTAATTGTCATTATTACAAATACATTTTAAAAGATCGGCCGATTTAATCGGTATCTGCTTTTTTTGGTCCTCCAATAATCGGTATCGCCGTTGAAAAATCATTCAGTTGACCTCTAGTCCATAGGTTCACTTTAAAAGCCATACACTCCACAGAGCTGGGCTTTACGGAAGAGTGGCCAGAAAAATGCCTTTGCTTAAAGACAAAAATAAGCAAACATGTTTGGTGCTCGCCAAAAGGCATGTGGGAGACTAGCCAAACATATGGATGAAGATACGCTGGTCAGATGAGACAAAAATTTAGCTTTTTGGATATCAAGGACAACGCTATGTCTGGCACAAACACAACACCTCTCATCGCCCCGAGAATACAATCCCCACAGTGAAGCATGGTGGTGGCAGCATTATGCTGTGTGGATGTTTTTCAGTTTCGACTGGGAAACTGGTCAGAATTGAAGGAATGATGATGCTAAATAAACAGAAATTCTTCAGGGGAACCAGTCTTCCAGAGATTTGGGACTGGGAAGGAGCTTCACCTTCCAGCAGCATAGTGACCCTAAGCATACTGCTAATGCAACACTCGAATGGTTTAAGGGGAAACATTTAAATATCTTGGAATGGCTTAGTCAAAGCCCAGACCTCAATCCAAATGAGAATCTGTGGTATGACTTAAAGATTGCTTTTCACCAGTGGAACCCATCCAACTTCAAGGAGCTACAGCAGTTTTGACTTGAAGAATGGGCAAAAATCCCAGCGGATAGATGTGCCAAGCTTATAGAGACATACCCCAAGAGACTTGCAGCTATAATTGCCGCAAAAGGTGGCTCTACAAAGTTTTGACTTTGGGGGGGTGAATAGTTATGCATGCTCAAGTTTTCTGTTTTTTTTGTCTTATTGTTTGTTTCACAATAAAACATGTTTTGCATATTCAAAGTGGTAGGCATGTTGTGTAAATAAAATGTAACAAACAAAATCTATATTAATTCTAGGTTCTAAGGCAACAAAATAGGAAAAATGCCAAGGGGGGTGAATACTTTCACAAGCCACTGTAACACACTAACTACGTGTTTATACATTGTTTATGAAGTTTAGTTAATTCATCATCCCATTAATTCTTATTAACTTAATCATTATCAACTCACAAATTGCTATTAAGACTAAAAAGACTCTATTGGTGTATTAAATTGAAACCTCGTTTAAGGTTGTGATGATGGGTGTGTTGTTTTTATTGATAAATAAAATCAGTCAAGTACAAGGCTGTAAAGTTTTAGTGACATCTCCCCATGGGTCTCTCCCCTACATGCCACATGTTCTTTATGTGCTGACTCTTCATTTCATGAGTTCCATCTGCCCCAGAGATAAAAGTTGTTTTATATTCATTGTGACCCATCTGGACCTCAAACTTCTAGTTTACCACGTAAGGAAAAAGGTTTTCCCCACAATTTTTTTGTGTACTTTTAAAAATATACAGTACATCTGCTCATCCACAGCTATTTTACTACATTTCATAAGGTGTTGTAGACCTGTTTAATACGTCTCCCGACTCTAAATGCTCTTTTAGCTCAGTGATACAATAATGTTTTAACCCCAATGTTTGTCATATGCCAACTGCAGTCTAACAACCGTACAGCTGTTTACAGTATTCAGGTACTGTATGTTTGTGTGTTGTGTGTATTCTCTCTCTGTGTGTGCGGGTGCTTTACCTTTCTGTGCGCTCTCCTCTACTGTCCTCCTGTCTGTATGTCCTCCGCGGGGCGCCAACCCACTAGACCACCGGGACAACTCCTTCAGCCGTTCACGCTCCTCCTCCGTCACCTCCATTGACAAGGAGGCACGCGAGGCCATCACCTCCTTCCACTTCTGTGAGACATTCGCTCGGAAGGGGGACAGCACCATCACACCCTGCCTGTACGTGGGCACTTCCCTGGGCACAGTCCTGGCTGTGGCCCTCAACCTGCCTCCTGCTGGGGAACAGAGGCTACTGCAGCCTGTCATTGTCTTGCCTAGCGGTGGGTGTCTGGGTTTTGTGTAAATGGATGAGTGTGTGTGTGATTGTGCGAGTATGCAAAGGAATACATAAGGCATGCTAACAACTCTTTGCTATATGTTATCATATTTCTGTACACACATTACATCTGGCTCTACACATAATCTACAGTACCAGTCAAAAGTTTGGACACACCTACTCATTCTAGGGTTTTTCTTTATTTTTTACTATTTTTTTTACATTGTGGAATAATAGAAGATATCAAATCAAAGTTTATTTGTCACACGCGCCGAATACAACAAGTGTAGACCTTACCGTGAAATGCTTACTTACAACTCTTTAATCAACAGTACCGTTCAAGAAAAGTTAAGAAAATATTTACCAAAAAAACGAAAGTAAAATATAATAAAAAGTAACACAATAACATAACAATAACGAGGCTATATACAGCGGATACCTGTACCGAGTCAGTGTGTGGGGGTACAGGTTAGAGGTAATTTGCACATGTAGGTAGGGGTGAAGTGACTATGCATAGACAATAAACAGCGAGTACCAGCAGTGTACAAATGGAGGGGGTGGGGTGGCCATTTGATTAATTGTTCAGCAGTCTTATGGCTTGGGGTTAGAAGCTGTTAAAGAGCCTTTTTTGTCCTAGGCGCTCCAGTACCGCTTGCCGTGAGGTAGCAGAGAAAACAGTCTATGACTTGGGTGACTGGATTCTGACAATTTTATGGGCTTTCCTCTGACACCACCTATAATATAGGTCTTGGATTGCAGGAAGCTTGGCCCCAGTGATGTAGTGGGCCGTACGAACTACCCTCTGTAGCGCCTTACGGTCAGATGCCGAGCAGTTGCCATACGAGGCGGTGATGTAACCGGTCAGGATGCTCTCTGTTGCAGCTGTAGAACTTTATGAGGATCTGGGGACCTATGCAGAATCTAGATTGGGGGCACCATAAGCCACTTTGGGCTCATCCTGTCTTTATCTGTCATGTATTGTCATGTTGTGTCTTGTTTCTGTCCTTTCCCTTCACCCTGTCTCCCTCTGCTGGTCGTTATTAGGTTACCTTTTCTCCCCCTCTTTCCCCCAGCTGTTCCTTGTCTCCTCCTAACTACCTCGTCACCCCTTTTCCCACCTGTTCCCTTTTTCCCTCTGATTAGTCCTCTATATCTCTCTCTGTTCCTGCTCCTGTCTTTGTCGGATTCTTGTTTGTGTTATTCATGCCTGAACCAGACTATCGTCATGTTTGCTGCAACCTTGTCCTGTCCTGTCGGAATCTGCCGGTCCATCTGAGCCTACGTTTGTTTTGTTATTAAAGAAGCTCTGTTTACGTTAATTCGCTTTTGGGTCCTCATTCACGCACCTTAACAGAAGAATCCGACCAAGAATGGACCCAGCGACTTCGGATCCTCTCCACTCAGCCGTCGAGATCCAGGGAGCGATGCTAGGCAGACACGAGCAGGATTTGTCTGCTGCTCGACATGCCGTTGAGACCCTGGCCACCCAAGTCTCCAACCTCACAGAACAGGTTCACCATCTCCGCCTCGATCCACCGGCCACTTCCAGGGCTTTCGAATCTCCGGAGCCCAGAATCAATAACCCGCCGTGTTACTCTGGGGAGCCCACTGAATGCCGCTCGTTCCTCACCCAGTGTGATATTGTGTTTTCTCTCCAGCCCAACACTTACTCCAGGAGCACTGCTCGTGTCGCCTACGTCATATCTCTCCTTACTGGACGGGCTCGTGAGTGGGGCACGGCAATCTGGGAGGCAAGGGCTGAGTGTACTAACCAGTATCAGGACTTTAAGGAGGAGATGATACGGGTTTTTGATCGATCTGTTTTTGGGGAGGAGGCTTCCAGGGTCCTGTCTTCCCTATGTCAAGGTAATCGATCCATAACAGACTACTCTATTGAGTTTCGCACTCTTGCTGCCTCCAGTGGCTGGAACGAGCCAGCTTTGCTCGCTCGTTTTCTGGAGGGTCTCCGCGCAGAGGTAAAGGATGAGATTCTCTCCCGGGAGGTTCCTTCCAGCGTGGATTCCTTGATTGAACTCGCTATTCGCATTGAGCGACGGGTTGATCTTCGTCACCGAGCTCGTGGAAAGGAGCTCGCGTTCTCCGTTGCCCCCCTCTCCGCATCACTACCATCTTCCTCTGCCGGCTCGGGTGCTGAGCCTATGCAGCTGGGAGGTATCCGCATCTCGACTAAGGAGAGGGAACGGAGAATCACCAACCGCCTCTGTCTCTATTGCGGTTCTGCTGGTCATTTTGTCACTTCATGTCCAGTAAAAGCCAGAGCTCATCAGTAAGCGGAGGGCTACTGGTGAGCGCTACTACTCCTGTCTCTCCTTCAAGATCCTGCACTACCTTGTCGGTCCATCTACGCTGGACCGGTTCGTCAGCTTCCTGCAGTGCCTTAATAGACTCTGGGGCGGAGGGCTGTTTTATGGACGAGACCTGGGCTCGGGAACATGACATTCCTCTCAGACAGTTAAGGGAGTCCACGGCCTTGTTCGCCCTGGATGGTAGTCCTCTCCCCAGGATTCAGCGTGAGACGCTACCTTTAACCCTCACTGTTTCTGGTAATCATAGCGAAACCATTTCTTTTTTAATTTTTCGTTCACCTTTTACACCTGTTGTTTTGGGCCATCCCTGGCTAGTTTGTCATAATCCTTCCATTAATTGGTCTAGTAATTCTATCCTCTCCTGGAACGTCTCTTGTCATGTGTAATGTTTAATGTCTGCTATCCCTCCTGTTTCCTCTGTCTCTTCTTCACAGGAGGAGCCTGGTGATTTGACAGGGGTGCCGGAGGAATATCACGATCTGCGCACGGTGTTCAGTCGGTCCAGGGCCACCTCTCTTCCTCCACACCGGTCGTATGATTGTAGTATTGATCTCCTTCCGGGAACCACTCCCCCCCGGGGTAGACTATACTCTCTGTCGGCTCCCGAACGTAAGGCTCTCGAAGATTATTTGTCTGTAGCTCTTGCCGCCGGTACCATAGTCCCCTCCTCCTCTCCCGCCGGAGCGGGGTTTTTTTTTGTTAAGAAGAAGGACGGGTCCCTGCGCCCCTGCATAGATTATCGAGGGCTGAATGACATAACAGTGAAGAATCGTTATCCGCTTCCTCTTATGTCTTCAGCCTTCGAGATCCTGCAGGGAGCCAGGTTTTTCACTAAGTTGGACCTTCGTAACGCTTACCATCTCGTGCGCATCAGGGAGGGGGACGAGTGGAAGACGGCGTTTAACACTCCGTTAGGGCACTTTGAATACCGGGTTCTTCCTTTCGGCCTCGCTAACGCTCCAGCTGTCTTTCAGGCATTAGTCAATGATGTCCTGAGAGACATGCTGAACATCTTTGTTTTCGTTTACCTTGACGATATCCTGATTTTTTCACCGTCACTCCAGATTCATGTTCAGCACGTTCGACGTGTCCTCCAGCGCCTTTTAGAGAATTGTCTTTTTGTGAAGGCTGAGAAGTGCACTTTTCATGCCTCCTCCGTCACATTTCTCGGTTCTGTTATTTCCGCTGAAGGCATTAAGATGGATCCCGCTAAGGTCCAAGCTGTCATTGATTGGCCCGTCCCTAAGTCACGCGTCGAGCTGCAGCGCTTTCTCGGCTTCGCGAACTTCTATCGTCGTTTCATCCGTAATTTCGGTCAGGTGGCAGCTCCTCTCACAGCCCTTACTTCTGTCAAGACGTGCTTTAAGTGGTCCGTTTCCGCCCAGGGAGCTTTTGATCCCCTCAAGAATCGTTTTACATCCGCTCCTATCCTTGTTACACCTGACGTCTCTAGACAGTTCGTTGTCGAGGTTGACGCGTCAGAGGTGGGCGTGGGAGCCATTCTTTCTCAGCGCTCCCTCTCTGACGACAAGGTCCACCCATGCGCGTATTTTTCTCATCGCCTGTCGCCGTCGGAACGTAACTATGATGTGGGAAACCGCGAACTGCTCGCCATCCGCTTAGCCCTAGGCGAATGGCGACAGTGGTTGGAGGGGGCGACCGTTCCTTTTGTCGTTTGGACTGACCATAGGAACCTTGAGTACATCCGTTCTGCCAAACGACTTAATGCGCGTCAGGCGCGTTGGGCGCTGTTTTTCGCTCGTTTCGAGTTCGTGATTTCTTATCTTCCGGGCTCTAAGAACACCAAGCCTGATGCTTTATCTCGTCTCTTCAGTTCTTCAGTAGCCTCCACTGACCCCGAGGGGATTCTCCCTGAGGGGCGTGTTGTCGGGTTGACTGTCTGGGGAATTGAGAGGCAGGTAAAGCAAGCACTCACTCACACTCCGTCGCCGCTCGCTTGTCCTAGGAACCTTCTTTTCGTTCCCGTTCCTACTCGTCTGGCCGTTCTTCAGTGGGCTCACTCTGCCAAGTTAGCCGGCCACCCTGGCGTTCGGGGTACGCTTGCTTCCATTCGCCAGCGTTTTTGGTGGCCCACCCGGGAGCATGACACGCGTCGTTACGTGGCTGCTTGTTCGGTCTGCGCGCAGACTAAGTCCGGTAGCTCCCCTCCTGCCGGCCGTCTCAGGCCGCTTCCCATTCCCTCTCGACCGTGGTCTCACATCGCCTTAGATTTTGTCACCGGACTGCCTTCGTCAGCGGGGAAGACTGTTATTCTTACGGTTGTCGATAGGTTCTCTAAGGCGGCTCATTTCATTCCCCTTGCTAAGCTTCCTTCTGCTAAAGAGACGGCACAAATCATCATCGAGAATGTTTTCAGAATTCATGGCCTTCCGTCAGACGTCGTTTCGGACAGAGGTCCGCAATTCACGTCTCAATTTTGGAGGGAGTTTTGCCGTTTGATTGGGGCTTCCGTCAGTCTCTCTTCCGGCTTTCACCCCCAGTCTAACGGTCAAGCAGAACGGGCCAATCAGACTATTGGTCGCATCTTACGCAGTCTTTCTTTTCGTAACCCTGCGTCTTGGTCAGAACAGCTCCCCTGGGCAGAATACGCCCACAACTCGCTTCCTTCGTCTGCGACCGGGCTATCTCCTTTTCAGAGTAGCCTCGGGTACCAGCCTCCGTTGTTCTCATCTCAGTTCGCCGAGTCCAGCGTTCCCTCCGCTCAGGCTTTTGTCCAACGTTGCGAGCGCACCTGGAAGAGGGTCAGGTCTGCACTTTGCCGTTATAGGGCGCAGACTGTAAGAGCTGCTAATAAGCGTAGAACTAAGAGTCCTAGATATTGTCGCGGTCAGAGAGTTTGGCTCTCCACTCAGAACCTTCCCCTTAAGACGGCTTCTCGCAAGTTGACCCCGCGGTTCATTGGTCCGTTCCGTATTTCTCAGGTCATTAATCCTGTCGCAGTGCGACTTCTTCTTCCGCGATATCTTCGTCGCGTCCACCCGGTCTTCCATGTCTCCTGTGTTAAGCCCGTTCTTCGCGCCCCCGCTCGTCCCCCCCCGCCCCCCCCCCCCCCCATCCTTGTCGAGGGCGCACCTATCTACAGGGTCCGTAAGATTTTGGACATGCGTCCTCGGGGCCGTGGTCACCAGTACCTAGTGGATTGGGAGGGGTACGGTCCTGAGGAGAGGAGTTGGGTTCCCTCTCGGGACGTGCTGGACCGTGCGCTGATCGATGATTTCCTCCGTTGCCGCCAGGTTTCCTCCTCGAGTGCGCCAGGAGGCGCTCGGTGAGTGGGGGGGTACTGTCATGTATTGTCATGTTGTGTCTTGTTTCTGTCCTTTCCCTTCACCCTGTCTCCCTCTGCTGGTCGTTATTAGGTTACCTTTTCTCCCCCTCTTTCCCCCAGCTGTTCCTTGTCTCCTCCTAACTACCTCGTCACCCCTTTTCCCACCTGTTCCCTTTTTCCCTCTGATTAGTCCTCTATATCTCTCTCTGTTCCTGCTCCTGTCTTTGTCGGATTCTTGTTTGTGTTATTCATGCCTGAACCAGACTATCGTCATGTTTGCTGCAACCTTGTCCTGTCCTGTCGGAATCTGCCGGTCCATCTGAGCCTACGTTTGTTTTGTTATTAAAGAAGCTCTGTTTACGTTAATTCGCTTTTGGGTCCTCATTCACGCACCTTAACATTATCTGCACCAGGCGTTATCTTAATCCCCGACCCTGGCCTAATTTCCCAGATGCCAGGATGTCTAAGAACCATTGAGGTCTTTGTTATACTCCTCTCTATTCCAGTTACATCCACCAGCCTGTCACTGGAATGCCAGCTGTAGGTTTTATCACCAAGTTAATCTATTGTCAGCTCAAGATATCTCTAGTAAAACCATATGCCCAGAATAGCTGCAGGGTGCTAGAGCAGAGACCATAAAACACAGCATTAGCAGGACAGAAATATCTTACTGTTAAGTAAATCATTTTTAAATAACCAACAAATAAGGTACATTTGTAATTGTTCTATTTTCTGTCTGTTTCTTGGTCCAAGAAAGTCTATTCTTCTTATTGGTGTCCATTAGTAGTGGTTTCTTTCCTGTGGCGGTCCTCATGAGAGCCAGTTTCATCATTGCGCTTGATGGTTTTTGCGACTGTACTTTAAGAAACGTTCAAAGTTCTTGAAATGTTCCGCATTGACTGACCTTCTTGTCTTAAATATTGATGGACTGCCATTTCTCTTTGCTTATTTGAGCTGTTCTTGCCATGATATGGACTTGGTCTTTACCCAAATAGAGCTATCTTCTGTATACCACCGCTACCTTGTCACAACACAACTGATTGACTCAAACGCATTAAGTAGGAAACAAATTCCACAAATTAACTTTTAAGAAGGCACACCTGTTAATTGAAATGCATTCCAGGTGACTACCTCATGAAGCTCGGTGAGAGAATGTCAAGAGTGTGCAAAGCTGTCATCAAGGCAAAAAATATACTTTGATTTGTTTAACACTTCTCCTACATGGTTCCATATGTGTTATTTCATAGTTTTGATGTCTTCACTATTATTCTACAATGTAGAAAATAGTAAAAAATATAGAAAAAAAACTTTTAATGAGTAGGTGTGTCCAAGCTTTCGATAACACGTAGATATAATTTAAACACGCTAACATCTCCATTCCCCTATCTGTCCAGGTACCCTGGGGCGTCTGAAGGGCAGTATCCTGAGGATGGCCTTCCTGGACAACACGGGCACCTTCCTTCCCCCTGCCTTCGAACTGTGGTACGAGCCCAACGCCGTGGGCGCCGACAGTGAGGAGCGAGACAAAGCCCGTAAACGCCGCCCGGTCTCTGTCTCGCCCTCCACCTCCCAGGAGCTGCAGGAGAGCCAGTATGCGGTGGTGTGCTCTGAGAAACAGGCTAAGGTCATAGCACTGCCCTCCCAGAACTGCATATTCAAGCACAGCATCACAGAGACATCGTTCGTCCTGAGGGCTGACGTGGTCCAGATGAACATAGGGAACTGTGTGGCCTGTTTCTGTGCTAACGGACACATCATGACCCTCAGGTGAGTCAGTGGGCCATGCAACCACACACAGGTTAGAAATACATACATTAAAGCTAATTGATAATACCTATTTTACAATAGCTTATTGAATGCTAAGGTTAGACTGAAGGTTTCTAGATTAAAAGTTATTTTTCTGGACACGGCCAGTAGAATGATGTTGTGTTTGAGTAAAAATGTGCTGTATGTGGTCTCCATCTTTGTCTGAAGTCTGCCGGGGCTGAGACCGTTGCTTGATGTAAACTACCTGCCGCTGACAGACATGCGGATAGCCCGGACCTTCTGCTTCACCAACCTGGGCCAGGCCATGTACCTCACCTCCCCCACTGAGATACAGAGGATCACATACAGCCAGGAGACCTGCGAGAACCTGCAGGTTAGGACCTCACAAATACACCCACACAAGAACTCAGGCATGCACGCTAACACACACACACACACACACAATCAATATACATGCATTTATGTGTGTATGTGCGTGTTTCAGGAGATGCTAGGAGAACTATTCACACCAGTGGAGACCCCGGAGGCTCCCAACCGAGGATTCTTCAAGGGGCTTTTTGGGGGAGGAGCAACTTCCCTGGACAGAGAGGAGCTATGTGAGTGACACATACACAGGATGTACATACATACTGTACACACAGAAACTCTATTCTTCATCGTAATACATCCAAAGTCCCTAACACAGCAGGCACTAAGATGACATACTCAGTGTAAGTTTGATATCTGTTACAAGTCTCTCCCTTTCTGTGCCTATTGTATCTCCCAATCACCTGCCTCTTCCTCTCTCTTTGTCTTTCTGAATCTCCCTCTCACACGTCCTACCTTCCCCTCTCTCTCTCTTTCCTCTCCACCTCTCTTTCTACCCTTTTCCTCCAGTTGGTGAGATGCAGGCGGGTAAAGCATCCCGTGGCCTTGCCCAGCACATCCCGGGTCCTCAGGGCCTGGAAGGCATGAAGGGGGCAGCCTCGGGCGTGGTGGCGGACCTGGCACGTGCCCGGATAGCGCTGGACGAGAGAGGGCAGAAACTGGGCGAGCTGGATGAGAGGACGGCCGCCATGCTGGCCAGCGCAGACTCCTTTGGCAAACACGCCCACGATGTAAGAAAGAGAGACATTACATTGTGAGACAAAACATAAAACTGATCTTAGATCAGCTTCCTCCGATACTCCTAGAAGATGCTGCATGTACAGTGTCACGTATAGCCCCTAGAGGAAGACAAATGGCAGTTTTCTGTAACACTAGTTTTTCATTTTCCCCTCTCTCCACAGATGATGCTGAAGTGCAAAGACAAGAAGTGGTACCAGTTCTGATCTGAAAGAGGGGAGCAGAGCCAAAGGGACACTGCTTCATCCGGACTCTACATGCCCCCCTCCTCCATCTCTCCGTCCATACATCCTTCCATCTCTCCTTCCTTCGCTGGACACGTGGGATACTCTTCCCTAGCACAATGTTGTATACTGTATTTACCTCAGTCATAAGGTTTCATATGAGGAACGGACTAGAGAGAAGGACAAACTGGAAAAAAAGGTGTCCTTTTTATTGTTATATTTTGTTTGTTTTCCCCTCTGTGGCCAGCCAGTTGGTTGGAGCTCTGGGATTCCCTCATCCTCATTCGCCAAAATGTTCTGTGCGGTCGTCTCTGCTCCAACCAATCCTGGGCCAGTATACTAAAGACAAAAACAGACACAACTGAGAAAAAAATTAACAACGAAGAAAAAACAACTACAAAAAAAATCTCAAAAAGGAAAAAGATGAAAAAAAAAAAAGATATATATATATATACAGTGCCTTGCGAAAGTATTCGGCCCCCTTGAACTTTGCGACCTTTTGCCACATTTCAGGCTTCAAACATGAAGATATAAAACTGTATTTTTTTGTGAAGAATCAACAACAAGTGGGACACAATCATGAAGTGGAACGACATTTATTGGATATTTCAAACTTTTTTAACAAATCAAAAACTGAAAAATTGGGCGTGCAAAAGTATTCAGCCCCTTTACTTTCAGTGCAGCAAACTCTCTCCAGAAGTTCAGTGAGGATCTCTGAATGATCCAATGTTGACCTAAATGACTAATGATGATAAATACAATCCACCTGTGTGTAATCAAGTCTCCGTATAAATGCACCTGCACTGTGATAGTCTCAGAGGTCCGTTAAAAGCGCAGAGAGCATCATGAAGAACAAGGAACACACCAGGCAGGTCCGTGATACTGTTGTGAAGAAGTTTAAAGCCGGATTTGGATACAAAACGATTTCCCAAGCTTTAAACATCCCAAGAAGCACTGTGCAAGCGATAATATTGAAATGGAAGGAGTATCAGACCACTGCAAATCTACTAAGACCTGGCCGTCCCACTAAACTTTCAGCTCATACAAGGAGAAGACTGATCAGAGATGCAGCCAAGAGGCCCATGATCACTCTGGATGAACTGCAGAGATCTACAGCTGAGGTGGGAGACTCTGTCCATAGGACAACAATCAGTCGTATATTGCACAAATCTGGCCTTTATGGAAGAGTGGCAAGAAGAAAGTCATTTCTTAAAGATATCCATAAAAAGTGTTGTTTAAAGTTTGCCACAAGCCACCTGGGAGACACACCAAACATGTGGAAGAAGGTGCTCTGGTCAGATGAAACCAAAATTGAACTTTTTGGCAACAATGCAAAACGTTATGTTTGGCGTAAAAGCAACACAGCTCATCACCCTGAACACACCATGCCCACTGTCAAACATGGTGGTGGCAGCATCATGGTTTGGGCCTGCTTTTCTTCAGCAGGGACAGGGAAGATGGTTAAAATTGATGGGAAGATGGATGGAGCCAAATACAGGACCATTCTGGAAGAAAACCTGATGGAGTCTGCAAAAGACCTGAGACTGGGACGGAGATTTGTCTTCCAACAAGACAATGATCCAAAACATAAAGCAAAATCTACAATGGAATGGTTCAAAAATAAACATATCCAGGTGTTAGACTGGCCAAGTCAAAGTCCAGACCTGAATCCAATCGAGAATCTGTGGAAAGAACTTAAAATTGCTGTTCACAAATGCTCTTCATACAACCTCACTGAGCTGGAGCTGTTTTGCAAGGAGGAATGGGAAAAAATGTCAGTCTCTCGATGTGCAAAACTGATAGAGACATACCCCAAGCGACTTACAGCTGTAATCGCAGCAAAAGGTGGCGCTACAAAGTATTAACTTAAGGGGGCTGAATAATTTTGCACGCCCAATTATTCAGTTTTTGATTTGTTAAAAAAGTTTGAAATATCCAATAAATGTTGTTCCACTTCATGATTGTGTCCCACTTGTTGTTGATTCTTCACAAAAAAATACAGTTTTATATCTTTACGTTTGAAGCCTGAAATGTGGCAAAAAGGTCGCAAAGTTCAAGGGGGCCGAATACTTTCGCAAGGCACTGTATATATATATATATATACATAATTATATATACATAAATCTATATAAATGATCAACACTGTATTCACTTCCGACTGTCAAGTGCAAAACAACAAGAGGAGAACTTCACAGATGGAGCGAAACTGGTGGCGGGCATAAGAAGCTCTACTCAAAGTCACAGGATGTGTTGTCATAGTGACAGCCGGCTCTATGCAGAGAGTTGCAGGATTAAAAAAGCAAGTCATTCCAATGTACACTGGATCCTTTCTCCTTGATCCAACTAGACTCTCCTCATCATATGGATTCACTGTTTTCATATTGTTCCCAACTGTATTATACATGTATTAATTTCCTTCCTCTTGTGTATCGTTAATTTTAAGCTCAGTCTGTTTTACTTGAAATCTGTTTTTATTTGTTCTTAGTTGTCGTGAATGTTGTGAATTATGATATATTTTGATTTGGTAATGTTGCCAGTATGTTTTGTAGCTTTGTCAAACTCCCATTAATTGATCCTTATAAAAAGGGCTGGATTCAAAAAGAGGGCATGGATATAAAATACATAGATCTATCATGCAGATCAGTACACGTCACCATAAATAATGTGTCATACCAGGTATCACACACATCAGAAATCTAAAAGCAAGATCAGAACTCTAGAAGCAAGACTGTCAGTGTCTCCTCTCCCTGAAGTGTTTAATTTGACATGTAAATGCTACCTTCCCCCCCTGCCATTAACATCTACTACAGTTTGGCTTTAATAATGACTCTGTGTGAATTATGTCAGTGTTACAGTAGGCCTATACACTGCTAGTGTATCCACACCTATTGGATTGGTTTTCAGGAGTAATATTGTATGGACATGAACTCCTCGAGTGCACATACACTTGGAGATTACTACAGTATATACACATGGGAAAACCTATTTGTGTGTGTTGATATATGCAGGAATATATATATATGTACATTCAGGCAAAGTCATGCATTTTTAAAGACAGAAACTTTTTTTTTTCTTTTTTCCGTAAAATAACTTTGTCAGTGTGAGTGGTCTATTAATTCACATTTTATATATTGAAGTGTAAGAGACGCTGCTATATGTGTAGTGTGTCGGAACTGTCCTCTGTTTCTGTCCCCATTTCAGTGGTGAAAACACTCATATGTATCTACTTTAATGTTCTGCCAGGCTTCTCTACCATTCTTTTGTAAATAGGTAAATAGTTTGACAATCTAAGACCAATTGAAAAGTGGTTGACATTGCTCAAGCAAGCGACACAAGGACAGCTGCCATATTTTTTCTAACGCCAAAGAATTATTTTAGCTTTCGTTTCATTGTTCTATTACTCAACTCTATTACTCAATTACTCAACTTACTCAACATACCAAGTGTTTCACTAATTGAAATACAATAGGTCTAGGTCTGTCTATACAGGGCCTCTGGGAACTGTGCATTCTGACTCGGTCACTGAGTTAGGTTCCAGTTCTTTCTTCTCGAAGACCTTTTCGACTCATCCCGATAGGAGATGGCTGGTTAGGTTGGAGTAAGATTACAGCAACTCAACCGTGAGGCCACTAGTGAGGGTAGCAGGTTTTCAGAATCGAACACAACTATTGTATTCACAATATTGTGCCCTTCATAAAAGTTTTTACCAACTTCTAAACAACATTTGACCAGCACAGTATCTTTCAAGGTAGACGTTGCCACAAGCAGCATCGCAGATATTGAGATGAGCGAGATGCAAGATTTTCCTCTCACACAATCACACAGTATAGGTGCATGTGTGTTGGGTAGCCAGGGTGCCAAAATAGCGAAGAAGTTGAGCATCGTGCTTCAACGCTCTTAGTTGTTGCAGAAATTGACCCACCATGCTATTTACTTTTTGCAACTACGTCATATTGCTGAGTCTACCTTTAATGTTCAACTTTGCTGTCTTTTCCTTTCCTATTTTCAGTTGTACATTGTTCTTTAAAATTTTTTGGTTTGTTGTATGATCAACAATGTCTTTCTTGTCTGAAATACTTGATTTCCATGACCAAGCTTTCTGTATCCAATCAATTGTGGGAAATCGCCAAGAAAAAAAGAAAAGTCAGTAACCACGGTAAGTAGAGGATGTCTACATCAGCAGGATGATGCAACCTCTGTGTAATGTGGCTCCATCATAGACCGGCCTCGCATGTTCAGTGTCCGAGTCTGCACACATCATGCTTCAACTCTCCCTCGCTTGTCTTCTAATTGCATTCTCCTTCTACTCCAGTAGCAGTTCCAAGTGGCTCATGTTGGTGATGCTAACTAACAGGTTTGGTCTCCTTCTCTGTGTTCTAGTATGCATTGTTGTGTGGATGTCGGTAGGTAGCCCTGCTTCAATCTTCCAAGGTGGAAAGAATACTTCAGGAAAAAAACAACTAGTCTATGATTGAGGTCCTTCCCTTCCCTTCTAGCTCTCTTTTATTTTTCTATTCGATTTTTTTTAATGTGTTTTTTCTTGTCTTTGAGTGAGTTGTTTCTTGCCTATACTCAGTATGCAGTATTCTTCTTACCTGGTATGATTCATACTAATTTACAAGAGGGAGTCTGTCCGCCATAATGCCATTTCTGTCCTGGATTTAACAGTTATCAGTGGGTTGCAGTATTTTCTCATTGTAGCCAATTTTCTTGTACAGTTTTATGCAAATTTCACATGGATGTTTATGACTTTCTCTGCTGCCACAAACAATTTAGAAATTATGTAGATAGAAATTACTGTGCAACGGAAAATAAAAGTGGAAAAAATGTATACCTTTGGTGGTGGTTTATTCTCCATGTCCATCATGAACCCTAAAGTAAATGCACTGCCATCTTTTGCAGGGTAGTGCTGCTTCTTTCATACAGTTGTTGCTCAAATAAGTCTATTAACACAGAGGAATTTGTTAGAGTACTCATTTGAGAAGGCCAAAGCCATTGTCTTACAGCATTGATACACCATCTGGGGTATCTAAAAGAACAAGGGTGCTGACGGTGCTGCAGCACCCCCTGACAAATCTGAATAACTAAACAAATATTAACCTTCCAAATATCTATAACGTGAGTTTTTTTATGCATGTGATGTCAGAATGCTCTCACTATTCCAATGTGATTGCTAAGCAACAGGACAGTTAAAACTTCTTATGGCTTGGGGGCGCTATTTTCACGTCCGGATGAAAAGTGTGCCCAAAGTAAACTGGCTGCTACTCAGGCCCAGAAACTTATGCATATAACATATAAGATGTTATATGCATATAATTTGGTATATTTGGATAGAAAGCACTCTGAAGTTTCTAAAACTGTTTGAATGAAGTCTGTGAGTATAACAGAACTGATTTGGCAGGCTAAAACCCGAGCACAATCCATCCAGGGAATTGTTTTTTTGAGGTCAATCTGTTTTCCATTGGTTTTCTACGGTAAGGATGTTTTAATAGAAATATCCTTGCAGTTCCTATAGCTTCCACTAGATGTCAACAAGTCTTTAGAAATTGGTTGATGTTTTTCTTTAGAGAAATGAAGAAGTATCCCTGTTATTTTCCTGTGTCACTCCAGGTGCACTCTCATGATTTGGTGCGCACGACCTAGAACATGCTTTCTTTGTTTTCGTCCGGTATTGAACGCTGTTTATCCCGGCTTAAATTTGATAGATTATTTACGTAAAAAAATAACTAAAGTTGTATTACCAAAGTTGTTTGAAATGTTTGGACAAAGATTACAGGTAACTTTGGAGATTTTGTAGTCATGTAGCGTAAGTTGGACCCTGTATTTTTCTGGATCAAAAGCGCCAAATAAATTGACATTTTGGATATATAACGATGGAATTAATCGAACAAAAGGACCATTTGTGATGTTTATGGGACATATTGGAGTGCCAACAGAAGAAGCTCGTCAAAGGTAAGGCATGAATTAATTTGAATTTGGCGCTCTGCCATTTCACTGGATGTTGTCAAATCGATCTCGCTAAAGGGATTTGATCCTTAACCTACGTTGCCCTTAAACCAAGACACGCTGCCTGCTAATTATCTATAGGCTATGTTTCAATCAGTCAATTTCAAATGATTTTCTATCAAGTTTTATTTTCTAATAACAATTTGAATTGAGGTATCATTAATTCGCATAGATGTAGCCCATTTCACTGCTGTGGATAGTTTATGTTTGGGGGCTTTACTGAGCTGCACAAACTTCTCTTTTCGAGGAGAGCCCAAGCACTTCCCCAGTGTTTCCACAGATCAAGTAAGCAGTCTAGCACAAACTTTTCCCCCTGGCACATTTTCTGGATGGTTCGCATTGCCTTCATTGTTGTTTTCCTTACAAATAATACCTTTGGACGGGTGCTTTCCTATCCAAGTAAGTGTCTTATTTTCTGTATATCGTGTTGTCGTTTCTACTGTAGCATACAGTATATAAAATGCATACGGAAAGTATTCAGACCCCTTCCTTTTTTCCACATTTCGTTATGTTACAGCCTTATTTCAATCTACACACAATACCCCATAAAGACAAAGTGAAAATAGTTTTTTACATTTTTTTGAAAATGTATTAAAAATAAAAACTGAAATATCTTATTTACATAAGTATTCAGACTCTTTGCTATGATACTCAAAATTGAGCTCAGGTGCATCCTGTTTCCACAACTGTTTCCACAACAACTCTGGTAAATTCAATTGATTGGACATGATTTGACAGTGCATGTCAGAGCAAAAATCAAGCCATGACGTCGAAGGGAAGGGTAAAACATTTCTGCAGCATTGAAGCTCCCCAAGAACACAGTGGCCTCCATCATTCTTAAATGGAAGATGTTTGGAACCACCAAGACTCCTGCTAGAGCTGGCTGCCCAGACAAACTGAGCAAGTGGGGGAGAAGGGCTTTGGTTAGGAAAGTGACCAAAAACCCCCAAGTCATTTTGACCGAGCTCCAGAGTTCCTCTATGGAGATGGGAGAACCTTCCAGAAGGACAACCATCTCTACAGCACTCCACCAATCAGTCCTTTATGGTAGAAATTGGCAAGAGACACCTAAAGGACTCTCAGATCATGACAAACATAATTATCTGATCTGCTCAAACCATGATTGAAATCTTTGGCCTGAATGCCAAGCATCACATCTGGAGGAAACCTGTCACCATCCCTACAGTGATGCATGGGGGTGGCAGCATCATGGTGTGGGGATGTTTTTCAGCAGCAGGAACTGGGAGACTGAGGGAAGGGAAAGATGAATGGAGCAAAGTACAGAGAGATCCTTGATAAAAGCCTACTCCAGACCGCTTAGGACCACAGACCAGGGCAAAGGTTTACATTCCAACTGGACAATGACCCTAAGCACACAGCCAAGAAAGTGCAGGAGTGGCTTTGGGACAAATCTCTGAATGTCCTTGAGTGGTCCAGCCAGAGCCCGGACTTGAACGTGCAGCGAAACTCCCCATCCAACCTGACAGAGTTTGAGAGGATCTGAAGAGAAGAATGGGAGAAACTCCCCAAATACAGGCGTGCCAAGCTTGTAGGGTCATTCCCAAGACTCAAGGCTGTAATCGCTGCCAAATATGCTTCAACAAAGTACTGAATAAAGATTCTGAATTTTTATGTAAATGTGTTATTTCTGTTAGTTTTTCTTTATACATTTGCACAAATTTCTAAAAACGTGTAATTGCTTTGTCATTATGGGGTATTGTGTGTAGATTGATGAGGGGAAAAAATTATTTAATCCATTTTAGAATAAGGCTACAACGCAACAAAATGTGAGAAAAGTCAATGGGTCTGAATACTTTCCAAAGGAGTTATATGTACAATATGTATTGAGCATAATGTATTTGCAGTTGTATTGACATGTTTTCAAGTACTGGTAACAAATCATGAATTCCAATTATTGCATAGATTGGAATGAACACCTATAATGTGTGTAAAATACTTTTTTGAAGGTTGACCTGATTATAATGAGCCAATGCTAAGCTATTTGCAGCTATGTGTGGCGCCATGTTCGTTGACATTATACAGTGCACTCTGTCAATGTCTGTCAGACCAAAGATGTTATAGCAAAATTATGTGAAGTAATGGTTCACTCATCTTTCGAGTATACTTCCGGAAATTGATGAAGGGAAGTGAATGATAGTTGACAACACACTCCCTTCAAAATGCAAACTATTGCTTGATGCAAAAGAAATAACATGGTGCTGAGCACAAATTATCCATTGCCAATTATTTTGATCAATGGTGAGCTCACCCATGATGTGATAAATTGTAAATAATGATTGCTATATGCTTATTCATATTGTAGATTCTGTCAGCCGAGATTTAGCTAAATATGACCGCTTGTGTTATGCCAATCTTTCCTCAGTTAGCGCTAGGACTAATGTAGCCTACATTTCCAGTTTGTATGATGTGTTATGCTGTTGCAACTTCTGTGCATGTCTGAACAGTGCATCCCCAAAAAACTTGTCACATTCAGGACATAACTTTGTAAGGACTGTGTTTGTGCAAAATGTTTCTGAGAAAAAACATTGTTGCCAGCTCAAACGCTGACTGTTGTGTCAATCGAAACTGGACGTTCTAAAAAAGCATTCTAATCACACCGGTTTGAGCGTACGCTGCAGGGACCGCTGTAGAATGATCACACCCGTTTATTGGTACGTGTGAAAGGGTTAAAAAAAAAATATATATATATACAGGCGCAGTGGTCTAAGGAGTACTAGCTGTGCCACTAGAGATTCTGGATTCGAGTCCAGGCTCTGTCGCACCCGGCCGCGATCGCGAGACCCATGGGATGGCGCACAATTGGCCCAGCGTCTTCCGGGTTAGGGGAGAGTTTGGCCTGCAGGGATGTCCTTGCGACTCCTGTGCCGGGCGCAGTGCACGCTGACACGGTCAGTGTGGCTTGGTTGGGTTATGTTTCGGAGGATGCATGGCTCTCGACCTTCACCTCTCCTGAGTCCGTACGGGAGTTGCAGCGATGAGACAAGACTGTAACTACCAATTGGACACTACGACATTGGGGAGAAAACAGTGTAAAAAATATTAATTAAAAAAAATAAACTATAAAATTAATGAATACAAATCTGGTACTTATTTTTCACAAAAGTCGTGCCCAGTGCCTTTACAAGTTCTGTGTAAGCAGGCCTATATAGCAATCTGTAGCGCGGGCAAACATTTTTTTTTTACAAAAATAGTGCACTGGGCCTTGACTAGTCCTGTATTACAGGACCGATATGTATAAATATTTAAATAACGTCATAATTCCCTCAATCTAAGTTTGTCCCGACAGATGTAGCCTACTGAATAGCCTATCATGGTTCTCCAACCCTGTTCTTGGAGAGCTACCATCTAGTAGGTTTTCAGTCCAACCCCACTTGTAACCAACCCGATTCATTTTTCATTGTGGGAGAGCCTAAAATGCATCCTCCAATTACACCGTTTGCCTATGCCCACACATACTGTCTCAAGAAAATGTTATACTTTAATACCCTCAAACTCCAAGTTTGATAAACTTAATGAAAAATGACACCGAAGAGGATGGCGGACGTTTTACAAGCTCCTAAATAAATGTGCAATTTTGTTAGATTGTAACTTGTTTTCTAACTTATTTTGTACATAATGTTGCTGCTACCATCTCTCATGACAGAAAATAACTTCTGGACATCAGAACAGCGATTGTTCACCATGAACTGGAAGAAGCTTTTTCCTTTAACGAGTCCGATGAGAAGGATATAATGCTTTCCCGGGAACAGGCCCAAATCCCCGTCATTGGTGTGAAGAAAAGACGGAGGAAAGGGGGGTGCAGGTCGGGCTGCCTTCTTAGAATCAGTAGGCGAACGAGTGATCTCCCACTGCCATGCGTTTAATTGGCTAACATGCAATCATTGGAAAATAAAATTGATGACCTATGATTACGATTATCCTACCAATGGGACATTAACTTCTTGACGCTACCCATCCCTTAAGTGGGATAATTGTCATCAGCAACCGCTGAATAGCATAGTGCCACAGTCAAATAATATTACAAAAAAATATTCATGAAATCACAAGTGCAATATTGCAAAACACAGCTTAGCCTTTTGTTAATCCACCTGTCGTCTCAGATTTTGAAATTATGCTTTACAGCGAAAGCAATCCAAGCATTTGTGTAAGTTTATCGATAGCATAACAAAACATTATGTACACTAAGCATTAAGTAGCTAGGTCACAAAAATCAGATGAGCAATCAAATTAATCTTTTACTTTTGATGATCTTGGGATGTTTTCACTCACCAAACTCCCAGTTACACAACAAATGTTCCTTTTGTTCGATAAAGATTATTTTTATATCCAAATACCTTTGTTCAGAAATCCACAGGAAAGAGCGGTCATGACAATGCAGACACAGAAGAAAATTCCAAATAATATCCATAATGTCCACAGAAACATGTCAAACTTTTTTATAATTAATCCTCAGGTTTTTTTTAAAATATATATTCGATAATATATCAACTGTGAGTGTAGGTTTTTCAATAGGACCGGGAGAAACAATGGCCGCTTTACTCTGTTACGCAAAACTCACTCTGAGAGCCCCCACCTATCCACTTACGCAATGTGATCTTTCTCACTTATTTTTCAAAATAAAAGCCTGAAACTATGTCTAAAAACTGTTGACACCTTACGGAAGCCATAGAAAAAAGGAATCTGGGTGATATCCCTTTAAATGGAGGATAGGCATGCATAGGAAAAGAGAGGATTCAAAATAAGAGGCACTTCCTGATTGGATTTTCCTCAGGTTTTCGCCCGCAATATCAGTTCTGTTATACTCACAGACAATATTTTGACAGTTTTGGAAACTTTAGAGTGTTTTCTATCCTAATCTGACAATTATGGGTACGTCAAATGGGTACGTTTTTTTTTTGCCAAAAACGAAAATACTGCCCCCTACATGCAAAAGGTTAAAAACTGTAATATTTTATGTTTCACCGAGTCGAAGCTGAACGACGAAACAGATAATATAGAGCTGGCGGGATTTTCCATGCACCGGCAGCACAGAGAAGAAGCTACAGTGCCTTGCAAACTATATCATCTCCCTTAGCGTTTTTCATATTTTGTTTCATTAAAACATGTAATTTAAATAGATTTGTGAAATGAAGTGAAATGAAATAAATAAATAAATGTTTTTAAATTATATATTTTTTTAAATGAAAAGTGGTGCGTGCATATGTATTCACCCCCTTTGCTATCAAGCCCCTAAATAAGATCTGGTGCAACCAATTACCTTCAGAAGTCACAGTTAGTTAGATTGCACACAGGTGGACTTTATTTAAGTGTCACATGATCTCAGTATATATACACCTGTTCTGAAAGGCCCCATAGTCTGCAACACCACTAAGCAAGGTGCACCACCAAGCAAGCGGCACCATGAAGACCAAGGAGCTCTCTAAACAGGTCAGGGGCAAAGTTGTGGAGAAGTAAAGATCAGGGTTGGGTTATAAAAAATATCCAAAACTTTGAACATCCAAAGGAGCACCATTAAATCCATTTTAAAACAATGGAAAGAATATGGCACCACAACAAACCTGACAAGAAAAGGCATTTATCAAAGAGGCAACAAAGAGACCAAAGACAATCCTGAAGGAGGTGCAAAGCTCCACAGCGGAGATTGGAGTATCTGTCTATCGGACAACTTTAAGCCGTACACTCCACAGAGCTGGGCTTTACAGAAGAGTGGCCAGAAAAAAAGCCATTGATTAAAGAAGAAAATAAGCAAACACGTTTGGTGTTCGCCAAAAGGCTTATGGGAGACTCCACAAACATATGGAAGAAGGTACTCTGGTCAGATGACACTAAAATTAAGCTTTTTGACCATCAAGGATAACGCTATGTCTGGCACAAATCCAACACCTCCCATCACCCAGAGAATACCATCCCCACAGTGAAGCATGGTGGTGGCAGCATCATGATGTGGGAATGTTTTTCTTTGTCACAAACTGGGACACTGGTCAGAATTGAAGGAACGATGGGTGGCACTAAATACAGGGAAAGTCTTTGAGGGAAACCTGTTTCATACTTCCAGAGATTTGAGACTGGAACGGAGGTTCACCTTCCAGCAGGACAATGACCCTAAGCATACTGCTAAAGCAACACTCCAGGTGTTTAAGGCGAAACATTTAAATGTCTTGGAATGGCCTTTTCAAAGCCCAGACCTCAATCTAATTGAGAATCTGTGGTATGACTTAAAGATTGCAAATACACCAGTGGAATCCATCCCACTTGAAAGAGCTGGAGAAGTTGTGCCTTGAAGAATGGGCAAAAATCCCAGTGGCTAGAGGTGCCAAGCTTATAGAGACATACCCCAAGAGACTTGCCGCAGGTGGGTGAATAGTTATGCATCCTCAAGTTTTCTGTTTTTTGTCTTATTTCTTGTTTGCTTCACAATAAAACATATTTTGCATCTTCAAAGCGGTAGGCATGTTGTGTATATGAAATTATACAAACCCCCCCAAAAATCTATTTTAATTCCAATCAACGAAATAGGAAAAATTGAAAGGGGGCAAATACTTTCACAGCCACTGTATGTCTAGTAAGATGAGGGGTGGAGGTGTGTGTCTATTTGTCAATAACAGCTGGTGTGCGATGTTTCACCTGTTTGGGGTAGGGGGCAGCATTTCCACTTTTGGATAAATAGCGTGCCCAAACTGAACTGCCTCCTACTCTGTCCCAGATCCTAATATATGCATATTATGATTAGTATTGGATAGAAAACACTCCGAAGTAAAACTGTTTGAATCATGTCTGTGAGTATAACAGAACTTATTTAGCAGGCAAAACCCAGAGGACAAACCATTCAGATTTTTTTTAAAGTCAGTCTTTTCAAAATGATTTCATGGGGAATCCAGAATTCTAATCAACTTTCCTACAATTCTTACCGCTTCCACTGGATGTCACCAGTTTGTACAAATTGGTTGAAGTTTTTCATTTGTGTAATGAAGAAGTACCATAGCTCAGAACGAATGTCACTTCATGTGTACCTTTTGATAGAGGCGCGTAACCAGAAAAGCAGTGTCAGTTTGTTTTGCTCCTGTATTGAACACAGATCATCCCGTCTTCAATTTGATCGATTATATAGGTTTAGAAATACCTAAAGTTGTATTGCAAAAGCAGATTGAAATGTATTGGCAAAGTTTCCAGGTAACTTTTGAGATATTCTGTAGCGACGTTGTGTAAGTTAGAAGCTGTGTTTTTCTGGATCAAACGCGGCAAATAAATGGACATTTTGGATATTTATAGACGGAATTAAACGAACAAAAGGACCATTTGTGATGTTTATGGGACATATAGGAGTGCCAACAAAAGAAGCTTGTCAAAGCTAAGGCATGATTTATATTTTATTTCTACGTTTTGTGTCGAGCCTGCAGAGTTGAAACTTGCTACTCTCTCATTGTATACTGTTGTGCTATCATCAGATAATAGCATCTTATGCTTTTACCGAAAAGCCTTTTTGAAATCTGACATGTTGGCTGGATTCAAAACGAGTGTAGCTTTAATTTGCTATCTTGCATGTGTAATTTAATGAAAGTTTGATTTGGCGCTCTGCATTTTCCCTTGGCTATTGGCCATGTGGGACGCAAGCGTCCCGCCGACCCCAAAGAGGTTTATTAAAGAGGTCTCGAGGTATTGCTCACCTGAGGTAGAGAACCTCATGAGAGTACCTCGACCACACTATCTACCAAGAGAGTTCTCATCTATATTATTCATAGCCATCTATTTACCCCCACAGACCGATGCTGGCACTAAGACCGCACTCAACCAACTCTATAAGGCAAATAAGAAAATGCTCATCCAGAAGCGGCGCTCCTGGTGGCCGGGGACTTTAAATGCAGGAAAACGTAAATCAGTTTTACCAAATTTTTACCAGCATTTCACATGTGAAACCAGAGGGAAAAAACGGTAGACCACCTTTACTCCACACACAGATGCATAAAAATCTCTCACCCACCATCCATTTGGCAAAACTGACGATAATTCTGTCCTCCTGATTCCTGCTTACAAGCTAAAACTAAAGCAGGAAGTACCAGAGACTCACGCAATACGGAAGTAGTCTGATGATGCGGAGGCTTCGGTACAGGACTTTTTTGCTAATACAGACTGGAATATGTTCCGAGATTCATCCAATGGCATTGAGAAGTATACCACCTCAGTCATCGGCTTCATCAATAAGTGCATCGATGACATCGTCCCCACAGTGACCGTACATACATATCCCAACCAGAAGCCATGGATTAAAGGCAACATCCACATCGAGCTAAAGGATAGAGCCACCGCTTTCAAGGAGCGGAACACTAATCCGGACGTTTATAGGAAATCCTGCTTTTCCCTCAGAGGAACCATCAAACAAGCAAACAGGCAAAGGGTCAATACAGGATTAAGATTGAATCCTACTAAACCGGCTCTGAAGCTCGTCGGATGTGGCAGGGCTTGAAAACTATTATGGACTACAAAGGGAAACCCAGACGTGAGCTGCCCAGTGATGCAAGCCTACCAGACGAGGGAAATGCCTTTTATGCTCACTTTGAGGCAAGCAACACAAGCATGCACGAGAGCACTAGCGGCTCTGGATGACTGTGTGATAACGCTCTTGGTAGCCGATGTGAGCAACACATTTAAACAGGTCAACATTCACAAAGCCGCGGGGCCAGACGGATTACCAAGATGTGTAAAGTCGTGGCCAAAAGTTTTGAGAATGACACAAATATTAATTTTCACAAAGTCTGCTGCCTCAATTTGTATGATGGCAGTTTGCATATACTCCAGAATGTTATGAAGAGTGATCAGGTGAATTGCAAAGTCCCTCTTTGCCATGCAAATTAACTGAATCCCAAAAAAACATTTCCACTGCATTTCAGCCCTGTCACAAAAGGACCAGCTGACATCATGTCAGTGATTCTCTCATTAACACAGGTGTGAGTGTTGACGAGGACAAAGCTGGAGATCACTCTGTCATGCTGATTGAGTTCGAATAACAGACTGGAAGCTTCAAATGGAGGGTGCTGCTTGGAATCATTGTTCTTCCTCTGTCAATCGTGGTTACCTGTAAGGAAACACGTGCCGTCATCATTGCTTTGCACAAAAAGCGCTTCACAGGCAAGGATATTGCTGCCAGTAAGATTGCACCTAAATCAACCATTTATCGGATCATCAAGAACTTCAAGCAGAGCGGTTCAATTGTTGTGAAGAAGGCTTCAGGGCGCCCAAGAAAGTCCAGCAAGCGCCAGGACCGTCTCCTAAAGTTGATTCAGCTGCGGGATCGGGGCACCACCAGTACAGAGCTTGCTCAGGAATGGCAGCAGGCCATGGTGAGTGCATCTGCAAGAACAGTGAGGCGAAGACTTTTGGAGGATGGCCTGGTGTCAAGAAGGGCAGCAAAGAAGCCACTTCTCTCCAGGAAAAACATCAGGGACAGACTGATATTCTGCAAAAGGTACAGGGATTGGACTGCTGAGGAGTGGGGTAAAGTCATTTTCTCTGATGAATCACCTTTCCGATTGTTTGGGGCATCCGGAAAAAAGCTTGATCGGAGAAGACAAGGTGAGCGCTACCATCAGTCCTGTGTCATGCCAACAGTAAAGCATCCTGAGACCATTCATGTGTGGGGTTGCTTCTCAGCCAAGGGAGTGGGCTCACTCACAATTTTGCCTAAGAACACAGCCATGAATAAAGAATGGTACCAACACATCCTCCGAGAGCAATTCTCCCAACCATCCAGGAACAGTTTGGTGACGAACAATGCCTTTTCCAGCATGATGGAGCACCTTGCCATAAGGCAAAAGTGATAACTAATTCCATAGTAACATCTGACAAAAATATCTAAAGACACTGATGCAGCAAACTTTGTGAAATGAAACTTTGTGTCATTCTCAAAAACTTTGGCCACGACTGTACTCAAAGCATGCGCAGACTAACAGTCAAGTGTATTCACTGACATTTTCAACCCTCTCCCTGACCGAGTCTGTAATACCTACATGTTTTAAGCAGATCATCATAGTCCCTGTGCCCAATGAATCGAAGGTAACCTGTGATGAGGGTCACCTTGGAGTCATGATAGGGGCTGCACCAAATTATTTATGTATTATAATAATTGATTATGCTTATGTTGTATTAACTTCTTATGGGCAGGTGGAACGGTAACGTCCCACTTGGCCAACATCCGGTGAAATTGCAGAGCGTGAATTTCAAATGACAGAAATATAAATATTTAACATTCATGAAAATACAAGTATTTTGCATCAAAATAAAGCTTAACTTCTTGTTAATCCAGCCGCTGTGTCAGATTTCAAAAAGGCTTTACGGCGAAAGCACACCATGTGATTATCTGAGGACAACGCCCCACATACAAAAACATGAAAAACATTTTTCAACCAGGCAGGTGCGACACGAAAGTAAGAAATAGCGTTATAATAAATGCCTTAGCATTGAAGATATTCTTCTGTTGGCACTCCAAAAGGTCCCAGTTACATCACAAATGGTCCCTTTGTTCGATAAAGTCCTTCTTTATATCCATAAAAACTCAGTTTAGCTTCATTCAATAATGCACCGGTTTCCCTCCTTCAAAATGCATACAAAATGAATCCCAAACAACGTTTATAATCAAACCTCAGGTACCCTAATACGTAAACAAATGATACAATTTAAGACGGAGAATAGTATGTTCATTACCGGAGAAAAATAACAAAGAACGCACTTTCACCCACACGCATGGAAACACTACAGCCAAAATGGTAGCCACTTAGAAAAACTACAACTTCTAGCTCATTTTTCCAAAAACCAGCCTGAAACACTTTCCAAAGACTGTTGACATCTAGTGGAAGCCCTAGGAACTGCAATCTGGGAGGACTTCGCCGCATAATAAATATGAAAGCCATTGGGAACAGTGGAAGGCTGAAGTTTTTGGGGGGGATGGTTTGTCCTGAGGGTTTCACCTGCCATATCAGTTCTGTGATACTCACAGACATAATTTTAACAGTTTCAGAATATCCAAATCTACCAATTATATGCATATCCTGAGTAACAGGCAGTTTACTTTGGGCACGCTTTTCATCCGGATGTGAAAATACTGCCCCCAACCCAAAATAGGTTAATAGAAGGGGAAGGGCAATAAGACCCTCCCCCACTACATTTATAGGGTCCTGGACCACAGATTAGCAATATATGCATTATAAGGTTTCATACTATTTCACAGTTCTTTTCTAGTCTCTGCCTCTTATAAGAAACGGTCTGAGCAGATGGGTGAGCCATTGCAGTCAAAACAGGGTGTCTGTGAGAAAGTCCCTCAAGGCTAAAAGAGACACATAGTCACAGACCCCTGCCGGAGAGTAAAGAGGTAAGAGAAAAGTCAGACATACCACTGTAAGCCACATGGGAATGGAAAATTACTGAGTCCTTATACAAACAATAGTCCAGTGTTTTCTCACTGTATATGCATGGGCTTGGTCTCATGAGTAGAAGGTGTTGACTTAGGCAGTTACATCACTAGGGGTTGACTGCAAGCATATTAAAGCAACTGACATTTTTTATTTTGGAGAACTTACTCTGAAACATGTGTGCTGTGTTTTTGTTTTCACCTTCTGTCACCTTCTGTCTGCAATTGCATTAATAAAGGTTTGATTGATTAGCTTAAAGAAGATATTGTCTGATTGCTGATTTCACCAATAAGCCAATGATTGGCAAGAAACACCTGCCTAAATGATTACCGCCCTGTAGCACTCACGTCGGTATCCATGGGGTGCTTTGAAAGGCTGGTCATGGCTCACATCAACAGCATCCTCCCGGATACCCTAGTCCCACTCCAATTCGCATACAGCCCCAACAGATCCACAGATGATGCAATCTCAGTAGCACTATACACTGCCCTTTCCCACCTGGACAAAATAAACACCTATGTTAGAATGTCGTTCATGCACAACAAAACCTTTTCCTCCTCAGGAGACTGACTCCAGTCACCCAAGTCATATAGTGTTTTCTCTCGTACCACACGGCAAGCTGCACCGGAGCGCCAAGTCTAGGACCAAAAGGCTCCTTACCAGCATCTACCCCCAAGCCATAAGACTGCTGAACAATTAATCAAATGGCCACTGGACTATTTACATTGATTTGATTTCATTTTGAAATAGGCCATCATCATTGTCAATCGTGAATGATAATTATTCACGTTTTACATTTGAATGCCAATAATTTGATTGGCATTCAAATTTCTTTTCAGCACCATAGATTGAATCCTCACCACTGCTACACCTAGTTATCAGCAGAGCCTTGTCTGGCAGCAAAACAGTTCATTCAGCCTCATTTACTGCCTTTTAAAAAGACATAGCTGATATACCTGACTTGCTTAAACAAATGTGGTTTCTACTGACAATTGAGATGTACAAACTACAGCATAAGGGGATGACGAGCGGATAAGAGGCAATCCGTCATTTCAATTAAGACATTAATGAGCAAGCTAGGACGGACTTAATCAATATAACTATTTTTTCAGCACTTTTGAAATGTAAAGCGACAGAATTCAGAACATGGGCTGTTCTTACAGTATTCTCTCTGTACACCAAATCAGAACCGTAAGATAAATAAAGGAGGCATATAAGCAGACAATGAAAGCTCTTACAATATTCCATGACTACATTTCTCTAAAACAGGCTATAGGCTACATGTGCACCACCAAGTCATAGTGATGAGAGGGAAAGGGAACAAATGATTAGAGTGAGGCACACGGGCTACTAACAGCTTACTACACAACATACACTTAATATTACTTTCTTAGCTATAGTATACATATCTCCCTGGCATATTACATCATTTATACAGCAGCATACAACACATTTTTGGACATTGTGCTCACTTGAACAGAAAGGTGGCTCAGCGGTCCTCGTGGGCAAACTTTGTCATCAAAGTCTGGAATTCTCTGGATTGATGGTGCTTTCAAGACAACTGGGAACTTGGACAAAAAAAATTGAATCATGATGTCAGTGATCTTCTAGAACGAGGCCTGAGTTCCCGACTTGGAATTCCAAGTTGGATGACCGTTCAAAACGTATTATCTCAGTCTGAGCTCTTTTAAAAAAGTTGTTTTTGTTGTTGTCTTGAACTCACTGAAGTCTGAGATTTCCCAGTTCTGGGTTTCCAGTTGATTTGAACATGGCAGAAGTCATGCTGGATTGACAGCATAGCCAATGTATTCAACCTTTTCTGGCCATAGTGTTGAATGTTAATCCTTTTAATTAATTAACTTCTTAGGGGTAGGCCCATTTTTTCTCAATTTCCGCCTGAATGACGTGCCCAAAGTTAACTGCATGTAGCTCTGGCCCTGAAGCCAGGATATGCGTACCATTGGAAAGACAACACTTTGAAGTTTGTATAAATGTTAAAATAATGTAGGAGAATATAACAGAATAGATATGGTAGGAGAAAATCCAAAGAAAAACCAACCATATCTTTTTTTGAGAGAGAGACCTTCCTCTTAGAAATGCAAGAGAAAGGTCATATTGTAAAATAGTCCGCCTCATTGTCCGCCTCCGTGGCTTCGTACCATGGCCACTCTTCTCAATGGACAGAGGGGCAGCTCGGGACAGAGGGGCGGCAGCTCGGGACAGAGGGGCGGCAGCTCGGGACAGAGGGGCGGCAGCTCGGGACAGAGGGGCGGCTGCTCGGGGCTGAGGGGCTCTGGCGCCTCTGGGCTGAGGGGCTCTGGCGCCTCTGGGATGAGGGGCTCTGGTGCCTCTGAGCTGAGGGGCTCTGGCGCCTCTGGGCTGAGGGGCTCTGGCGTCTCAGACTCCGGCAGCAGCGCCGGACAGGCGGGAGACTCCGGCAGCAGCGCCGGACAGGCGGGAGACTCCGGCAGCAGCGCCGGACAGGCGGGAGAATCCGGCAGCAGCGCCGGAGAGGCGGGAGACTCCGGCAGCAGCGCCGGACAGGCGGGAGACTCCGGCAGCAGCGCCGGACAGGCGGGAGACTCCGGCAGCAGCGCCGGACAGGCGGGACCACCTGCAGGGAGGAGACAGAGAGACAGCCTGGTGCGTGGGGCTGCCACAGGAACCACCAGGCTCGGGAGAACTTCAGGAGGCTTGGGGTTAGGAGGAGGCACCTGAAGGACCGGGCTGTGGGGGAGCACTGGAGCTCTGGTGCGCAACCTTGGCACCACTTCCCCAGGCTGGACAACCACTCTAGCCCGGACCCTCCAGAGTGCAGGCACAGGTTGAACCGGGCTGTGGGTAAGCACGGGAGATCTAGTGCTTACTACACGCACCTCTCCCTTAGGCTCCATTCCCACATTCGCCCGGCACGAGCGGAGCGCAGGCAGAGGACGCACTGCACCCTCCCAGCGCCCCGGAGACACAGTACGCAGAGCCGGCGCAGGATATCAGACCCGCTGAGCAGGCACCATACGCCCTGGCTCGATGCCCGCACTCGCATGACACTCTCGGGGGGCTGTCCTATAGCGCACCGGGCTATGGACACGTACTGGCGACACTGTGCGCTTAACCGCATAACACGGTGCCTGACCAGTAACGCGCTGCTTATAATAAGCACGAGGAGGGTCTGCTACCTGGCTTAGCTCCACCCCTCGTGTGCCCCCCCAAAAAACATTTTTTGGGGCTGCCTCTCGTACCTGTCGCACTGCCGTGCTGCCTCCTCATATCGCCGCCGCTCAGCTCTCGCTGCCTCCAGCTCTGCTTGTGGCCTTCCTCCACTCCAGCGCAGCCGGAGTCTCCCGCCTATTCGGCGCTGCCAGTGCCACCCGTCTGCCCAGCGCCGCCTGAGCCGCCCGTCTGCCCAGCGCCGCCAGTGCCGCCCATCTGCCCAGCGCCGCCAGTGCCGCCCGTCTGCCCAGCGCCGCCAGTGCCGCCCGTCTGCCAGGAGCCGCCAGTGCCGCCCGTCTGCCAGGAGCCGCCAGTGCCGCCCGTCTGCCAGGGGCCGCCAGTGCCGCCCGTCTGCCAGGGGCCGCCAGATCTGCCAGTCAACCAGACTCTTCCAGATCTGCCAGTCAGCCAGGGGCCATCAGTCAGCCAGGGGCCGTCAGTCAGCCAGGGGCCACCAGTCAGCCAGGAGCAGCCGCCCCTCTGTCCCGAGCAGCCGCCCCTCTGTCCCGAGCTTCCGCCCCTCTGTCCCGAGCTGCCGCCCCTCTGTCCCGAGCTGCCGCCCCTCTGTCCCGAGCTGCCGCCCCTCTGTCCCGAGCAGCCGCCCCTCTGTCCCGAGCAGCCGCCCCTCTGTCCAGAGCTTCCGCCCCTCTGTCCCGAGCTGCCGCCCCTCTGTCCCGAGCTGCCGCCCCTCTGTCCCGAGCTGCCGCCCCTCTGTCCCGAGCTGCCGCCCCTCTGTCCATTGAGAAGAGTTGCCATGGTGAGGAGGCCACGGAAGCGGACAAGGTGGGGGACTAGGACTACGGTGAAGTGGGGGCCACGTCCAGCACCAGAGCCGCCATAGCGGACAGATGCCCACCCATACCCTCCCCTATAGGTTCAGGTTTTGCGGCCGGAGTCCGCACCTTGGGGGGGGGGGGGGTACTGTCACACCCTGACCATAGTTTGCTTTGTATGTTTCTATGTTTTGGTTGGTCAGGGTGTGAGCTGGGTGGGCATTCTATGTTACATGTCTAGTTTGTCTAGTTCTATGTTTGGCCTGATATGGTTCTCAATCAGAGGCAGGTGTTCGTCATTGTCTCTGATTGGGAACCATATTTAGGTAGCCTGTTTGGTGTTGGGTTTTGTGGGTGATTGTCCTTAGTGTCCTGATGTCCTTGTTCTGTGTTAGTTTACACAAGTATAGGCTGTTTCGGTTTTCGTTACGTTCATTACGTTTATTGTTTTGGTAGTGTTTGTGTTTAGTGTGTTTTTCATTAAAACATGAATCTCAATAGCCACGCCGCATTTTGGTCTGGCTCTCTTTCACATACAGAAAACCGTGACAATTCCTTTCTCTGCAAAACGAACGAGTGGATTAATCAAATCGATGGTGCAAACTAAACAGATTTTTGGGATATAAAAGGATTGTATCTAACAAAACGACACTACATGTTATAACGGAGACCCTTATCAAAAAGTAAGTGACTATTTCATCTTTATATGTGAATGTATGAAACCTGTGCCTGTGGAAAAATATTGTGGGGTGCAGTCCTCAAACAATCGCATGGCATGTTCAAATCAAATCAAATTGTATTTGTCACATACACATGGTTAGCAGATGTTAATGCGAGTGTAGCGAAATGCTTGTGCTTCTAGTTCCGACAATGCAGTAATAACCAACAAGTAATCTAACTAACAATTCCAAAACTACTGTCTTATACACAGTGTAAGGGGATAAAGAATATGTACATAAAGATATATGAATGAGTGATGGTACAGAGCAGCATAGGCAAGATACAGTAGATGGTATTGAGTACAGTATATACATATGAGATGAGTATGTAAACAAAGTGGCATAGTTAAAGTGGCTAGTGATACATGTATTACATAAGGATGCAGTAGATGATATAGAGTACAGTATATACGTATACATATGAGATGAATAATGTAGGGTATGTAAACATTATATTAGGTAGCATTGTTTAAAGTGGCTAGTGATATATTTTACATCATTTCCCATCAATTCCCATTATTAAAGTGGCTGGAGTTGAGTCAGTGTGTTGGCAGCAGCCACTCAATGTTAGTGGTGGCTGTTTAACAGTCTGATGGCCTTGAGATAGAAGCTGTTTTTCAGTCTCTCGGTCCCAGCTTTGATGCACCTGTACTGACCTCGCCTTCTGGATGATAGCGGGGTGAACAGGCAGTGGCTCGGGTGGTTGTTGTCCTTGATGATCTTTATGGCCTTCCTGTAACATTGGGTGGTGTAGGTGTCCTGGAGGGCAGGTAGTTTGCCCCCGGTGATGCGTTGTGCAGACCTCACTACCCTCTGGAGAGCCTTACGGTTGTGGGCGGAGCAGTTGCCGTACCAGGCGGTGATACAGCCCGCCAGGATGCTCTCGATTGTACATCTGTAGAAGTTTGTGAGTGCTTTTGGTGACAAGCCGAATTTCTTCAGCCTCCTGAGGTTGAAGGGAGTACAGGAGAGGGAGTACAGGAGAGGGCTCAGAACGCACCCTTGTGGGGCCCCAGTGTTGAGGATCAGCGGGGTGGAGATGTTGTTGCCTACCCTCACCACCTGGGGGCGGCCCGTCAGGAAGTCCAGTACCCAGTTGCACAGGGCGGGGTCGAGACCCAGGGTCTCGAGCTTGATGACGAGCTTGGAGGGTACTATGGTGTTGAATGCCGAGCTGTAGTCGATGAACAGCATTCTCACATAGGTATTCCTCTTGTCCAGATGGGTTTCCGCTGTAATAGCTACTGTAAATCGGACAGTGCAGTTCAATTAACAAGAATTTAAGCTTTCAGCAAATATAAGACACTTATATGTACCTAAATGTTTAAAATCCATAATAACTATTAGAATTATTTTAATTACCTACGCGGGACACCAATCCTTATTTAAGCTTGGAAAATAAATCCTTAAACCTAGACTTGGACCACACACACACTCCACTGAATAGCAGGATAGTGATTGCTTTGTTATGCTTGCAGTTAGCCACTGATTCCTTCCAAATCACTCATTGTTGAATTTTCGATTTCCAACTTGGAAATGTTTATTTCAAATGGCCAATGAGCACCGATACGTTTTATCTATAATTTCACATTATTACCTCCAATTTGGACCAATTCACATTTCCAATTTCCCACCCTGTCATAGCCTACTCTAACGGGCCTCAACCAATAGTCAATATAGGCTAAAGATCCCAAGCAGGGCTACATCAACTTCCAGAGAGAGTCAGGCTCTTGGGCTTTATGGGGTCCACTCTGGTTTGAGTGTCCTTGGCAGAACGGTGTCGCTGTAACCAAGTGGTCACATATCGTTCTGGATTCCACTGCACCAGAGCAGGTCGGTGAAGTTTTGTGAACATCAAGGCAGACAGGTGATATTTTTTACCAACATTATGAAGTTGTCAAGCCTCGAATGGGCCTCTGCAGTGCACACATGTAGCCTACAGTTCGTCATCATTCGCCAGAGAGAAGACAGAGAAGAAACCACCATTTACCTACTTTTAGGCTGCTGTAGCCTACGTATTTATTTGGTTTGTCAACCTATTGTTTTTAATGGAATTTTAGTGGTAATTAAATATAATTTATTTAGAATTGATCGGAATACATTTTCAGTGTATTCTCAAACAATTTAGGAAGCGCTGCCTCCTCACGCTTCTCCAGCACTTCAAGCCTGATTACTTGTGAAGCTAAGGCAGCTGGACTGCGCTATTTCATCAGTAAAAATATGAAGATATTTTTGTGGGAGGATTATTTGTCGCACCCCCCACTACTACTTCCAGCAGCTATGTCTAAAAGTGGGAGCCTCAGACAGTTTCATGAAGTTTGAGCCTAAAAATCAGGACAGTCTCATCAAGGTCAAGTCCCAGAGCCCATACATGTCCTTCATTGGTCCACTCAGAGGCACAGTTATCGACAAATCAATAATTTCCCAGTAGATGGCAGCAAACACTCACGAATCAGTTCAATTAATTTGAACCCAACAGGACACTAAGTGCATTGAGATGTAGCTGGGGACTATCCATTGTAGTGGGGATACTGCGGAGTGGGGACTTTCGAGTAGCTGGCAAACACTTGCTCTATGCGTAGCGCGCATGTTGGTAGATGGGACAGACGGAGAAAAGGAGAGGATGAGCGTGCTACACGCAGTCAGGATTTTCATTAGAATAAAGCAGAATGGCTAGTGTTTTTCTGATTTACTGAACCGTTTACCTTCGTATTTGTTCTTCTTGCTTGCTCCCCAAAATGACCACCCGTGGACCTAGCATCGTGTTTGAGTGGCTGAAGAACCTCCAGCTCTCTCAGTATGTGGAGTCCTTCGTGGATAACGGCTATGATGATCTGGAAGTTTGCAAACAAATTGGGGACCCCGACCTGGATGCTATCGGTGTCTACATACCGCACCACCGGCGAAGGATCAACAACGCGGTGCAAAGGCTGAAAGATGAGGATGAGGAAGCCGCCGGGCTTTACTTCACACTTGAGCCAATGCCCACCACCCCCCCCAACAGCCACCTGTTGGAACATTACGAGTCCAAACTCTGGGGGTCAAAGTCTTGGACCGAACCGGACAGTGACTGGGTCGGGAGGAATGGGGGTACATATCTGTGCGCGCAAAGGAACCTGATGCTTGGCAACCGAAGGGAGTTGGTGATTTACCCCAAAATGAAGCTGAAGATCATGATTAGGGATAAAGTCATCAGAGATGGCATCAACATCGCCAGGCCACCATACTCAAACAAGGTATATAAGTCACACAAATGTTTTTGGTGTGCTTTGTCCAGTGTTGACTTCATATTGTCTTACAGAAACCCTGTATTGATCTCACATAAGTGCCTGCTTTCTCCCAGTGTGTTCTCAGGTGATAGAGTGGTCAGTGGCCAGTCTGTCTTTTGAAGGTCACTTTGGTGGGGTTACCATCATGAGAAAGATATTAGTGCCTAGCTTCCAATACTCTTCACATTCTTATAATCTAAAAATGAGTTTGTATCAGCTATCTGCCATGAGGGCAGGGGCCTCAGGTAAAAGTGACAATAATAATCTAAACTTTTGAATACCCCCAAAACAACACAAACTTTGGATCAGCACCTCACCTCACACTTGTCAGGCCCAGCGCTAATGTAATGAGTCACATATCAGATTTCTTTAATGATAACCATGAGAGAATAGAACTGTCCCAGGGTCAGTGAGTTCAGTTCACCCTGCAGCCTGGCCTGAGCCATACAAAGCATACGATACATATGTCGATACGCCTCCAAGACCTATGATTCACTACATGGCAAAAAGTATGTGAACACCTGCGGGTCGAACATCTTCCAAAATCAAGGGCATTAATATGTAGTTGGTCCACCTTTTTCTGCTATAAGAGCCTCCACTGTTCTGGGAATGCTTTCCTCTAGATGTTGGAACATTGCTGGGGGGACTTGCTTCCATTCAGCCACAAGAGCAGTAGATAGTAGGCCTGGATTGCAGTCTGCGTTCCAATTCATCCAAAGGTGTTGGATGGGGTTGAGATCAGGACTTTGTGCAGGCCAGTCAAGTTCTTCCACATCTATCTCGACAAACCATTTCTGTATGGACTTCGCTTTGTGCACAGGGGCATTGTCATGTTGAAACAGGAAAGGACCGTCCCCAAACTGTTGCCACAAAGTTGGAAGCACAGAATTGAATAGAATGTATAGCGTTAAGATTTCCTTGAACTTAGGGGCCTAGCACGAACCATGGAAAACAGCGTCCAACCATTATTCCTCCTCCACCAAACTTTACAGTTGGCACTATGCATTCGTGAAGGTAGCTTTCTCCTGGCATCCGCCAAACCAAGATTCATCCATCAGACTGCCAGATGGTGAAGCGTCACTTCAGAGAACGCATTTACACTGCTCCAGTGTCTAATGGCGGTGAGTTTTACACCACTCCAGCTGATGCTTGGCATTGCTTGCGAGCTGACAAGGTATAAAGCTGTTGTTCTGACCCTGAACAATGCAGTTAACCCACTGTTCCTAGGACATCATTGAAAATAAGAATTTGTTCTTAACTGACTTGCCTAGGAAAATAGAAATTAGTTTCCATGGCTGAGCAGCCGCACACAAACCTAAAATCACTTGCGCATCTTAGGCTTGTGTGCAGATGTTTGTCTATGGACTTTGCATGTCTGTGTGCTCGATCTTATACACGTCGGGTGAAGCTGAAGTAGTCAAATCCACTAATTTGAGGGGTGTCCACATACTTTTGTGTGTGTGTGTAAGACAGAAACAAACTTAGCGACGTTGGTTGGCGAGGATGGGTAGCAAGGAGTATACCAAAACTGTCTAACAAGCCAAAGGTTGCATGTTCGAGCCGTGTCGGGGACAACTGTAGCATTTTAGCTAACCCCTCCCCAAACCTTAACCTGAATCTCCTAACGTTTTACGTTTATTCTCCTATCCTTTGTCCTTTTATTTCTCCTAACCTTTTACTTAATTGATTCTAACCTTTGTCGTTAGTTCTGCTAACCACCAACATACACTGTAAAGCCCAATGTGCTGTCATTACTTAAAACCTTTGAGGAAACCCATTGCACTTAATATAGCTGAGTACAGTTACTTAAAGTGATTTTGTAGTCATAGCTCATACCATCATTGTGACCCTTTAGGGGGTCCAGATTTGAGTTGTGTCAGCATGAACAATTTGAGTAAAGCCCCCACTAAGCCACGGCTATGATATACTTTCCCAGTGTGCTCCTTTTAGAGGGAATTGTAGAGTTACCATCCATGACTGTATTTGTTAGTGACAGAGACATGGTTGTCGAATTCATTCATTTTCAGTCCTGTGACCTTTCACAGTCCTAGGCAAATGTCGTTTTAACTAAACTCTTTGACTATTTATCTCATAAGGCCTTATTTTGAGACCTTTCCCTAACACTGTGGAATGAAACTCATAGTTTGCAGGCCCCCCAAAATGTATATCCTGGCTGAAGGATTTACGTCAATGAAGGAACCTGGGAAATTTATCAGAATTTTGCAACCCTACCTGCAAGTCACATTATGCTTGCAAAGTGATGTGTAATTCCTATTGGAATCCAGACAGAGTTAGGATATCCAACTGTTAAGGTTTTAGTCGCCCGCAACCTGCATTCATAATAACTGTCAGAGTTAGGATCAGTGTGAGGAGACTACCTATGCCATTTAAATTAGAACAACCATTTCAGTAATGGGTACAAAAAAATCTAACTAAAATGATTGGATTAGTTTAGAAAAACGTATGTGATTTATCTTTGTGGCATAATCAATGTACATGCAAAAACACAGATATTAAAAACATTTTTTTTAAAGCTACCTGCAGTAGAGCAAAACTTAAAAAGCAAAACTTAGCAAAACTTTAAAAAATACTTCTGATTTAGATTTGAGTCAGTGCCACAAACATTTTAAAATTAAGAATGATTTTTTTATTGACTTTGAGTTCAACTAGAAGTATTTTAGTAAAATATGCCTTGGGGTTTAGAGTGTCAATTCTCCTTGTAATTCTCATTTGCTGTTACAACAAAAAACAAGGCTTGAGAAATGTTTTGCTCCCCTTGGCATTTTTCCTATTTTGTTGCCTTACAACCTGGAAGGAAAATTGATTTTTTTGTGGGTTTGAATCATTTAGACAACAAGCCACCTACCACTTTGAAGATGCAAAATATTTTTTATTGTGAAACAAACAAGAAATAAGCCAAAAAAACTGAACTTGAGCGTGCATAACTATTCACCCCCCCAAAGGCAATTATTTGTAGAGCCACCTTTTGCAGCAATTACAGCTGCAAGTCTCTTGGGTGTATGTCTCTATAAGCTTGGCACATCTAGTCACTGGGATTTTTGCCCATTCAAGGCAACACTGCTCCTGCTCCTTCAAGTTAGATGGGTTCTGTTGGTGTACAGCAATCGTTAAGTCATAACACAGATTCTCAATTGGATTGAGGTCTGGGCTTTGACTAAGCCATTCCAAGATATTTAAATTTCCCCTTAAACCACTCAAGTATTTCTTTAGCAGTATGCTTAGGGTCATTGTCCTGCTGGAAGGTGAACCACAGTCCCAGTCTCAAATCTCTGGAAGGCTGAAACAGGTTTCCCTCAAAGAATTTCCCTGTACTTAGCACCTTCCATCATTCCTTCAATTCTGACCAGTTTCCCAGTCCCTGCCGATGAAAAACATCCATACAGCATGATGTTGCCACCACCATGCTTCACTGTGGAGATGGTATTCTCGGGGTGATGAGGTGTTGAGTTTGCGCCAGACATAGCATTTTCCTTGATGGTCAACATGCTCCATTTTAGTCTCATCTGATCAGAGTACCTTCTTCCATATGTTTGGGGAGTCTCCCAGATGCCTTTTGGTGAACACCAAACATGTTTGCTTACTTTTTTCTTCAAGCAATGGCTTTTTAATGGTCCCTCTTCTGTAAATCCCAGCTCTGTGGAGTGTACAACTTAAAGTGGTTCTATGGACAGATACTCCAATCTCGGCTGTGGAGCTTTGCAGCTCCTTCATGGTTGTCTTTGGTCTCTTTGTTGCCTCTCTGATTAATGCCCTCCTTGCCTGGTCGATGAGTTTTGGTGGGCGGCCCTCTCTTGGCAGGTTTGTTGTGATGCCATATTCTTTCCTTTTTTAATAATGGATTTAATGGTGCTCCGTGGGATGTTCAAAGTTTCTGATATTTTTTTATAACCCAACACTGATCTGTACTTCTCCACAACTTTGTCCCTGACTGATTGGAGAGCTCATTGGTCTTCTGGGCCTTTCAGAACAGAACATATACTGGGATCATGTGGCAGATCATGTAACACTTAGATTGCACACAGGTGGACTTTATTTAACTGATTATGTGACCTCTGAGGGTAATTGGTTGCACCAGATATTATTTAGGGGCTTCATTGCAAAGGGGGTGAATATACAGTGCCTTGCGAAAGTATTCGGCCCCCTTGAACTTTGCGACCTTTTGCCACATTTCAGGCTTCAAACATAAAGATATAAAACTGTATTTTTTTGTGAAGAATCAACAACAAGTGGGACACAATCATGAAGTGGAATGACATTTATTGGATATTTCAAACTTTTTTAACAAATCAAAAACTGAAAAATTGGGCGTGCAAAATTATTCAGCCCCTTTAAGTTAAAACTTTGTAGCGCCACCTTTTGCTGCGATTACAGCTGTATGTCTCTATCAGTTTTGCACATCGAGAGACTGAATTTTTTTCCCATTCCTCCTTGCAAAACAGCTCGAGCTCAGTGAGGTTGGATGGAGAGCATTTGTGAACAGCAGTTTTCAGTTCTTTCCACAGATTCTCGATTGGATTCAGGTCTGGACTTTGACTTGGCCATTCTAACACCTGGATATGTTTATTTTTGAACCATTCCATTGTAGATTTTGCTTTATGTTTTGGATCATTGTCTTGTTGGAAGACAAATCTCCGTCCCAGTCTCAGGTCTTTTGCAGACTCCATCAGGTTTTCTTCCAGAATGGTCCTGTATTTGGCTCCATCCATCTTCCCATCAATTTTAACCATCTTCCCTGTCCCTGCTGAAGAAAAGCAGGCCCAAACCATGATGCTGCCACCACCATGTTTGACAGTGGGGATGGTGTGTTCAGCTGTGTTGCTTTTACGCCAAACATAACGTTTTGCATTGTTGCCAAAAAGTTCCATTTTGGTTTCATCTGACCAGAGCACCTTCTTCCACATGTTTGGTGTGTCTCCCAGGTGGCTTGTGGCAAACTTTAAACAACACTTTTTATGGATATCTTTAAGAAATGGCTTTCTTCTTGCCACTCTTCCATAAAGGCCAGATTTGTGCAATATACGACTGATTGTTGTCCTATGGACAGAGTCTCCCACCTCAGCTGTAGATCTCTGCAGTTCATCCAGAGTGATCATGGGCCTCTTGGCTGCATCTCTCATCAGTCTTCTCCTTGTATGAGCTGAAAGTTTAGAGGGACGGCCAGGTCTTGGTAGATTTGCAGTGGTCTGATACTCCTTCCATTTCAATATTATCGCTTGCACAGTGCTCCTTGGGATGTTTAAAGCTTGGGAAATCTTTTTGTATCCAAATCCGGCTTTAAACTTCTTCACAACAGTATCTCGGACATGCCTGGTGTGTTCCTTGTTCTTCATGATGCTCTCTGCGCTTTTAACGGACCTCTGAGACTATCACAGTGCAGGTGCATTTATACGGAGACTTGATTACACACAGGTGGATTGTATTTATCATCAGTCATTTAGGTCAACATTGGATCATTCAGAGATCCTCACTGAACTTCTGGAGAGAGTTTGCTGCACTGAAAGTAAGGGGGCTGAATAATTTTGCACGCCCAATTTTTCCGTTTTTGATTTGTTAAAAAAGTTTGAAATATCCAATAAATGTCGTTCCACTTCATGATAGTGTCCCACTTGTTGTTGATTCTTCACAAAAAAATACAGTTTTCTATCTTTATGTTTGAAGCCTGAAATGTGGCAAAAGGTCTCAAAGTTCAAGGGGGCCGAATACTTTCGCAAGGCACTGTATCTAGTGTCCTCAACTCTCAAGGCCCAGGGTTAGGTCTGAGAACTAGCATTAGAGTTTAGCATCATGTATCAGTGAGGCCTCTCTGTTCATTGTGTTCTAGTGTTTCCCCTATATTATTTTTTAGGCGGGCGCAGAGTTCCTGAACCAACATTGAATGTTGCGGACACAAAATTCCATTTGAATGTGTCTAAGTAATTAAAGGAAAAGCATTTGGGGATATCCCCCTACTGTATCTATTAGAGATTGAATCCATATTTTTCTCTGTGGAATGGGCTAAGCAGTTGTTCAATGATCAATTTAACTAAAAGCCAATACTGCTTTCCTTACAGACAAATTATCTTGGTGAAGAAAAACAACATATTTTTAATGGACTGTTTGGGGTATGTACGTTTGGCAGGAACACAAATAAAGCTACAGTTTAGAGTGGAGAGAGGAACATCTTCCCGTTCTGTCTCTGTCTGTGTACGGGTGTGTATACTTATGCATTTGGGCATGTCTGTATTTGCACCACAATGTGGTGCAAATAGCCTACACATTACATGATGTTGTTGGGTGAGGAAGAGGGGTGAGTGTGAGGAGGAGGATAGGGGTGTTGCTTTGTTCAATTTGCCTGACTGTTGCCATGAAGCCATGTTCATTGAGAAGAGTTGACTGTTGATGTTGCATTCTCTCCTGACCTACTGGCCTGAGCATGGCCTTATTTCTATTACAGCACATTGGATGAATCTCATTCATATTTCATTCCCCCAGTTCAATGTAACAGTGATAGGTTTAGGCTACTACATGGTACTCAAATTGTCCCTATACCCTTCATGAGGTTGCTACAACTTAGCCTATGAATGAAAGATTACAACATAGTTGCACGCAGGTCGAGAGACAAATTTGAGGTGACAGACACTCTTGCCTGCATCTAACTGATATAGGGTATAATAATTAGTATAGTTATTAGTCCAACAGTTGCAAACAAGAGTTTCTATTGGACAAATTCAGGTATGTCCGTGTTTTGTTCCGTTTGCTTACGTAAAAAAAAAAATTACAACAGAATCGGCGGAATGAATACACCCCTGATCACGCCTAAAATCAGTTCACTCTCATAACAGCCACGTTGTATTCCTTCTCTTCACTTGTGGACTTCAATCTACAACACATCAGCTGTATGTGACCTGGCGAAAAAACCCTTCCAAGCCAAACCTCTACAAACAGCCGACATTGTTGTCCCCATAGTAGAACTAACACGATAGTAAAGCATGCAGGAATGTTAGTGTACAGTAAGTAAGCAGTTACACCGGCGGGCCTGGTGACATTCTTGATTTGGAAAAGTCCCGGTGTTATGTTGGAAAGTCATAGCCAGATAGCTAACATAGCAGCCCTCTGCTTGAGTAGGGTGTTTCAGTAGGCTAAACTAGCTAGCTGCATTTACCAGCTAAGTAAATGAAAGTGAAAATATATGACAATCTCTCTCTATTTCTCTCTTGCTTCTTCATTTTGGAAGAAATGTGTTTGTTCAAAACTGTTCAACTATTGTCTTTCTGAGTCAACTACTCACCACATTGTATACACTGCAGTGCTAGCTAGCGGTAAGGTATGCTTGAGTACTAGATTCATTCTCTGATCCTTTGACTGGGTGGACAACATGTTAGTTCATGCTGGAAGAGCTCTGAAAGGCTGGAGGACATCCTCCGGAAGTTGTCATAATGACTGTGTAAGGGGGTGAGAACCATGTGCCTCCTAGGTTTTGTATTTGTATTGTATTGTACCCAGAGGAGGGCGGAAGCTATCTGTCCTCCAGCTACACCATGGTGCTACCCTACAGAGTGCTGTTGAGGCTACTGTAGACCTTCTTTGCAAAATAGTGTGTTTTAATCAGTTATTTGGTGATATATTTAATATAGTTTTATCTAAATAGGATAACTTTTTAAATATTTTACAATTTAAATTGTTGTGCCCCGCTCAGTAGATGACGTCAGTGTGAGTGGTTGCTAAGATGACCCGGAGCATGAACCACACCACCATGTCCGCACAGCAGGGAATCCATGTGTCATGAGGAGCGAGGGAAAAATATAAAAGAAAAAGAGAGGAGCAGAAAAGGAAAAGAGAAAGATCAGTCTTATCCAGACTTATGACAGGTTATTATTTAGTGGCATTTAAAGCATCACTCAATGGCAGGAGACAAATAACTGTTTTTCAACCAGACACGGTGTGTTTTGTCTTCCTGTACTGTGTGAGGTTAATAGGTCCTTGCTGTACTGTGCGAGGTTAAAAGATTCCCCCGTCATGTTTAAAGGATTATTCTTTCATCTCTCTACTATAGTTACTGAATTACAACTCACTGGGGTGGCTGTTAGCCGAGTGGTTAGAGCATTGGGCCAGTAACAGAAAGGTTGCTGGATCAAATCCCTGAGCTGACAAGGTAAAAATGTGTTGTTCTGCCCCTGAACAACGCAGTCCTCAACTCTCTTTTCATTTGTTCTATTTATGTGTGATTAAAGCTGCTCTTTGCAGAAATCGATCTGTCATCTCCAGGTTGCTAATTCTAATAGTTTGCCTAATTGAATAAGTTAGTGTACAAAACTGAAAGTAAAAGATGCAAAAATGAAACTTAAGAACGTGAAGCACAGAGAAAGCACACATAGAACATATCTACCGCATCTTAGACTCACTTTCAATGAGTGACAGATCTATAACAAATATTTCTATGTGAATGTGGTCAGGTTGCCCAAAAAGTTACATATTGCAGCTTTAAATCTGGTCAGAATTCCCACCTATATGCACTACTTTTGACCTTAGCTCATAGGAATCTGGTTAAAAGTAGTGCACTATGTAGGGAATAGCAGGGTGCCCTTCCAGATGCCGCCTCACTGTAGCCTACTGTTCCCTAGATAAAGGTGAATGGCCAGTCCAGTTTCCCTCATTAGAATGCTCTACAAAATACCCTTTTACCCATATGACTTGAATCAGGTCTCAGACGACTTCAACAAATGTGAAATATGAAATCTAGGTGAAATGCTGACAGTTCACAGCTCTAGTAGTAAACTAGGGCTGACAGAGACGATGAACAGCTAAGAAGTGTGACTGTTGTAGTGGAGTCATAGGGTGACCCTCATGTTGGTTGTTGTCTCTTGGCAGATTCTACAGTGCCTTGCGAAAGTATTCGGCCCCCTTGAACTTTGCGACATTTTGCCACATTTCAAGCTTCAAACATAAAGATAGAAAACTGTATTTTTTTGTGAAGAATCAACAACAAGAGGGACACAATCATGAAGTGGAATGACATTTATTGGATATTTCAAACTTTTTTAACAAATCAAAAACTGAAAAATTGGGCGTGCAAAATTATTCAGACCCTTTACTTTCAGTGCAGCAAACTCTCTCCAGAAGTTCAGTGAGGATCTCTGAATGATCCAATGTTGACCTAAATGACTAATTATGATAAATACAATCCAGCTGTGTGTAATCAAGTCTCCGTATAAATGCACCTGCACTGTGATAGTCTCAGAGGTCCGTTAAAAGCGCAGAGAGCATCATGAAGAACAAGGAACACACCAGGCATGTCCGAGATACTGTTGTGAAGAAGTTTGGATTTGGATACAAAAAGATTTCCCAAGCTTTAAACATCCCAAGGAGCACTGTGCAAGCGATAATATTGAAATAGAAGGAGTATCAGACCACTGCAAATCTACCAAGATCTGGCCGTCCCTCTAAACTTTCAGCTCATACAAGGAGAAGACTGATCAGAGATGCAGCCAAGAGGCCCATGATCACTCTGGATGAACTGCAGAGATCTACAGCTGAGGTGGGAGACTCTGTCCATAGGACAACAATCAGTCGTATATTGCACAAATCTGGCCTTTATGGAAGAGTGGCAAGAAGAAAGCCATTTCTTAAAGATATCCATAAAAAGTGTTGTTTAAAGTTTGCCACAAGCTACCTGGGAGACACACCAAACATGTGGAAGAAGGAGCTCTGGTCAGATGAAACCAAAATGGAACTTTTTGGCAACAATGCAAAACGTTATGTTTGGCGTAAAAGCAACACAGCTGAACACACCATCCCCACTGTCAAACATGGTGGTGGCAGCATCATGGTTTGGGCCTGCTTTTCTTCAGCAGGGACAGGGAAGATGGTTAAAATTGATGGGAAGATGGATGGAGCCAAATTACAGGACCATTCTGGAAGAACCTGATGGAGTCTGCAAAAGACCTGAGACTGGGACGGAGATTTGTCTTCCAACAAGACAATGATCCAAAACATAAAGCAAAATCTATAATGGAATGGTTCAAAAATAAACATATCCAGGTGTTAGAATGGCCAAGTCAAAGTCCAGACCTGAATCCAATCGAGAATCTGTGGAAAGAACTGAAAACTGCTGTTCACAAATGCTCTCTATCCAACCTCACTGAGCTCGAGCTGTTTTGCAAGGAGGAATGGGAAAAAAATTCAGTCTCTCGATGTGCAAAACTGATAGAGACATACCCCAAGCAACTTACAGCTGTAATCGCAGCAAAAGGTGGCGCTACAAAGTATTAACTTAAGGGGGCTGAATAATTTTGCACGCCATATTTTTCATTTTTTGATTTGTTAAAAAGTTTGAAATATCCAATAAATGTCGTTCCACTTCATGATTGTGTCCCACTTGTTGTTGATTCTTCACAAAAAAAATACAGTTTTATATCTTTGTTTGAAGCCTGAAATGTGGCAAAAGGTCGCAAAGTTCAAGGGGGCTGAATACTTTCGCAAGGCACTGTATAAGTAGAGGAAAGTCTGACGTTCTCCTGCTCTGGCCTGGAAGGAGATGAGTCAGGAATAAGGATGCACATGGATGATGCTTGATTGCTGGCTCTGCCACAATGGTGACATCATCGTTTAGAATGTTTGCTCTGATAAAATCATCTTGTAAGACAAAGGATTCTCCTTCTGTAGCAAGAACACTAATACTGTGAATTTCACCGGTCGACAGTATAACCTGTAATCCACAGTACATCGTGTACAGTCTAGATTCTAGAGCTGCAGTCCAATTAGAAACCATGCTGTTCTGAGCTAGTGAAAAGACAGAAGTGCAAGTTTTGGTCAAGGTTCATTGAAATACATCCACTGAGTGTACAAAACATTAAGAACAACTGCTCTTTCCGTGATATCCACTGACCAGGTGAATCCAGGTGAAAACTATGATCCTTTATTGATGTCACTTTTTTTTAAATAGTTTTTATTATTAAATAAATATTTTATTTATTTATTGAACATTCGAAACATACAATATACTTGCAGTGAAGCACCTCAACAACTACATCATACCAGTCATCCAACAGACTCCCATTCAGAGCGACACACAGAAGCATCCAGGGTCAATGCCCTGCTCAAGGGCATGTTGACCAATCTACCACCAGGCCAAAAAACGTCAACCCGAACCCTCCAAGATCCCCCCACAGTTCCCCAATAGCAGACCCTCAACCATTCAAGACCCCTCCCACAGTCCCCCCCCAGGAAGAAAAAATAAAAATAAAAAATACAATGAATTCCATTCCCCACCCCCAAGAACCCCCAATGCACCAACAACCAAGAGAATTAACTAAAGAGAAAAAAGAAAAAGACAGAAGAAAACAGCAAACAACAATGCAAAAAACAAAAAAACAACAAAATAATCAATTTAAAACAAAGGACATCAAGGACAACTAAAATCATAACAGCAATGCCAACTGTATATATTTGTGTGCGCATGTCTGGCATTACATGTATGTGTGTGTTCTTGTTTGTGTTTATTTGAATGATAGTGTGTGTGTATGTATGTGTACAAACACCTGCACGGCATAAGCCTCAGGCAAGCCGGCATTAGTTGTAAAAACACTGCTACTTAGTGTCATTCAAATGTACTTTTTATTATGTTTTATTTAGACTTTTTTTTTTTTAATTTACTTTTATCTTTGACCATGTTTCTATCTCCCACACAGCAACTCCACTCCTGCTTGTCTCCAATTCCACATACCAACCCTGTCACGTTCTGACCTTCGTTGCTTTGTTTTGTCTTTTGTTTTAGTATGGTCAGGGTGTGAGTTGGGTGGGTTGTCTATGTTAGTTTGTCAATGATTTTCTACTTCTGTGTTTTGCCTGGTATGGTTCTCAGAGGCAGCTGTCAATCGTTGTCCCTGATTGAGAACCATATTTAGGTGGCCTGTTTTCCATTGTGTTTTGTGGGTGGTTATTTTCTGTTTAGTGTTGTGTTGCACCTGACAGGACTGTTCGTTGGTTGTTTATTGTTTTGTTTTCAGTGTTCATTAAAATATTTAAAATATGGACACTTACCACGCTGCACCTTGGTCCTCCTCTCTATCTCCAGACGACAACTGTTACAAACCATCAGCTTCCCTCTGCCCATCCCTCTATCTCTGCTGGCCACCCACTCCGGGTTTCTACGTAACACATATCTTTCAACTATGCTGTGATGTTTAACGTACAATTTCAATCTATCTAATCGAATAGAATCCACAGATTGCGAGTTGAAGATAAATCCTTTTACTAAGAGTATTAGTAATTGACTGACTCTCCAGATCTCCTAACAGTACTATTTCTAGGGTCAATTTTAGATCAATGCTATGCATTTTCAGCCATTCCTGAACCTGAGACCAATACCAAAATAAAAGGTATATTCTTTCTGTATCCTCACAACAACATCTGCAGAGCTTTGATGATTTTATGCCCCAAACATTCAACATTTTGTTGGTAGCAAGAAGTCTATATAATAATTTTAGCTGAAAAGCACAAAGTTTTGAATCTTGAGTCGTTTTATATATCAACTTATACACCCTGTACCATGGAATCGGTACATCAAAAATCTCTTCAACTATTTTGCCATCTGTATGGCACAGTTGTCAACATCCTGGTCCTCAAATGAAACTGGTATACTTTCCTATTTATGCTATTTTTATTCCTCCGCCAGTTTTGATCCTTTATATTGGGACCAGTTCCCTACCTCCTCCCGCTGCCACCTGCCTCCTCCATTTTTGGGGCAATGCTGTAATCAATTGGTTGTACTCTTGGATTGAGCAGACCTTCCCGTAAAATTCTGATAACTCCATGAAGGACATAACTCTACCATTCCAATTTACAATATCATTTTAAAACATCTTTCCCATAAATACAGGTATTTTATCAACCAGCACATTTGAGTTCAGCCGTTCTATCTTTTCAGGGGGATGAAATTGATGGTTGATAAAATGTCACTTGATAAATTCACATCAATCAGTGTTGTTGAAGTGGAGGAGACAGGTTAAAGAAGGATTTTTAAGCTTTGAGACAATTGAGATATGGGTTGTGTATGTTGGCCATTCAGAGAGTGAATGGGCATGAAAAAAGATTTAAGGGTATGGTAATAGGTGCCAGACGCACTGGTTCGTGTCAAGAACTGCAACGCTGCTGGGGATTTCACGTTGAACAGTTTCCTGTGTGTATCAAGAATAGGCCAGCATCCCTGTGGAACGCATGACACCTTGTGGTGTCCATGCCGCGCCTAATTGAGGCTGTTCTAACGGCAGGGAAGGGAATGGGAATGTCAGATATTTTGTATTTATACAACAACAATGTATTTTACTGTTGGTCTTCTATTAGCACACTTAAATGACCTGGATTGCAGTTGGGATATAATTTATTAACATGTCGACAAGTTAATAGGCTATTTACTGTATCGCAAAAGTGATGTTGAATTGTGTTTGGTTGTCAACGCAGCCAAATATCAACAACTGAAGGAGATGGGTTTTTTGTGCCACTGATATGTCTGGATTTAATTCCAACTTGTCTACAAATAAAAAAAAAATACATTTTGTATTCACGTCTCCATCTCAACCAAGAATAAGTTAAAGAATAAATCAAATCAAACGTTATTTAAAGTGAACTTAAAGTTTGATTTGATTTAGTCCAATTGTTTAAGTCAGTGGCACAGATGGAACTATCCAAGCAGAAGATCCATCTCCTTACAATGTTGATATTTGGTTGTGTTGACAAACACAATTCAATATCCAGTTTGGCTACCAATTCATATTTTATATATTGGATTCACATCTGCATCTCCACCAAAAATCTAAATTGAAGAATAGGACTACATCTAATCTAATCTAATCCAACTTTAATGCATTTAAATAAAGTTAGAATTGATTTAGAATTGAATCCAACATATTAATGATTAACTTAAATTTGAAATCAACCAAAGCTTGAAACCCCTAGGCCTTGAAACCCCTAGGCCTTGAAACCCTTGGCCTATTTTTAAATAGCCTAGTTTTAGTTGGACCATTGGTTGAATTGAAACGAAAGCTGTTGATGACTTTGCAATGTATCGTTGATCACATTTCATTTGCTCTGTAAAACTTACCCTTTGGAATGACTTCGATAGCAACAGCGAACATATTTAGTCATTAAAATATCTATCTGTTAGCATTCTCTCTATCGCACATAGGTAGTATTCATTGACAATTTCAAAGCTAAGCAAAGCTTGGTTTGGTTGAAACCCTGGATGGGCGAGAGCTGTACGTGTTTTCAAATAACATCTGCTTGTTTTTTATCACCATCCTTCCTAACCTTGGTGTGGAGTTGAGTCAGACGTGGGCATACTGCATCATTAATGCAGTGGTGGAAAAAGTAGTCAATTGTCATAGTTGAGTAAAAGTAAAGATACCTTCATATAAAATGACTTAAGAAAAGGTTAATGTCACCCAGTAAAATCCTACTTGAGTAAAAGTTTTAAAGAATTTGCTTTTAAATATGCTTAAGTATCAAAAGTAAATGTAATTGCTAAAATATACTTAAGTATCAAAAGTAGAAGTATAAGTAATTTTAAAAAAATCCTTATATTAAGCAAACCAGATGCACCATTTTATTTGTTTTTATTTATTTATAGATAGCCAGGGGCACGCTCCAACCCTTAGACATAATTTAAAAAACAAAGTATGTGTTTGAGTCCGCTTTAGGGATGACCAGGGATGTTCTCCTGATTAGTGTGAGAATGACAATTTTTCTGTGTTGCTAAGCATTCGAAATGTACGTAGTACTTTTGGGTGTCAGGGAAAATGTATGGAGTAAAAAGTACATTATAAAAAGTACACTATAGGAATGTTGCAAAGTTAAAGTTGTCAAATATGAATTGTAAAGTAAACAAAAACATTTGTTTTACTTACAGTACCTTGTAAAAGTATTCATCCTCTTGGCGTTTTTCCTATTTTGTTGCATTGCAACATGTAATTTAAATTGATTGTAGAATGTTACAATGTAGAATGTTTAAATATTGTAGTAGAAGTATTTTAATGATGTCACAATGTAGAACCCTAAACGTGTGTCCCCTGTTCTAATGGACATACACAAAATAGTCCAAATTGGTGAAGTGAAATGAGAAAAATAACTTGTTTTTCATCAGCAGTGACTGGGAAACTGGTCAGAATTGAAGCAATGATGGATGGTGCTAAATACAGGGAAATTCTTGAGGGAAACCGGTTTCAGTCTTCCAAAGATTTGAGACTGGACTGAGGTACACTTTCCAGCAGCACAGTAACCCTAAGCATACTGCTAATAGTTATGCACGCTCAAGTTTTCAGTTTTTTTTTGTCTATTTCTTGTTTGTTTCAAAATAAAATATATTTTCAAAGTGGTAGGCATGTTGTGTAAATCAAATGATACAAACCCACAAAAAATATAGATTTTAATTCCAGGTTGTAAGGCAACAAAATAGGAAAAATGACAAGGGGGTGAATACTTTTGCAAGCAACTGTAAGTACTTTACATCACTGAATTAATGGCAAATGAGAAGGTTTCTTGCATTCAGCCTAGTAGACCTGGGAAGCTCCTTTGTCTGTCTGCTACTGTGGCTTAAAGAGAAAAAACACTTTCCCCATTTGTGGAATGATTTGATTTCTCCTTTCCGTGAATCTCCTGAACATCTTGCTTTTCAAAATGCTGTTTAAAAGGAGCCCCTTTCTTCACCAGAATTGTCTGTTTTTGATTACAGTATGCATGTAATGTCGTGTTTTAGCATAAAAGAGAGACAACTTTAATGGGCATTTTTTAAGGCCACCGTGTAATGTACTGGCGCACATGAGCCACTTCCACTGCACGGAACAGTTCTACTGCACTGCACTATATTATTATATTAGCCCATAATGCCACTCAGGGAACTTTTAATGTTTTGCTCCCCTCATTCTGGCTGCCGTACAGTGCATCATGAATGTAGCACCGCATTTATTTATTGTGTTGATGTGAATGAATCTTAAATCCTGCATATAAGAGCACGTTGATCCACCAGAGCTCTAGCATCCTGTTGTACCTGCCTGGTCTCTTTTTGTGTCTCTGCTCCCATTTGGAAAGATAAACAGGGATTTTATAACTGAAGAAAACACACACACACACACACACCTCTGTGCATGAACCACCATGTTACTAAAGGAAAAGGAGGGCTGAGCATGCCCCCATTCAAATCGACAGGGCTGTAGTGGAGCTCCCATATGAGAAGATAAACAGGGACTATTTGCATTAAACCCCCCCCCCCTTTTTTTATGCTGCTGCTACTCACTGTTTATTATCTATGCATACTTACATGTACATATTACATCAATTACCTTGACTAACCTGTACCCCTGCACATTAACTCGGTACCCCCTTTATATAGCCGTGTTATTTTATTGTGTTACTTTTTTAAACTTTAGTCTATTCAGTAAATATTTTAATAATATTTAATAATTAAAGGTGCAGTACATATTTACAGAACATTAACAAGACATGCTGTTTCTTTGCTGTATAGGCTAATGCTACTGTGTATGCTGAGTTTTATTACCTTCGTTGCCATAATTATTATTTTCCAAAACACAGGAAATAGTCATATAACACCCTATCTCCTTGATATTTGAGTCCACAAAGAGCATTGCCAATGATGTTTACTGTTGGCATATAGAATCTTAACGGGTTCTACCTGGAAACAAAAAGGTTTCTTCTATGGGGACACAAAAACAGTGCACTGGGCCTTTATTAGCAGACCGATATAGACCTCTGTACTGCAGGCAAAACATTTTTTTCAGGGCTGAACCTGTTTTTAATTCTCATTTTCCTTATGGGGCGTGTTTGTTACAATACCACTGAAAATATCAAAAAAGAAGGTCCAAGCATCTTCGAAAAAGTGGATCAAGCTGATTCTATACCAATTTACAGAGGCAAAGTTATGAAGGAATGCTTGCTCACTAAGGTCATTACAGAGAACACCAGACTGATACCTATCAGGATCATTTGTGAGGAAAATATCAAGGAGAGTAGCCTTTTCTGGGTGTCTGGAGTCATACCTTGTAGGATTGGTAATAATCTGAGAAAGATTTAGGGAGTCCCATTGCTTTAGAACTTGGTCAAGTGATTTAGGTCCAAGTTTCAGTCACCTAGCAGTACAAATTCAGGCTTAGTGTAAGGGGCCGGGACAGTGTTTAGAGCAGGTAGGGTACAGGTTGATGCTGATGGTGGACACCCAACCACAGTCAACAACGAGCTATTCGAGTGTGTGTTTTTGTGTGTAGACAGAAGAGGAGAAGAACTGTGATTTATACACAACCTGTTTTATTAAATAAAATGGAGGTGATTTATCTGGGGCCATTTACTATGCTTTCGGGGGGGCTAGATGGCATTTTATCCCTGTTAGAACTACAAAAGGCTAGAGCCAGGGGGTGAGGGAAGACGTTTTACTGCATGTCTGTAGAGACGATGGCAGTGTGGCACTTTGGATTTCAAGTTACAAACAAAAGGATGCTTCTTCGTTCAAGCGTATAAAACTTAGACTTTCTAATATAGAAGATGGAAAATGTTCCTTATAATTCCTCTAATTCTAATAATTTACAAGTGCAATAAAGGAAGGCTATTGTGTGCAGTAAATTCAAGATATCATGTGAGTAAGTGCGAGCAAGTGTGGTCAAACCAAGACTCTTCCAATATTGGCTTCATACTAATAATTTAACTAATAATGCTCTGGTTATTGTACACAAATGGGTCTTTTGGCTCTAACATTCCAGCCCCTAATTGTAAAATGCATAATCAATTACCTAAAATATTTAAAGTAGAGCCAATAACAACAAAAACTATACTGCATCAGAGCCTAATCGTAATTCATAATTGTCTAAGGTCCTATATCGACCTAGATGTATGGTTGTATGTGGGTGCGTGTCGGTGAAAAATCCATAGTTCATGAGCTCGACATCTTGGGTTGCATGTCACTTAAAGATGGGGGTTGGAGCTCAACATCAGACTTTTTTCATAGGCTTAGTCTGCCTCAATGAGCAGACAGAGCTTGGTGATGGGCCTGGCTAAAATGCTAGTCTTTGTCTTAATTAAGACGCTCCGGACGAGGCCTTTAGTTCTTGGTAGGGCCTTCAGAATAAAGCCAAGGTTAGCTCAGGCTGCTAGCAGCCCCAAACCATCCTCGCCATCATCACCAAATAGCCATCTGTTGCCCCATAACCCATGATATGCAGGAGTCATAAAAGGGGTTGTATTGTACAAAAAGTATGTCTATTTCCTCTCTCTGGCTGAGCAGCATATAGTGTCTAATTAGCATGTCTGGGCTGAAAATTGCTCTGGTCTCCCGCAACACCAATTTGGTCTGATAATAAAATGACAGAATAAACAAACTCAGCCACTTGCCAAGTCCTCGTAGAGACAGGAGAACAAACATCAGAGATGATGAACAAGACCAGAAGACTGCTATATAAAAACATAAACCACTAAGTGTTAAGGCTTAGTTCTGCTTCCTCATTTCATTTTCCTCTCCTCACAAAATGCATGTCATGTCAGGTTGCCTGGCTGCATGATAATTGGTTAATGGCAGGTTTTGGGAATTGAGGTGTTATGGAAAATAAATAGGCTAACTGTGCGTTAACTGTTTTGTGTTTCTGGAGAATAAATAGCACTTTGTTGAAAAATATTCCACCTCTGGAATTTCCATAGAGATTCAACTCATTTTGGAATTTTAAACGACTGTTGGCAACTGCTGGCGTTTCCTTGGCAACTGTGTGGAAGATACAGTAGATATCTATGGAGAATACTGTTGGTTAATATATATTATAATACAGTATATAATAATATAATAAAAATATATGCCATTTAGCAGACGCTTTTATCCAAAACTACATGCATACACATTTTACGTAGAGGTGGTCCCGGGAATATTACATACTATCCTGGCATTGCAAGCGCCATGCTCCGATTGAACTACAGAGGACCACCTTTAAAAAGTGCTCAGCCAACGAAATTATCACAACGTGTGTCCATTTAGCAATTTCCTGCCTTCTGCCCCCTACTTACCGGTCCGTGATATTTTATGTGACAAATACAATTTGATTTGATTTGATTATACAATTTGGTCAAATTTCCTTATCATTTGTAACTGCCTGAATTGTATTAAATCAAATAGCTACCCTGTCCTCCACCATAATACAGTCTCTCTCTCTCTCATCTGTAAGCCCCATGTCTGTGTGGTTAGGAAGTGGAAGTTAAACACAGTGAGATGCCCCCATTGTTTGACTGCAGGCTGATGGAGCCACATGTCCTTTCACTAGTGCTGTGTTTTGGTGCTCTCCGTTTCCGTCAATTCACAATCACAGCTACGGTGAGAGGAGAGGGACAAACAAAGACCAGGGAGAGGTGTGTCAAGAACATTCAGGTGTACACCTGGTAGAAGATCAAGTAGGTTCTGATTTCCGATGTGTAGAAAAATAACTATAATTAGGTGCAGCAGGTTTCAGGTAGGGTAAATGTGTTTTTAATTTAATTTAATAGTATGAGGGTGTAACCAGTAACCCAATAAAGGAAATATGTCTCTGAGTCCTATTTGAATATTCACTGCCTGTTCTTGCGTGCTTGCCAAGCAGAACTACTGAGAGTTTTGCTCAAAGTGTTCCTGCTTTGTAGTTGACACGTTGAGTGCAAGGGTCATTTTGGAGCCGGTTTCTGTGAAGTGGAAAATAGATGAGGGCAGTTCATGTTGACTCTTCAGGTAGTGTGGCCACTTGGTCGTCATGGCCACCCTCGACTTGTGAGTCATATCATGCCAAGGCAGATGATGTTGCCACGTAGGCAAACTGCTGTGGTAGTTGACGCCTTTAACATTTTCACGTGTGAGTTCCAAATATCTCTAACGGTCACCCCAGAATACGTTTTTTTTTTATGGCCGTAATATCAGAATGCACTCACTGTTCCAAAATATGATTATTACGCAACAGGACAGTTAACCTGCGCTGCCTTCAAACCAAGGCACAGTGCCTGCTAATTATCTATCAACTTGTCAATTTCAAATATTTTTGTAACAAGTTTTATTTTCTAACATCAGTTTAAATTTAGGTGTGTTCCACCTCTGCATTCATTCACATAGAAGTAGCCCATTTCACTGTTGCGGACAATTCATGTTTGAGGCTTCACTGAGCCATACAAACTTCTCTCTTCGACAAGAGCCCAAGCACTTCCCCAGTGTTTCCCCGTATCAAGTATGCAGACATTTGCAAATCTACAGTCAGAACAGAACAAATATTTTCCCCCTGGCACATTTTGCGGCTGGTGCCCCCATTGCCTTCATTGTTGTTTTCCTTGCTAATAATATCTTTGGACATGTGTACATTCCTATCAAAGTATGTGTGGAGCATAATGCATTTACTGTTTTATTCACATTTTTAAGTTCTGGTGACAAATCATGCATTCCAGTTCTTGTAAAGACTGTAATGGGCAAATATAATGTGTGTAAAATACTTTTTGGAAGGTTGTACTGATTATGATGAACTAATGCTGAGCTAAATACCAGCTATGTCTGGCACCATGTTTGCTGACATCATACAATGCATTCTGGTTGTCATATAAATGTCTGTCTGACCAAAGATGTTAAAACAAAATGAGGTGAAGTGATGGCAACCCTGTTTAGCTTTCACTCTATGGTTAAGCTAGGCAGTAGGCTTCTATTTGGCTGGTGATCTGTGAGGTGATAACATTTAATTTGCTTTGTGATTTGTCAAAAACTGTGAACGACTTATCAAGTAATTTGCTCCGGTTCTTGTATACACTGTAAAAAGTACATTGAAGATTTGCAATACGCTGAAAAGCAGCAAAACTATGTTCATATTTTTCAGGCAATGGGCACAGCCATCTTTGACTTTGACTTTGTTTATATGAGTTTTATAGTGAATGGCAGTCTGGGATTAGGACGTTTTCGCTTGTCAAACATAAACAAACATGGCTGCCATCATAAAGATGTTAGCTGCTGTTAGCTTTTCTAAACAACATTACAGTGCTTACCAGAGATGTGGTACATTGTAAGTCTCGCTGTTAGGTCGCTAACTTATGTTTTTTAGCTAATAGCCAGAGCAGTTTAATTGCAAAACCAACGGCATAAAGAAATAACCTACATGGGTACAAAACCCGACGCGCACCAGTAAACATGTGCACAAGCAATTACAACAAACTATTCCACACAAAGACATGGGGGGAACAGAGGGTTAAAAACACAACACTTAATGAGGGAAATGAAAACCAGGTGTGTAGGAAAACAAGACTAAACAAATTGAAAATGAAAAGTGGATCGACGATGGCTAGAAGACTGGTGACGCCAACCGCCGAACACCGCCTGAACAAGGAGAGGAACCGACTTCGGCGGAAGTCGTGACAGTGATGCTTAGATGATGAACTTCACATTTATCTTTTACAATAAAATATTACATTTTTATTTTATTTTATTTCACCTTTATTTAACCAGGTTGGCTAGTTGAGAACAAGTTCTCATGTACAACTGCGACCTGGCCAAATTGAGGAATAAAGTTGTGAAGACCTTTATTTCCCATCAGTACAAAACTTTGTTTAGGTACTTTTTAGACAAGAATGCTGTTTCGCCGTGTTTGTTGCATCATACATTCTGTTGCTACTCTCCAATCACATATTTACGATGGTACGCTGCAGGGACACCATCAACAATGATCACAAATATGTGATCGCACGCGTCAAAGGGTTAAAGTTGTTCAATAGGCCCAGGGGATATCAGGAAATTCCATCAGTTAATATGTCAAAACAATAATAATAATTGGCACAACACCACATGGCTGTTTTATGATGGAATATCTGTCTCTCTATTCCTTTGTCTCTCTCTCTCTTTCTCACGCTCTCTCTTTTTCTCTCTTACTCATGCACATACACACGCACACTAAAATCCCAAATGAACCAACACCTATGGTAATGAATAGCTATCTGCGAGGCTAAACTGCACCCCTGGATAAATGAATCTGTTATGTGTGTGACTGTGTGTGAGTCCCAGTGTGAAATCTTTCTTCCCACATGGGCTAATGCCTTCCTCCCAGTGGGATGGACTGTAAAGAGCCATTATGCTCACCTCAGCACTAAAACACACAGGCAGAGAGAGGATGGACACACTGGGCTTTAGATCCAACGTGCTGCTATTCAAGGAGTGGGGCATTACATTTCAAACAGCACCATATATTCTCTCTCTCTATTCCCATTATATATAAAGACACTTAGCTCCCATTCACTCTCAGTACTTAAAGTCCTGACCCAATGAACAAGCTACTGTATGCCGTAAGTGCCTAAACCGGTGCTTGGTTTCGAACATATGGGTTTTGTACTGTAGATTTTTCCTAGGTTTTAAGTACAGTATCATGGTAGATACTCATTGCTGCATGGCATCATCTTTTGTAATCGTAAACCTTTGTGGATTAGCCCTGATGCTTAGAGTGGTTGGTTTCTCATGTCTCATGTCCATGGCCTTCTGTACAGTCATCGTCTGGTCTTCCAGCTCTGTGTGTCAGACACTGGGAGAGGAGCCTCCTAGAACACTGTGGGAAGGACCGATGCTGGGGATGAGAAGCAGGTAGGCGGAGTCAAACTTTTAATATGACAGACCTGTAACAGGACAGAAACAGCGTCAGCACACGAGTATACAAGGACATATGAACATTAATGCAGAAGCCGGGAACAGAGCTGGGAACCAGACAGAAATAGGGAAGGTAATGACAGAGGTGATTGAGTCCAGGTGAGGGAGGAAGGCAGGTGTGCGTAATGATGGCAGGAGTGAGCAAGGCTGGGGAGCCTGGCGTCCTGGAGCGCGAGGGGGGAAGAGCGGGAGCAGCGGTGACAAATGGGAAGGTTCTGGGAATGCAATTATGGCCTGCTGTACTGTGGTCTGAGTGATAATTTGGGAGGGAATTGTAATAATTTTCTGAGGGAGAGATAGAGAGAGATTGAAAGACACACATACAGCCAGAGAAAGAATTGATAGTTCTCCAGACGGGAAAGCTTGTTACAGGCAAGTCACAGATTTCAAAGGAAAATGATTAAACTGTCTCCTTCTCTGTATTCAACACTTGTATACGACCACTTATACCCCTCATATCCCCCCTCTGTGCAAGACAGCTGTATCCTTGACAACAAACAAACAGACATGCAAACACACACATACGCACACACACACAAACTCATTGACACCCTCATACATAGATGAATTGATCTTGGACAAACACACCAATCAAAGTAAATGAGATTGGCACAAACACGCACACACACAGCTCTTCTCCAGCCTGCCTCTTAGAGGGGTACATGTGCGTATGAAGAACTTCAGTCGTCTTTCTCCCACTCCTCCTGCTGCTAGGCCGCTTCCCACACGAAGCCCAGCCTCCTGTCACTCAAGGAAACTGCAGTGTTATTCAACCACGCAGTTTCTTCTTCTGCATCACAAGACATTGGACACAGGAGTGATGGTTGCTGATAATGTGCATCTGTGTGCCTACAGTATGTAGATATTCCATTAAAAATCTGCCATTTCCAGCTACAATAGTCATTTCCAACAGTAACAATGTCTACACTACATTTATGATCAATTTGATGTTATTTTAATGGACATAAAATGTGCTTTTCTTTCAAAAACAAGGACATTTCTAAATGACCCCAAACTTTTGAACGGTAGTGTATGTGGGAACTCCTTCAAGACTGTTGGAAAAGCATTCAAGGTTGAGAGATTGCCAACAGTGTGCAATGATGTCATCAAGGCAAAGGGTGCATATTTGAAGAATCTCAAAATCTTAACACTTTTTTGGATACTACATGATTCCTTGTGTTATTTCATAGTGTTGATGTCTGCACTATTATTCAACAATTTAGAAAATAGTACAAATAAAGAAAAACCCTGGAATGAGTAGGTGTTCTAAAACTTTTGACCGGTAGTGTATGTGGATGACTCAACATTATACACGTCAGCAACTGAAATGACTGCAACTCTTAACAAAGAGCTGCAGTTAGTTTCGGAATGGGTAGCAAGGAATGTTAGTCCTAAATATTTCCAAAACTAAAAGCATTATTTTTGTGACAAATTATTCACTAAACCCTAAACCTCATCTACATCTCGTAATGAATAATGTGGAAATTGAGCAAGTTGAGGTGACTAAACTGCTTAGACTAACCCTGGATTGTATAAACTGTCATGATCAAAACATATTGATACAACAGTAGCTAAAATGGGGAGAAGTCTGTCCATGATAAAGCACTGCTCTGCCTTCTTAACAACACTATCAACGAGGCAAGTCCTACAGGCCCTAGTTATGTCACACCTATACTATTGTTTAGTAGGGACTTGGGAAAATTGCAGTTGGCACAAAACCGGGCAGCACGGCTGGCCCTTAAAAGTACACGGAGAGCTAACATTAATGACATGCATGTCAATCTCTCATGGCTCAAAGTGGAAGAGAGATTGACTTCATTACTACTTTTTTTTGTATGAGGTGTTGGCAAGCTGAATGTACCGAGCTGTCTGTTTAAAATACTTGCACACACCTCGTACACCCATGCATACCCCACAAGACATGCCAACAGAGGTCTCTTCAATGTCCAGAACGGACTCTGGGAGGCACACAGTACTACATAGAGCCATGACTACATGGATCTCTATTCCACATCAGGTAACTGATATAGACAGGTATAGACACATGCATACGCATGCATTGTGATATTGTTGTATGGTGGTATCAAGCGTTTTGTATTGTAGATATGTAGTAGTGTACTAATGTTAAATGTTGTACTGTTTTATATGTAATGTAAGTGCTTTAATATGTTTGGACCCCAGGAAGAGTAACTGTTGCCTTGGCTACTTTGAAGAATCTCAAATATAAATATATTTTGATTTTTTTTTAACACATTTTTGGTTACTACATGATTCAATATGTGTTATCTCATAGTTTTGATGTCTTCACTATGATCTTACAATTTAGAAAATAGTAAAAATAAAGAAAAGCCCTGGAATGAATAGGTGTTTCCAAACTTTGACTGGTACTGCATGTGGCAGGGACTCCAGACAATCAGTGATTAAAGGGAAAACCAGCCACATCCCAGACACCGATGCCTTGTTCCCGGACAAGGTAAACACCTTCTTTTCCTACTTTGAGGAAAACACAGTGCCCGCCGTTGCTTCCAGAGGCAGACGATTTTTACGTGCTACTCGCGTCAGCACTCAGTGGTCCTGTTCTGTGAGCTTGTGTGGCCTACCACTTTGCGGCTGAGCCATTGTTGCTCCAAGATGTTTCCACTTTACAATGAAAGCATTTACAGTGCCTTGCAAAAGTATAAAACCCTCTTGCCGTTTTTCCTGTTTTATTGCATTACAACATGTAATTGAAATATATTTTTATTGGGATTTCATGTAATTGACTTACGAAAAAGTGGTGTGTGCATATGTATTCACCCTCTTTGCTATGAAGCCTCTAATAAGATCTGGTGCAACCAATTACCTTCAGAATTCACATAATGAATTAAATAAAGTCCACCTGTGTGCAATCTAAGTGTCACATGATCTGTCACATGATCTCAATATATATACACCTGTTCTGGAAGGCCCCAGAGTCTGCAACACCACTAAGCAAGGGGCACCACAAACCGAGTTCTCCAAACAGGTCAGGGACAAAGTTGTGGAGAAGTACAGATCAGTGTTGGGTGATAAAAAAATTATCAGAAACTTCCCATCCCAAAGAGAACCATTAAATCCATTATAAAAAAATTGAAAGAATATGGCTCCACAACAAACCTGCCAAGAGAGGGCCGCCCACCAAAACTCATGGACCAGGCAAGGAGGGCATTAATCAGAGAGGCAACAAAGAGACCAAAGATAACCCTGAAGGAGCTGCAAAGCGGAGATTGGAGTATCTGTCCATAGGACCACTTTAAGCCGTACACTCCACAGAGCTGGGCTTTACGGAAGAGCGACCAGAAGAAAGGCATTGCTTAAAGAAAAAAATAAGCAAACACGTTGTTCGCCCAAAGGCATGTGGGCAACTCCCCAAACATATGGAAGAAGGTACTCTGGTCAGATGAGACTAAAATTGAGCTTTTTGACCATCAAGAAAAATGCTATGTCTGGAGCAAACCCAACACCTCTCATCACCCCGAGAACACCATCCTCACAGTGAAGCATGGTGGTGGCAGTATCATGCTGTGGGGATGTTTTTCATAGGCAGGGACTGGGAAACTGGTGAGAATTTAAGAAATGATGGATGGCCCTAAATACAGGGAAATTCTTGAGGGAAATCTGTTTCAGTCTTCCAGAGATTTGAGACTGGGACGGAGGTTCACCTTCTAACAGAACAATGACCCTAAGCATACTGCTAAAGCAACACTCGACTGGTTTAAGAGGAAACATTTAAATGTCTTGGAATGGCCCAGTCAAAGCCCAGACCTCAATCCAATTGAGAATCTGTGGTATGACTTAAAGATTGCTGTACAGCAGTGGAAGCCATCCAACTTGAAGGAGCGAGCTGGAGCAGTTTTGCCTTGAAGAATAGGCAAAAATCCCAGTGGCTAGATGTGCCAAGCTTATAGAGACATACCCCAAGAGACTTGCAGCTGTAATTGCTGCAAAAGGTGGCTCTACAAAGTATTGCCTTTGGAGGGGTGAATAGTTATGTACGCTCAAGTTCAGTTAATATTGGCTTATTTCTTGTTTGTTTCACAATAAAAAATATTTTGCATTTTCAAAGTGGTAGGCATGTTGTTTAAATCAAATGATACAAATCCCCCCAAAATCTATTTTAATACCAGGTTGTAAGGCAACAAAATAGGAAAAATGCCAAGGGGGATGAATACTTACGCAAGCCACTGTACAGTTGACCGGGCCAGCTCTAGCAGGCCAGATGTTTGATGAACTGACTTGTTGGATAGGTGGCATCCTATGATGGTGCCACGTTGAAAGTCACTGAGTTCTTCAGTAAGGTCATTCTACTGCAAGCGTTTGTCTATGGAGATTGCATTGCTGTGTGCTCGATTTTATACATCTGTCAACAACAGGTGTGGCTGAAATACTTTTGTATAGATCACTAATACAGTCTTAATCATTTATCCGTGTAGCTAAAATCCTCTGTTGACACAGAAATTTAAAGTTGTGTATAGTCTGCATAGCAGTGAAAAATCAATGATAACGATGCCAAGGGGTAACATACAGTATTTTCCAGGTGTCGTTAGTTGGCAGGTGTCGTTAGTTGTCTCTGATTGAGAATCATACTTAGGTAGCTTTTTCCCACCATTGTTTCGTGGGTGATTGTTTTCTGTGTCTGTGTGTTTCACACGGAACTGTTTCGGTTTTCATTTCTGTCTTTCAATTTGTTATTTTGTATTTTCGTGTTCAGTGATTTTGTTCATTAAAACATGATGAACACGTACCATGCTACATATTGGTCCGATCTCATACTCCTCGTCAGAGGAGGACGAATCCCGTTACAGTCTGCGCCTGTATTTAGCCTCCATGCTAGTGAGGGCTGAGAATCCACTCTCATATTGGTACGTGGTTGCAAAGGGCATCAGTGTCTTAACAGCGCGATTTGCCAAGGCAGGATACTCCGAGTGCAGCCCAATCTAGAAATCTGGCAGTGGCTTCTGATTAAATTCAATTTTCACAGAACCGCTTGTTGCAATTTCGATGAGGCTCTCTTGTTCAGATATCGGTAAGTGGACTGGAGGCAGGGCATGAAAGGGATAACTAATCCAGTTGTTTGTGTCATCCGTTTCACGAAAGTACCTGTGTAATTGCACACCCAACTCACTCAGGGGCTTCGCTATATCACATTTGACATTGTCCGTAAGCTTGAGTTCATTGGCACACAAAAAATCATACAATGATGGAAAGACCTGTGTGTTGTCCTTGTTAATGCAGAGAGAGAAGAGCTCCAACTTCTTAATCAAAGCCTACATTTAGTACCGTACATTGAATATGATTGCAGAGAATCCCTGTAATCCTAGCTTCAGATCAATCAAAAAACATCACCCAGATAGGCCAGTCGTGTGAGGAACTCGTCATCATGCAAGCAGTCAGACAAGTGATGGTAATTATGGTCAGTAAAGAAACTTTAAGCTTGTCTCTCAATTCAAAAACACGTGTCAATGCCCCTTGATAACCAGCACACTTGTATGTATGTCGTAAAAGCGTTACATTATTGCTGCCTGTATCATTGCATAATGCAGAAAATACATGAGAGTTCAGTGGCCTTGATTTAACAAAGTTAACCATTTTCACTGCGGTGCACACAATGTATTGGCAGCAAGAGCCTCTTGGTAGATGCTGCAGTGTACCCAAGTGGTGTCGGGCGTAACTGATTGCAAGCGCGTTACCACTCCACTTTGTCTCCCTGTCATGGCTTTTTCTCCATCAGTAGAGATACCAACACATCTTGACCACCAAAGTCCAATTGATGTTAAAAAACTGTCCAGTACTTTAAAAATACCCTCTCCTGTTGTCCTGGTTTCCAGTGGTTTGCAGAAGAGAATGTCTTCCTTAATTGACCCCTCATAAACGTAACGGACATATACCAGGAGCTGTGCCAGGCCCGCCAAGTCTGTTGACTCATTCAGCTGTAACGCATAGAATTCACTGGCTTGAATGCTAAGCAGTAATTATTTCAAAACATCTCCTGCCATGTCACTGATGTGTCGTAAAACAGTGTTGTTTGATGAAGATATTGTCCGTATAGTTTTTTGGTCCTTTTCCCCCAGTATTGTCCCAGCCATATCTGCGGCAGAAGGATAGTATGGAGCTTGCATGTCTTAGCCACTCGGTAGCTCACCATACAAGATGCTGCTAGCCCCTTCTTATTAATGGTATCTGTTGCTTTTATACATGTCTTACTACGCGAAAGTCGTCTTAATTCTAGCTCATAAAACTCATGGCATGTTTTGTTTCTAAATGTCTGCACAAGAGTGAAGGTTTCATCAAGTTGTGAGATAGTACTTTTGTACATATAACACACTGTGGCTGAGGAAAGGCACTACTCCCATTATAAGTGAAGCCCAGATCAATGTAGTTCTCGTCACATTTGCCCCTCTTCGATGGTCCAACGTCCCTGTCTGTTGTTTGGTGTTTTCCCGGGTAAGGGGGCAGTAGCTCTTCGGCTGTATCAGATTCACAACTGTCAGTGTTCATGCTAGCTGGGCTAACAACAAATGTAGAATTACTGATGCTAGCGTTGGATGTGCTCGTGGTAGCAGAACAACTTGTGTTGTTGACAGGTGCAGGTGTAGTACTGCTGGTAGTAGCAGAACTGTAAGGGAGAGGAGAGGCGAAAAGGATCGGAGGACCAATATGCGGCAGGGTAAGTGTCCATGGTTCTTTTAATAAGAAATAGTACTCATGAACAACTGAATACAAAAACAATAAACGTGGAATGAACGAAACCCGAAACCCGAAACAAACACACAGTGAAACCCAGGCTACATAAGTATGATTCTCAATCAGAGACAACTAATGACACCTGCCTCTGATTGAGAACCATACTAGGCCGAAACATAGAAATCCCCAAATCATAGAAAAACAAACATAGACTGCCCACCCCAACTCACGCCCTGACCATACTAAATAATGACAAAACAAAGGAAATAAAGGTCAGAACGTGACAAGAACTACCAGTAGAGCTGGTGTGTGTCTCTATGGAAGCAGGTCTTACTTTTTTTAACCAACAGGGAACTCAGGTGAGCAAAAACATCACCCAAATGTGTAGCTTCGTTGGAAAATATAAATGGACTGTTTATAAATGTAAATCATATTTTTATTTGGCGTACCCCCGACGCATTGCGCGTACCCCTGGGGGAATCAACATTATATCACCCCTATTCAATGCAACAAACCAAGACAAATCAAATTTTGCAAGACTGAAGTCTGTGATTTTGTTGTAGACAGAGCCAGAGTGCAACCGAGTAGAATTCTATTTGCTGGGGTAGCCCACAAGCGGTCTTTCAGTCATGTGAGAGTGAATGCTCTTTTCAGATCAAAGCACATTTGTTGTTATTAGCCCAGTTATAGATGAGTACAGGTCAACAATGGGGAGGTACTGCTTCCTACAAGAGCACACCACATGTACGCTAAATTTCAAGCTGTCATTGAAAAGCCAGTCAGGTAAATAAAATTACTTCGCCACCATGTCCTATTTATTGCCTTACCTCCCTTATCTTACCTCATTTGCACACACTGTATATATACTTTTTTTCCTACTGTATTATTGACTGTATGTTTTATTCCATGTGTAACTCTGTGTTGTTGTATGTGTCGAACTGCTTTGCTTTATTCTTGGCCATGTCGCAGTTGTAAATGAGAACTTGTTCTCAACTAGCCTACCTGGTTAAATACTGTATATTTTTTTTAAATCAAAGATAAAAATAGCTTATGTCTTAATTAAAGGGTCAGTGTTGTATTTTAAGACAGGCTTGAATATGCAAATAAGCCAATAGGCAGAGGGTAGCCTACATTGTCTAATTCTCGGTATGGTAATAATAATTCATTTCGTAAAGTGGTTTCTTGCATCATACAACACAATGTAATTTACAAAACCTACAGTATTTGGCCCATGGTGTTACAGACCAAGTACAAAAAAATGAATTCATATCAAGCCTTTCATTATGTAAAGACGTGCAATGTAGGCCTGCATTGAACACCACAAATACTGTAGGTTACTGAAGGCTATATCATAGAAATCTAAAGCTATTTCCATGTGAAAATGTTATGGGATTTGCTCCATTGGTTCTGTTGGTAGACCTACTTTATGCTCAAAATAGCCACAATATACTTTCGGCTACTGTCTAAAACTGTAAGGGTACAGCCTCAATGTTCACTGTAAACGTGCACCGGAAATTCAAAATTCTCACAATGTACAAGTTTCCACTCACAAGACCAAACATTTGCTCACTGACCCCAAAAATGTTAGGGAACTGCATTTTTGAAGAATTACAATCTGGTTTTCGTGCCCAACAGAGCACAGAGATAGTCTTAGTTAAAGCAATGAATGATCTTAGAGATGCCAAACAGATGCCAAACACCTCTCTGTCCTTCTACTGTTGGATTTAAGTGATGCATTCGACAATGTTGACCATGATGTCTTTCTGGACAGACTGGAGAGGTGGTTTAGGACCTATTTAACCGGTCAAGAGTTTTTTTTGTCAGCCTTGGTGAACATAAAATCAGAAAAAATACATTTCACGTGGGCATTCCACAAGGTTCAATTTTGGTTATGGTATTGCTCAGTTTATATTAAAATGGTAGCACGAGAGGTGGCCAGAGATACTTATTCTCTTCCCTGTGCCAGCGAGGGTGTTTAAAACATTTTTGTAGTCCTCCTGCAGTTCCTCAGATTGCTTAAAATGAAGGTCGTTAAAACTTATGTGAGTGACGATGGTGGTTGGTCAGAACCTTGGGCAGGAGGGAGTTCATGTCATGGACGCTGGCTCCTGGGTGACAGTGGACCTTGGTCGGTCAACAGACCGTAGGCAGGCCAAAATCTCTCACCATCAAGCTGCCCATAATGATGGTGGTCATGATGGAATCATTCTCTACGGCCACCACACCTGGACTGTGGTGGCCGTGGGGGAGGGTGCCACTGGGTGGTCACCTTCTGTTGGTATAAACCCAGGATCCACGCTGACTCCCGAGGCTGCTAGCTCCGTCTCAAGCGGGAGCAAAGCTGTTTAATGTCTGGATCTTCTCGGATAGATGAAGGGTGTTCAGACTGCCTCCCCGATCTCCTATGCCTTGCGAGTGCCCAGTCTCCCAGTCTCCCATGGCCGTCAGACTCATCGCCAGCTTTGCTATAGGAGGCATTTAAAACTGAGGTTTGTTTTGCCTGGGTTACAGCAAGGTTGGTGTACTTAGAAAGCAGTTTATCCTTTTCTCACAGCCGAGCTAAACACCAGAGGTCTCTTCCTTAAGATGTTTGATAGGGGAGCATTTAGGGCAGACAAATCCCTGTCCATTTCCCATTTACACATTATCTTCCTCTTGTGATTGTTTGGAAATCCGCTCACACCTGAAGGATTTGTGCCCAGCCGTGGATTAAAACACTGGTGGGCTAACACTGCTAGCGTTAACTTGCTCCGTTTTCATGATGGCTAGCAGCTAACTGCTACTTAACAGGAGTCCGAGACACAAACTTGCGGTCCCAGCCATAAAGGCTGACCTTGTCGTGGAATCAGTAGTAATACATACTTTAGCTATGATTAAAAACTATTTAATGAAAACTATTTAATTAAAAACACAAACCGAGTGTAGATAAGACACTGCTTTGTTGCACGCTCTGATGACATCTGTTGCGTGATGACGTGAAAACTCTGTCCTCAGGAGGCTGAAGAAATTTGTCTTGGCCCATAGCACCTTCACAAACTTCTACAGATGCACCATTGAGAGCGTTCTGTCTGGCTTTAGCACCATCTGAAACTGCAGGGCTCTCCAGAGCATGGTGTGGTCAGCCCAACACATCACTGGGGGCACATAGTCTGCCCTCAAGGACATCCACAGCACCCTGTGTCACAGGAAGACCGGAGCCACGGCCTGTTCACCGTGCTACCATCTAGAAGGTGGAGGCAGTATAGGTGCATCAAAGCTGGGACCGAGAGACTGAATAACAGCTTCTATCTCCAGGTCATCAGAATGTTAAATAGTCACCACTAGCCAGCCTCCGCCCAGTACCCTGCCCTGAAATGTAGTCACTGTTACTAGTCGGCTACCACCTGGTACTCAACCCTGCACCTTAGAGACAGATACCCTATGTACCTAGTCATTGAACATTGGTCACTTTAATAACGCGTACTGTTTTACCCACTTCATATGTGTATATACTGTATTCTAGTCAAGGCTAATCCTATACAACTACTGCTGTACACACCTTTTCTATTCATACTCTGTCCATAATGTTTAAACACACCATCATATATACACTTATCGGTTTATTAGGTACACCCATCTAGCACTGAGTCAGACCCACCTTTGCCTGTAGAACAGCCTGTCTTCTTTAACGTATTCTATAAGGTGTCGGAAATGTTCCACTGAGATGTTGGTCCAGGCTGACGTGATGGCGTTTCTGCAGATTGGACGGTGGTACATTCATGCTGCAAACAGCCCGTTCCGTCTCATCATGAAGATGCGCCTTTACGTTGAGGTCTAGGGAATGCAGAGGCGACTCAAGTAAACTGAACTGGCTGTCATGTTCCAGGCAATGTTTTTCCACTCCTCAATTGTCCAGTGTTGGTGCCCACTGGAGCTGCTTCTTCTAATTTTTAGCTGATAGGAGTGGAACCCGGTGTGGTTGTCTGCTGCAATAGCCCATCAATGACAATGATCGACGAGTTGTGCATTCCGAGAGGTTGTTCTGCACACCACTATTGTAATGCGACTATCATGCCCTGACCTTAGAGAGCCTTTTTATGTCTCTATTTTGGTTTGGTCAGGGTGTGATTTGGGTGGGTATTCTATGTTCTTTATTATTATTTTTTTTCTGGCCGAGTATGGTTCCCAATCAGAGGCAGCTGTCTATCGTTGTCTCTGATTGGGAATCATACTTAGGCAGCCCTTTTCCCTCCTTCTGTGTGGGATCATGTTCTTTTGTTTGTGTGCAGGTAGTTTGCACAACGAAGCTATTCTGTCGTTGTAATCTTTTGTCTTTTCTAAAGTTTCACTTCGTTAATAAATTATGTGGAACTCAAAGAACGCTGCGCCTTGGTCTCGTCCTACCGACGACACCCGTTACAGCGACGTTAATTGTCTGTTTGTAGCCCACCTGTTTGCTTGGACGATTCTTTCCATTCTCCTTCGACCTCTCTTATCAACGAGATGTATTCGCACAGACTGACTGGATGTTTTTTTTGTTTGTTGCACCATTCTCGATAAAACCTAGACACTGTCGTGTGTGAAAATCCCAGGAGGGTGGCCATTTCTGAGATAATGGATCCAGCGAACCTGGCACTGATGATCATTCCACATGCTCGAATTTGCATAGGTAATTTGTGAATGGGGTGGTATACCTATATTTGAATGTGTATACAGTATATTTGTATTCTGGACTCTGACATTGCTCGTCCTGATTTTATTTTTTATTTCTGCTTATTGTCTTGTATTGTTAGGTATTACTACACTGTTGGACAACAATTTTGCTGCACCTACAATATAATCTGCAAAATATTTGTACGCAACCAATACAATTTGATTTGATTAGCTAGCTTGCTAAATGTACTAAGTGTTAGAGCAAACGTAGCTATCTAATAGACGTGGTAAAAAGGTACTGATCAAAACAATGGAAATGGGTGTGGGGAAGATGCAGTGGGGGAAATATCATGAATCTCCTCATTGCCCACCAGCAAAATTTGCCTACATTTAGGCTATTGTTTATATGTGTTTTTCTCACTATGTTGGGGTAAAAATCTGAGTATAATGCTTGTGTGGTTGTCAACACCAAGATGTGTTCATTTCATCGTCACCAATCAACTGCATTACAGTCAAAACATGACTTTGACTACCACCACTACCTATGCTACCAGCTCATACGATCTGGAGATTTGCATTTAGCATTGTGCCCACTCTGGTATTGGCTACGTGGGCGCAGTTGACTATGGAGCACGCATAGCCTACATTGTTTTTCAAACTGCAGCCAAGCATCGATAATTATGTCACCAGAAGTAGATATTTATTGGAAAGGAGCATCAAGCTCACCACCTTGCACTTTCACCACCCTGTGAAGTTCATTATAACTTGTTTCATCTGTAGTTTGTTATGATGGTTATTATATCAATATTTGCGCATAAGTGTTTCAACCGACATTTTTTGAATAATTAATTTTACAGACACAAAAGATCTCACCTTGTCTAGACAATTTTATTTTGTCGACATTTGGAAAGTTTACCGAAAGATTCTCTTTAATGGCCTTTTTGAGGCTCAAATGCCTGCCTTAGAAAATGTTTTCCACCCTCAGAATTATTCCCTTCCTTTTGCTTCCCCCTCCCTCTCTCTCTAAAAAGGCCTGCTTGGAATTTAAAGGCCCATCAGGTCCTTGATGGGATGAAGGCCTTTTCTCCACCTGTGATTCAACACCCAATTATAAATATAGGGGATGATTATACTGAATGTCTAATTTAATCAAGCAACAAGGGCATTTTTCAGTATGTACGCTGCAGTTAGAGCGCACTTTCAGTGTGCCAGATTGAAGTGCGTGTGGGTATGAAATATGACCTTGTTTTTACATCTCAGAGAGGATTCCTGTTTCAATATGCATGGATGCAGCGATGGCAAAACAGAATCTGTAATTGTAATTAGGAGAGTTGCAATTAGTATGCTGTGATTGGTTGGGAGAGGGAGAATAAGACCAGGAGAAATCTCCACCAATGAGGTTATCAGCTGATGCAATGTATAGTAATGTCTGTCTCTACTGGAGATAAGGGGATAATGCAACTTTCAATCACAATGGGTGAATACTATTAATCACTCAAACAGGGACTCTAGTATAAACAGTAGATAGTGAGACAATTCTGAATGTTGAGTTATATGCCTATGAATCAGTGGTAGACACATGACGATCCTTCTCATTGTCCAATGTAGATCAAATTTCCTTCATCAGTAGGTCTGGATGGTGGATGTACAATAAGGGAATACAATAGTAGAGAATGATTCATCCTGTTTTTATGCAATACTGTAGCAACATTTAAGTTTACTTACAGTGGCTTGCGAAAGTATTCACCTACCTTGGCATTTTTCCTATTTTGTTGCTTTACAACCTGGAATTAAAAGTGATTTTTGGAGGGTTTGTATCACTTGATTTACACAACATGACACCACTTTCAAGATGCAAAATATTTTGATTGTGAAACAAACAAGAAATAAGACAAAAAACAGATACTTTGTAGAGGCACCTTTTGCAGCAATTACAGCTGCAAGTTTCTTGGGGTATGTCTCTATAAGCTTGGCACATCTAGTCACTGGGATTTTTGCCCATTCTTCAATGCAAAACTGCTCCATCTCCTTCAAGTTGGATAGGTTCCGCTGGTGCACAGCGATACTGAAGTCATACCACAGATTCTCAATTGGATTGAGGTCTGGGCTTTGACTAGGCCATTCCAAGACATTTAAATGTTTACCCTTTAACCAGTCATTGTCCTGCTGGAAAGTGAACCTACATCCCAGTCTCAAATCTCTGGAAGACTGAAACAGGTTTCCCTCAAGAATTTCCCTGTATTTAGCGCCATCCATCATTCCTTCAATTCTAACCAGTTTCCCAGTCCCTGCCGATGAAAAACATCCATACAGCATGATGTTGCCACCACCATGCTTCACTGTGGGGATGGTGTTCTCAGGGTGATGAGAGGTGTTGGGTTTGCGCCAGACATAGCGTTTTCCTTGAAGGTCAAACATTTTAGTCTCATCTGACCAGAGTACCTTCTTCCATATGTTTGGGGAGTCTCCCAGATGAACACCAAATGTGTTTTCTTATTTTTGTCTTTAAGCAATGACTTTTCTGGCCACTCTTTCGTAAAGCCCAGCTCTGTGGAGTGTATGGCTTAAAGTGGTCCTATGGACAGATACTCCAATCTCCGCTGTGGAGCTTTGCAGCTCCTTCAGGATTATCGTTGGTCTCTTTGTTGCCTCTCTGATTAATGCCCTCCTTGCCTGGTCCATTAGTTTGTTGTGGTGCCATATTCTTTCCATTTTTTAATAATGGATTTAATGGTGCTCCGTGGGATGTTCAAAGTTTTGGATATTTTTTTACAACCCAACCCTGATCTGTACTTCTCCACAACTCTGTCCCTGACCTGTTTGGAGAGCTCCTTGGTCTTCATGGTGCTGCTTGCTTGGTGGTGCTCCTTGCTTAGTGGTGTTGCAGACTCTGGAGCCTTTCAGAACAGGTGTATATATACTGAGATCATGTGACACTTAGATTGCACACATGTGGACTTTATTTAAATAATTATGTGACTTCTGAAGGTAATTGGTTGCACCAGATCTTATTTAGGGGCTTCATAGCAAATGGGGTGTATACACATGCATGCACCACTTTTGTGTGTTTTAAAAATATTTATAATTCTTTGAAATTTTTTTTTTTTCCATTCTACTTCAAATCTGACTAAATCAGAGGTTTCAATGCAACATAATAGTAAAAACACCACGGGATGGATACTTATGCAAGGCACTGTACTTACTTAGTCCACGTCATCCTGGGTGGAACATAAGGCCGCAACAATCTTCTGCCATTGGAGACTGTCTTTGGCCACAGATTTATGTCTGTTTAGCAGACAATGCATGTTTTTTGTTGTTGTTGTTGTCAGTTAGCCAATACGAATAAGGCACAGTGTTTTCAAAATATATCTTGATCTCTCTCCCTCTCTCTCCATTTCCCTCACCCCTCCCTCTCTCTTTCCCCTATCAACTCTCTCCAGATACGGAGAAAAGGGCCCTATAAACTAATGTTTACGTCTGAATCTGCCTAGAGGCTGCTGGTGACTACCATTTCCTTTGTTTTTCCACAGATATGACTCTTATCGAGCATGCTGAAATTAATTATCATCAACTGCAGCCCGATAAACCAGGAGCAATTACACAACCATTAGTTGCAGCCTTGCTTCACAGCACCGAAAATTAATGACCTGAATTAAAATATAGTGTACATGTAATTCACAAGATACATCTCATGGTTTATCTGTTATTTTATGACCACATTCACTTTAGAAATTCAAAGCAGTTCAACTAGTACATAAATGTATCTGTTGCTGCAAACTTCTTGCAAAGTAAATAGTGTGTCGTAAAATGTTACCAGAAGTATGCAAAAGTTTGCCACTAGTGGTGAATCTGCGGCAAACCTTTGACAACAATAATATTTATTGCTACTAGTGGCAACAGTTTCCCAGAAGTCGTTTCTGGTGAACACACGAGTTTCAAGACCAGTAACCATTGATGACTAATCAAGGGGACTAAAAACATCTGTTGAAAAATGGAAACTAAACTATCTACAGTACCTACCAAAGTTGTCCGGTCAGTAACTTATTAATTAAACTTCCTAATAAACTTTAACATTTTATTAGCTAAATTATGCCTAGTTAGCAATGTCATGTTTTATAGGATAGAGTTTCATTCTGTCAGTGCCACTGACTGACTGACGAGAGCTTAGCTAGCTAATGTTAGCTATCATATTTTTGCACAATTTATTTGATAGGTAGCTAACTAATGATTTGCCTAAACACTTATATTTCTAGGTGAATATGTTGCTGTCCTTTTAATAACAATATTTTAGTATCACAGTTCAGTAGCATGTCAGCTAGCACAACATCTTAGGTAGCAAGCTAGCGACAATTTGAGTTGATTTGACATCAGAGCAAAACAACTTTTGCAGATGGATACCGATCCCCTTCCTGTGGTATTGCGAGGGGGATGCATCAACACCCTGCAAATATGTTTGCGGCGCTCTCACTCATCACGCTTTATTTGCGTGATAAATGAGTGTATCGTCTTCAATATTTGATAAGGTAAGTAAATGCATGTATTATTCTCAAATGTAGCCAATACATTTAGAATTTGTAACAATTAGATATGTAATTGCTTTAAACTTGTAGCTAGCTCATCTGGATGTATTTTCCCTTCTGTATTTCTAGAAGCAATCCGTTACAAGGCAAAAAAATACAATCAAACTGAGGACAGAGAAATATGCGAGCATCAGACAGGACAAGGCTTTTTGCATGCATGGCTTTGAGATGTCTGTTACACAACATGTTGGGTTGTTTGGATGACCCAATTGCTGGTTTGCAGGCATTGGGTCAATAGTTGGATTGTTTTCTGTATTTACAGCAAGACTTGTTGGTGCTGGTTTATTATGGTTGTGCTATGGATATTTGACCCAGCCAGTGGGTTAATTCACCCGCTACCATAGCTAGCTAAATCTGACTTATTTGACTTATTCTCCATCTGGGTTCATTTAACCAAACTATTTGGCAGGTTTATCTCATGCTTGCATGGTGATTAATTGAGCTAGCTATCGTTACTGTACTGGTTTTCAATGGTTTCTGACAGTGACCGCTTTAGTCAGACTTCTGAAGTTGAGGAGGATGGATGGAAATTCTGTTAGCCAAGTAGCGTTAGAGTTTACCTTCAATTTGATGTAGCCAAGTTAGTTTAGCTAACTATGTTTCTAACATATCTTTATTTCTGTACTTAAATGCAGAGGCCAAGGCCAGTGAATGGGCAGCTTTGTAAAGGTACGCTGAATGAATGGAACCTGGCCTATTTGATTCCAAAGTTTGAGGTTAAGTAAAACTGCGAAATTTGAATGGCCCTGTGTAAAGTAGCATCTACGTCTTCCAGCTCGGGTGCTGGTTCAAATTCCCGAGCTAGCAAGGTGGAAAAATCTGCCTTTCTTCCCTTGAGCAAGGCAGTTAACCCCCAACAACAACTGTTCCCCCGGTGCCGTGGATGTTGACCAAGGCAGCCCCCGCACCTCACTGATTCAGAGGGGTTGGGTTAAATGCTGAAGACACATTTCGATTTAATAAATTCAGTTGTGCAACTGATTAGGTACCACTTTTACTGTCTTTTGCAGCTGAAAAGATGGACCAGGAAACGCTCTTGTATATGGGGGGGGGGGGGGGGGTTCTAAGCTGACACATGGAATTTAAGATGGTCAGACTATTAATCATTTAGCTATTTGATTTTGAATTTTATTATGAGCTTGCACAAATTGGCCAAAGGTTTGCCACAACTGTTTGCCAGACTGTTTTTTTTCCGGTAAGGGTATAGCTAAGGAAATGAACAGTCAGGTCATGAGTAAAGGCTAAAGGTAAAAGTGTATGGTCTATTGTAAATCAGCTAGATACCTAACAATGCACTGCTACTGCAGACATGCTTGTGGTCACTGCCTGGTAAGTAAACATTCTTGAGCTGTAAGGTTATTTAGGTTAACTGGTTCTCTAAATGCTCTTTAGCTGTTAGGTTCGGATGTCTGCAGTTATAAGTGTAGTATGGGGGATACTCTGGAAGATTTAGAGGCAGCAGGTTTGTGACCGGGGTCACCACTAGAGCAGGATTTCATCTGTGTAATTGCCTGGAATGGTTTTAAAACCACTGTCACCTTTGGGGACCACTCTGGTAAATTAGATTTTTGTGCAATGAGGCATGTGTGAGAGTTTGCGTGAGGTGATACACTGATTCTGAAATGGATTTCGCCATGCACAAGCGGACAGGCACGTGCACACACACACACCCTATCCCTCTCCCCATCACACACACCTATGCCTTTGGGATGAGAGTGGGAATATCAAAGCCATGTCCTACACACACTAAGATGACCATGTCTCTTCTCTGAGACAGGTTTGGACATGGGAGAGCATGCCTTGCTCTCCCATTTATTCCATTTGGATATTCCATTTGGGCCAGAAATCAAATAGTTTTCTTCCTCACCACGCTATTCCTCGTTTAATGAGATGTTATTTAAAGGCTTTCTCAGAAGCAGGTGGTCGTGAAGAGCGTAGGAGAGGATGATAGAGCAAGATACATAGATACAGTAGCAGGCCATAGTGTTGAAAGACAATAGGAGTTAAAGTGGAACTGACAGAGTTTCAACTACGTTGCAGACATGAAACAAACAATCATAATATCAGTAAAAAATATAAAATTCAGTTTATGCTACAAAACCAACTTTATAAGAGGTTTTAAAAATAGATTATGTTTGACTCAACAAGGCATTGTTGTCAGAATAGATGGATGCAGTTCAATGCATGATTAATATGATTCACTAATACATTTCTTGGTTGTCCAAAAAATATTGCTATCGGGCTGGTACATTGATTGCTGCCTCCACCCATTCAGGATGCACTATTTCAGTTTTAGTGACTCCATATTTTGGACAAAAGCTGACAAATGTTACTAAGGCTGGGATTGTCAATACAATCAAACCAGAAATGGCAAAGATCACAAGTCAGTTATAATGTGGCTAATAGACTAGCGTATCTATTTATGAAGCTATTTTATTTAGCAAGCAAACAACCCAGTGCCTAACCTTAGCTAGCTAGCCACAGTAGCTGCTGGGAGTATGTAAACTCAATGGGTGAGTGACCAACTTCCTCCCCTAATATCATTTTTCAGTGGCTACAGCTAGAGATGCAGGTGTCATTTGGCTAGCAAGCAAATGTGAATCACTTTGCTAGCTATGCTGATCTTAAACAACTGTTATCCACAGTTAGCATGCATAAAGCTTAGTTGTCAGTCAAATGTGGCATTGATAAAATGGGCGGCCAGGCAGTTCCCATTCAGTTGTCAAAACGTGGGTCGAGACAAGAATGCATTGGCATGCAAGCTGCAGAAGGGCGAGCCTACTACTATTCCCCATAGTTTATCAGTGCAATTTTGACTGCCAACAGGGTTGCCAGATTTAGCAAAAATATCCAGTCCTCTTGACCACTCTAAACCTGCCTAAAAACGAACATATTTATTTTTCACAGCAAGATGAGTTCCATATTTTACATAAACCCTTTTTCCATAATCGAACCAATTAAGGATTACCGTAGTAACTTGTAACGACAGAAGCAAAATGTGGTTTTCCTCAAAATAATAATTATTGCGAGCTATGACATGATGTAATATATCGCAAGAGAAAAGATAATTTGACCTTATGAAACTCGCCAGATCATTTTCCATCAATGGATGTCAATTTAACTTGTTTGACTGCTATGATTAAGCAATAAGGCAGAAGGGGGTATGGTATGGCCAATATACAACAACTAAGAGCTGTTCTTAAGTATGACGCAACACGGAGTTCCTGGATGCAGCCATTAGCAGCTGTTTATTGGCTACAGTTCATACCACAAACCCTGGGGTGCCTTATTGCTATTAGAAACTGGTTACCAACGTAATTAGAACAGTAAAACATTTTTTTTTGTCATACTGGCTCTATTAATTGTCCAAACACACGGCCGGTTTCCCACTATACATTGCTATAGAATTTTCACAAATGCCTTACTCTACGTCATTCCCAAACATTCTTTGAAAGTAAGAAAATGACCATATAAGATGGTGCCGAAGACCATGGCTGACGTTTTACATTCTCCCAACCAATTGTGCAAATTTATAATATTTTTTTGCGTTTTGTCTAACTTATTTTTTTACTTATTGTGTATATAATGTTGCTGCTATTGTCTCATGACCGAAAATAACTTCTGGATATCAGAAAAGCAAATTCTCACCGTGGACTGGAAGAAACTTTTTCCTTTAAAGAGTCCGACGAGAACGATATCCTGCTTTCACTGGAACAGGCCTTTTGCGTGAAGAAAAGATGCCGCAGATTGGAGATCCTTCTGAGAATCCGCTACGCCCTCAGACGAACCATCAAACAAGCAAAGCGTCAATACAAGATTAAGATTGAATCCTACTACACCGGCTCTGACGCTCGTCGGATGTGGCAGGACATGAAAACTATTACAAACTACAAAGAGAAACACAGACGTGAGCTGCCCGGTGACGCAAGCCTACCAGACGAGCTAAATGCCTTTTATGCTCGCTTCGAGGCAAGCAACACTGAAGCATGCACGAGAGCACCAGCTGTTCTGGATGACTGCGTCATAACGCTCTCTGTAGCCGATGTGAACAAAACCTTTAAACAGGTCAACATTCACAAAGCCACGGGGCCAGACAGATTACCAGGACGTATACTCAAAGCATGCGTGGACCAACTGTCAAGTTTCTTCACTGACATTTTCAACCTCTCCCTGACCGAGTCTGTAATACCTACATGTTTCAAGCAGACCACCATAGTCCCTGTGCCCAAGTAAGCAAAGGTAACCTTTTTTAAAAAAAAAAATTATTTCACCTTTATTTAACCAGGTAGGCTATTTGAGAACAAGTTCTCATTTACAATTGCGACCTGGCCAAGATAAAGCAAAGCAGTTCGACACATACAACGACACAGAGTTACACATAGAGTAAAACAAACATACAGTCAATAATACAGTATAAACAAGTCTATATACGATGTGAGCAAATGAGGTGAGATAAGGGAGGTAAAGGCAAAAAGGCCATGGTGGCAAAGTAAATACAATATAGCAAGTAAAACACTGGAATGGTAGATTTGCAATGGGAGAATGTGCAAAGTAGAAATAAAAATAATGGGGTGCAAAGGAGCTAAATTAATTAATTAATTAAATACAGTAGGGAAAGAGGTAGTTGTTTGGGCTAAATTATAGGTGGACTATGTACAGGTGCAGTAATCTGTGAGCTGCTCTGACAGTTGGTGCTTAAAGCTAGTGAGGGAGATAAGTGTTTCCAGTTTCAGAGATTTTTGTAGTTCGTTCCAGTCATTGGCAGCAGAGAACTGGAAGGAGAGGCGGCCAAAGAAAGAATTGGTTTTGGGGGTGACTAGAGAGATATACCTGCTGGAGCGTGTGCTGCAGGTGGGAGATGCAATGGTGACCAGCGAGCTGAGATAAGGGGGGACTTTACCTAGCAGGGTCTTGTAGATGACATGGAGCCACTGGGTTTGGCGACGAGTATAAAGCGAGGGCCAGCCAACGAGAGCGTACAGGTCGCAATGGTGGGTAGTATATGGGGCTTTGGTGACAAAACGGATTGCACTGTGATAGACTGCATCCAATTTGTTGAGTAGGGTATTGGAGGCTATTTTGTAAATGACATCGCCAAAGTCGAGGATTGGTAGGATGGTCAGTTTTACAAGGGTATGTTTGGCAGCATGAGTGAAGGATGCTTTGTTGCGAAATAGGAAGCCAATTCTAGATTTAACTTTGGATTGGAGATGTTTGATATGGGTCTGGAAGGAGAGTTTACAGTCTAACCAGACACCTAAGTATTTGTAGTTGTCCACGTATTCTAAGTCAGAGCCGTCCAGAGTAGTAATGTTGGACAGGCGGGTAGGTACAGGTAGCGATCGGTTGAAGAGCATGCATTTAGTTTTACTTGTATTTAAGAGCAATTGGAGGCCACGGAAGGAGAGTTGTATGGCATTGAAGCTTGCCTGGAGGGTTGTTAACACAGTGTCCAAAGAAGGGCCAGAAGTATACAGAATGGTGTCGTCTGCGTAGAGGTGGATCAGAGACTCACCAGCAGCAAGAGCGACCTCATTGATGTATACAGAGAAGAGAGTCGGTCCAAGAATTGAACCCTGTGGCACCTCCATAGACTGCCAGAGGTCCGGACAGCAGACCCTCCGATTTGACACACTGAACTCTATCAGAGAAGTAGTTGGTGAACCAGGCGAGGCAATCATTTGAGAAACCAAGGCTGTCTAGTCTGCCGATGAGGATGTGGTGATTGACAGAGTCGAAAGCCTTGGCCAGATCAATGAATACGGCTGCACAGTAATGTTTCTTATCGATGGCGGTTAAGATATCGTTTAGGACCTTGAGCGTGGCTGAGGTGCACCCATGACCAGCTCTGAAACCAGATTGCATAGCAGAGAAGGTATGGTGAGATTCGAAATGGTCGGTAATCTGTTTTTTGACTTGGCTTTCGAAGACCTTAGAAAGGCATGGTAGGATAGATATAGGTCTGTAGCAGTTTGGGTCAAGAGTGTCCCCCCCTTTGAAGAGGGGGATGACCGCAGCTGCTTTCCAATCTTTGGGAATCTCAGACGACACGAAAGAGAGGTTGAACAGGCTAGTAATAGGGGTGGCAACAATTTTGGCAGATAATTTTAGAAAGAAAGGGTCCAGATTGTCTAGCCCGGCTGATTTGTAGGGGTCCAGATTTTGCAGCTCTTTCAGAACATCAGCTGAATGGATTTGGGAGAAGGAGAAATGGGGAAGGCTTGGGCGAGTTGCTGTGGGGGGTGCAGTGCTGTTGACCGGAGTAGGAGTAGCCAGGTGGAAAGCATGGCCAGCCGTAGAAAAATGCTTATTGAAATTCTCAATTATGGTGGATTTATCAGTGGTGACAGTGTTTCCTATCTTCAGTGCAGTGGGCAGCTGGGAGGAGGTGTTCTTATTCTCCATGGACTTTAGAGTGTCCCAGAACTTTTTTGAGTTAGTGTTGCAGGAAGCAAATTTCTGCTTGAAAAAGCTAGCCTTGGCTTTTCTAACTGCCTGGTTATAATGGTTTCTAGCTTCCCTGAACAGCTGCATATCACGGGGGCTGTTCGATGCTAATGCAGAACGCCATAGGATGTTTTTGTGTTGGTTAAGGGCAGTCAGGTCTGGGGAGAACCACGAGCTATATCTGTTCCTGGTTCTAAATTTCTTGAATGGGGCATGTTTATTTAAGATGGTTAGGAAGGAATTTAAAAAAAATATCCAGGCATACTGACGGGATGAGATCAATATCCTTCCAGGATACCCCGGCCAGGTCGATTAGAAAGGCCTGCTCGCTGAAGTGTTTCAGGGAGCGTTTTACAGTGATGAGTGGAGGTCGTTTGACCGCTGACCCATTACGGATGCAGGCAATGAGGCAGTGATCGCTGAGATCTTGGTTGAAAACAGCAGAGGTGTATTTAGAGGGCAAGTTGGTTAGGATGATATCTATGAGGGTGCCCGTGTTTAAGGCTTTGGGGAGGTACCTGGTAGGTTCATTGATAATTTGTGTGAGGTTGAGGGCATCAAGTTTAGATTGTAGGATGGCTGGGGTGTTAAGCATGTTCCAGTTTAGGTCGCCTAGCAGCACAAGCTCTGAAGAAAGATGGGGGGGCAATCAGTTCACATATGGTGTCCAGAGCACAGCTGGGGGCAGAGGGTGGTCTATAGCAGGCGGCAACGGTGAGAGACTTGTTTTTAGAGAGGTGGATTTTTAAAAGTAGAAGTTCAAATTGTTTGGGTACAGACCTGGATAGTAGGACAGAACTCTGCAGGCTATCTTTGCATTATCTTTGCACTTTCCTGCTTAAATGATTACCGCTATAAAGTGGCCTTCCGGCTGACCCTCTGTTTCCACAAGGGAATATGGTCACAAGCGGTTGTTTTCTGTTGTCTGTTCAATATTGATTTGCAATTCATGCTTGCTATGAAAGTAACCATTACAAGACTGACCAACTTGCCCTCTAAATTGCACTCACGTTGGTAGCCATGAAGTGCTTTGAAAGGCTGGTCATAACCCTCTCCAATTCGCATTCAGCCCCTACAGATCCACAGATGACGTAATCTCAATCGCACTCCACACTGCCCTTTCTCACTTGGACAAAAGGAACACCCCTATGTGAGAATGCTGTTCATTGACTACAGCTCACACCATAGTGCCTACGAAGCTCATCACTAAGCTAAGGACTCTGGGACTAAACACCTCCCTCTGCAACTGGATCCTCGACTTCCTGACGGGCTGCCCCCAGGTGGTAAGAGTAGGCAACAACACGTCTGACACGCTGATCCTTAACACTGGGGCCCCTCAGGGGTGTGTACTTAGTCCCCTCCTGTATTCCCTGTTCACCCATGACTGCGTTGCCAAACACGACTCCAACACCATCATTAAATTTGCTGACGACACAACAATGGTAGAACTGATCACCGACAACGATGAGACGGTCTATAGGGAGGATGTCAGAGAACTGGCAGTGTGGTGCCAAGACAACAACCCCTCCCTCAATGTGAGCAAGACAAAGGAGCTGATCGTGAACTACAGGAAAAGGCAGGCCAAACAGGCCCCCATTAACATTGACAGGGCTGTAGTGGAGGGGGTCGAGAGTTTCAAGTTCCTTTGTGTCCGCATCAACGAACTATCATGGTTCAAACATACCAAGACAGTCGTGAAGAGGGCATGACAAAACCTTTTCCCGCTCAGGAGACTGAAAAGGTTTGGCATGGGTCCCTAGATCCTCAAAAGGTTCTACAGCTACACCATCGAGAGCATCCTGACCAGTTGCATCACCGCCTGATATGGCAACTGCTCGGCATCTGCTTGGTAAGTCGAGGGTAGTGCAAATGGCTGAGTACAACACTGGGGCCAAGCTTCCTGCCATCCAGGACCTATATAATAGGCGGTGTCAGAGGAAAGTCCAGAGAATTGTCAGAGACTCCAGTCACCCAAGTCATAGACTGTTCTCTCTGCGACCGCACAGCAAGCGGTACCGGACCACCAAGTCGAGGACCAAAAGGTTCCTCAACAGCTTCTACCCCCAAGCCATTACACTGCTGAACAATTTATAAAAATCGCCACCAGACAATTTACATTGACCCCCCTTTGTACACTGCTTCTACTCGCTGTTTGTTTATTACCTATGCATAGTCACTTCGCCCCCACCTACATGTACAGTTTACCTCAACTAGCCTGTACCCCTGAACACTGACTCGTGCCCCTTGTATTGTTACTTTTTATTATAACTTTTTATTTTCTTCTTCTTGAACTGCACTGTTAAGGGCTTGTAAGTAAAGAATTTCACGGTAAAGTTTACACTTGTCACATGCGCCGAATACAACAAAGTTTGATTTGATCTAAGTGCTCGTAAAAACGTAAAAAAATACATCATAGTCTTCCTGGGGGTGTATATGAACAGATTTTTATAACATTTGATGTTGCTAAAACACTGTCAGTTTCACTTGAATGAGTTTCATTACCAGAAAAGGGTTTGGTGATGCAGCTTCAACATGGCATTAATGAATCCCTTTCACATTCTGCTCCATGTCCTATTGGAACATTAGATGAAGGAATGCCTTTGAACAATCCTGGAATGACTGTCTCTGGAAAGCAATAAAACCTGAATGCGGTGAGCTGTTTGATATAAGAACAATCACTTGGCACTAACGTCTAATTTCCTATATTTTAAATGTGGTTAGTATGACCATAAAAACAACCTGACAAGCAATCTATTACATTAATAAGTCAAATGTAATACTTGAGCCTTAGGGGAAAAGACATTCTAAAATATGTTGCATTACAATCGGTAGCCTTAAAGTACTGTAGCTAGTGTAGTTCTAGTCTATAATTATTTTTACAATTTTGAGGCCTGAGTGCTACTGAAAATTAACAAGGACCCCACTGGTAACACACTGGTTGAATCAATGTTGTTTTCACATAATTGCAATGTTATTACATTGAACCAACGTGGAATAGACGTTGAAATGACGTCTGTGCCCAGTTGTACCAGTCTGAAATGAAAATAATTGGCTGTGTCAGTGTGTCTTGTAGCCGCTAACAAAGTCCACTGTTCTGAATGGGGCCTCTGTTTCTGCTAAGGGGACTAATTGAGTTGCACATATGAGGTGGTGTGTGTGTAAATCGATTAGCATTGTTAGCCTGTCAGTGTGGCAGAGGGTCAGGTAGCCTTGAGTGAGAGCGTCCTCTCGTTCATTAGCTGACTGGGAGTGACAGAACGGTGCTACGCTGCTGCTGTGTGTGTCAAATCTGGACTGATAGAAGGCTTGCTCAGACATGAGTGTGTTTCTCTCTGTGTGTGTGTGTGTGTTTTGGGGGGAATACAGAATAGCATACACACATAAATACACACAGTTGAAGTCGAAAGTTTACATACACCTTAGCCAAATACATTTAAACTCAGTTTTTCATAATTCCTGACATTTAATCGTAGAAAATATTCCCTGTTTTAGGTCAGTTAGGATCATCACTTTATTTTAAGAATGTGAAATGTCAGAAAAATAGAAGGGTGATTTATTTCAGGTTTTATTTCTTTCATCACATCCCAAGTTGGTCAGAAGTTTACATACATTCAATTAGTATTAGGTAGCATTTCCTTTAAATTGTTTAACTTGGGTCAAACGTCTCAGGTAGCCTTCAACAAGCTTCTCACAATAAGTTGGGTGAATTTTGGCCCATTCCTCCTGACAGAGTTGGTGTAACTTTGTCAGGTTTGTAGGCCTCCTTGCTCGCACACACTTTTTCAGTTCTGCCCACAAATTTTCTATGGGATTGAGGTCAGGGCTTTGTGATGGCCACTCCAATACCTTTTACTTTGTTGTTCATAAGCCATTTTGCCACAACTTTGGATGTGTGCTTGGGGTCATTGTCAATTTGGAAGACCCATTTGCTACCAGGCTTTAACTCCTTGACTGATGTCTTGAGATGTTGCTTCAATATATCCACACAATTTCCCTCCCTCATGATACCATCTATTCTGTGAAGTGCACCAGTCCCTTCTGCAGCAAAGCACCCCCACAACATGATGCTGCCACCCTATGCTTCACGGTTGGGATCTTCTTCCTTGCTGAGCTGCCTTTAAGGTTATGTCAATATTGTACTTGTTTGAATGTAGATATAGATACTTTTGTATGTTTCCTCCAGCATCTTCACAAGGTCCTTTGCTGTTGTTGTGGGATTTCGCACCAAAGTATGTTCATCTCTAGGAGACAGAACATGTCTCCTTTCTGAGTGGTTTGACGGTATGACTCCAACCTAAGTGCTGTGTGGTCCCATGGTGTTTATACTTGTGTACTATTGTTAGTACAGATGAACGTGGTATCTGCAGGTGTTTGGAAATTGCTCCCAAGGACAAACCAGACTTGTGGAGGTGTACAATTTTTTTTTCTGAGGTCTTGGCTGATTTATTTTTATTTTCCCTTGATGTCAAGCAAAGAGGCACTGAGTTTGAAGGTAGGCCTTGGAATACAAGTGTTTGTAAACTTTCGACTTCAACTGTACATTCACATTCACACACACACACACAATGACACACAGAAAACGGATAAATCAATTATATTTAAAGGCTTATTCTCCTTTGTTTGTGTTCAGTCTAACATCTTTCCCTGCCCCCATCTGTGTCTGGTGTCTATCTACCCAGTCCTCTCTGTCATTTGTTAATGCCTGTCTGCTTGTCACACTAAACCTATTTCTGTTCCCAGTGTGTCTCCACAGAGTTGACTCTGTCTCTGTCCCGACAATCACCAGCCATGCCATGCGTAGAACTGCCTAATGTTCTTCTGAGTGTTCCCACTTGGAATGCTTCCAGGTTCTATTTGGAACACAAGCCTCCCTATTGATCTTGTCTCTCTGGCTATGTTCTATACCAGGCTCCATCACTAACACTGTGTGTGTGTGTGTGTGTTGTACGTCACTCTGGATAAGAGCATCTGCTAAATGACTAAAATGTCTGCTAGCTGTGCTTAAGGATTGTTTACATGGATGCTATACATTATATTTGTACATTCATTCCTGAATGAACGTCGACAGGAGTAGAAAGTAGTCAGTGATGTTGATGCTGGTTGTAGTTGATTTAATTGTTATATTATTTTTTCACTGTCTTACATTTTTTTTGAATCAGCTGTGTTGCCCAGACATCTGATCAAGGGTTGAAGACAATGTAGATTTTAAAAGCAATGCATGTGTGGAGATTGTATTCATGGTAAATGCTGCACATGTAGGCTCTATCGGAAATTGCCTTTGAAAGCCGCATTCTCTACCACCTGGGATCGGATAGGTTTCTAAATGGAATATTGTACTGGGAATTCGTCTGTTTTTAAAAATATTTTGCTGCGTTAGAATGAATTATAAGTATTCTGCTATATAATTCACATTTTAGCTGTAATCAAAGAAAAATCTTATTTTACATTTGAGGAACACATTTTTGCATTTTTAATGAATTAATCATTTTGAGGTTTAGTGAAAATGAAAGGAACTGGTGTGAATTTACTTTTGCGAGTTATGTGCTAATAGTTAATTCCAGCCATGAATCTATTTATGGGTGTTACCATCTCCTTCTTTCTAATAAAAAATATGTAGAGTGATTTAAACAGGAGAAGAGTTTGGCGGAGTGGGAGTCATCTTTTCAGCTAATGGCTTTCAATTTAACAGCACTACAAATTATTATCTTCTATGCAAATGTAACTGTTCGAAATGTATTTTTCCATAGACATGTCTGCCGTTGGCTTAGAACTAGTTGAACCACCTAACAGACCTTTGATGTGGCTGACAGTGTTTGAGAGGAAAATAAATATTGTAGACGATTTTGCTGCCAGTGCACAGCCTCTGTAGTCTGAATGATTCACTGGGATAACTAAATATCTTTCTACTGACACACACATCTTTGTTCTTACTGACACACACACACACACCGTCTCAATGGTAGAGAGGAATATATTGAGCTATCATTTTAAATTAATTGAACAGCTGACATCAGGCTTCTCTCCAGAGAAACATGTAGCAGTGAACCAGGCTGTTCAAAAATGTATTTTAAAGAGAACCTCACTGATTTACTCAGAACAATAAGCCTGTAAGCCTACCATTTATCTAAAATAACACTCGGCAATGTGTCACAATTTTTCCAATTTTTCAATTTTCCCGCTACGGAAACAAGAGGATCAAATCAAGCTGCTGACTGAAATTAGTTATGTTGGGCTGAAATGAATATAATTTGCTTGAAATTGTTGCTCTGGGTAAATGTATACTTAAAGGCCACAAGGGCCAACTAGTGACAACACAACACTGATCTGACACTCACTGCTACGTTGCTTCTACTTTCATATCTCACACACACACACCCTAAAACCCACCTCTTACACGAGTGTAAATTTAAAGCAGGGATGATGTAATGTTTTACATTAAGAAAATTGTACTGAAAAATATATTACAGTATCTCTGGTGTAAAGCAAAATTACAGTATTAATAAGCTGCTAACACTAAATTTACGGGGGAAATGATTCCTGAAATATTCTAAATGTAAATACAGCAAAACATTTGTACATAAAATGCATTTATTCAAATTGGTAACAACATGAACAACAAATTAACACTAATTGACAAAAAAAGTAACAACAGTTAACACGTAACCTGATAAGAGCGTCATTACAGCACTAATTTAAAATGACAGTATTGTGCGCCTGTGTGTGTATTAAGGTGTAGGGGAGAGAGAGAGTGATGGAGTTGAAATTGGGATTAGGTACAAACCTAAATCTGATCAGGGGCAAGGCAACTCTATTCAGGGAAGGGGGTTAAGAGGCGTTGAAACACAACAGGACAGTATGGGAAGGAGAGCATGCAGCAGAAAGAAGTCAGTGCAGCATTAGGTGTTCCTCATGGGTCTCTTTAACAATCCTCTTCAGTTCTGATTTGTCAGCGCTTCCAACACCTAGGACAAACATAAAAAGATAGAGAGCACCAGGCCTGTTACTCTGTGGCTAAAAAGATTGGGGACAAGGGACATATCAAGCTGGTGTCGTATGTGTATTTGCCTCTTCATTCTTGGAAGAATGGAGCAATGAAGTGGTTGAGAACAGCTGGCTTCCTCAGGGCCAACTTGTCATGCGCTTTGTCCCATCTTCAGGGACTTATGTCGCACAGCTGAGAGCCGAGGTTGTTACAGTTTAATGAAAAATACACTGAACAAAATATTACGCAACATGTAAAGTGTTGGTCCAATGTTTCATGAGCTGAAATAAAAAATGCCAGAAATGTTCCATTCGCACAAAAATGCGCACAAAGATGCTAAGGTTATATTTTTGTCTAATAAAAACCTTATGTGGGCAAAAACTAATTCTGATTGGCTGGGCCTGGCTCCCTAGTGGGTGGGCCTATGCCTTCCAAGGCCCACCCATGGCTCCACCCCTGCCCAGTTATGTGGAATCCATAGATTAGGCCCCAATGCATTTATTTCAATTGACTAATTTCATTATATGAACAACAACTCAGTAAAATCATGTTGCGTTTATATTTTTGTCTTGTATACATAGATATGTAAACACTGTTTCCCGGTGTTGTTGCCATTCATGCTCTCCCCATTGAGTAGACTGTATCACGATGTCATCTACACTGAACAAAAATATAAAGGCAAACATGCTCAATGGGTGACATGTCTGATGAGGAGGCCATGGAAGAACTGGGACATTTTCAGCTTCCAGGAATTGTGTACAGATCCTTGCGTCATGGGGCTGTGCATTATCATGCCGAAACATGAGGTGATGGCAGCAGATTAATGGTATGACAATGGGCCTCAGGATCTCATCAAGGCATCTCTGTGCATTGAAATTGCCATCAATAAGATGAAATTGTGTTCGTTGTCCTTAGCTTATGCCTGCCCATACCATAATCTCACCTCCACCATGGGACTTTCTGTTCAAAACGTTGACATAAGCAAACCGCTCGCCCACACAACGCCAGGTACAGTTTAAACCGGGATTCATCCGTGAAACTCACACTTCTCCAGCGTGCTAGTGGCCATCGAAGGTAAGCATTTGCCCACTGAAGTCGGTTATGACACCGAACTGCAGTCAGGTCAAGACACTGGTGAGGACAATTAGCATGCAGATGAGCTTCCCTGAGACGATTTCTGACAGTTTGTGCAGAAATTCTTCTATTGTGAAAACACACAATTAGATCAACTGTCCGGGTGTCTGGTCTCAGACGATCCCACAGGTTAAGAGGCCAGTAGTGGAGGTCCTGGGCTGGCGTGGTTACACGTGGTCTGCAGTTGTGAGGCTGGTTGGACATACTGCCAAATTCTCTAAAACGACGTTGGAGGCAGCTTATGGTCGAGAAATGAACATTCAGTTCTCTGGAAACAGCTCTGTTGGCCATTCCTGCAGTCAGCATGCCAATTGCAGGCTCCCTCTTAACTTGAGACATCTGCAGCATTTTGTTGTGTGACATATTTTACAATGGCCAATGTGTTTCTATGAGCTTATTTTGGACTTCATCTTTTTGCCTGCCTTCCTGCCTTCGGGACAATGACTCCCATTGTTACGGCGGACACTTGAGCATCTCATCGTTATATACAGCTCTCGACAGATGCACTTTTACTCCTGACAATTTAGGTTAGATACATTCAGACTGCTCAGACCACATGAGAGAAGAATGTACACAACAAATAAAGGGACAGAAGAACTTGTACAATTATTTCATCAGATGGCTCTGCAGCTTACTTAGGCAGGCTAGCTAAATAGGATGACTAAAGACATTACAGTATGGGGAAGACATTTATAACATTAGATGGTCTAACTGGCTGCTAATTTTGACTTTGGAATTTACATTAAAAAGCTCTAAAATCATTGTAATGTCATTATTTAATAATGCATTTTATGTTGAAAAAAACAAACTGTGATGTTTTTTATAATCTAACCGAAACCGAATTGACCTCAAAAAGCACTAATTGCTCAACACTAGTTGGCAATCAGCCCGGCCCTAATCACATGCGCACTTAGTTAATGTTAGCTGGCTTGCTAGCCAGCAATGTAGTTAGGCTAACTACCTTGTTGGCTAGATAGAGCCTAGCTAGATAGCAATCTGTGCTACTTAAGTGCAAACACTGGAATGGCTCTAAAGTGAGCTCATCCTTGATACAAAAATAACACTGTAACTGTTGGGCCTATTATGTTAGTCGGCTTATTTAGTTTGTTTTACGAAATATGAAATCTGCAAGACAGTTGACACAGATCTATCATTTAGGCCATGTGCCTGCTTACATTCATGATGAGATATTGTTTGCTTGCTTGATTGCAGTGAGAACTTGAAACTACCCATTGAAGGTAGAAGTTTCAAATTCTTTAGAAGACTTTTCCAAAGAATGGCAGCTGAGTACAAAAAATAGCATTTTTCCATACCACTTTTAAATCTAAAAGGAACAGCGTCAGTTTCACTCCTTCTAGTGGAATAAATATGGTTATCCCGGACCAAGTTAAAGTAGTTATATAGATACCTGGGGACCATACTGTGGACAATCTTATGTACGAGTTACAACTTAATCTGAGAGCCTCTCTCCTCCACTTTGAGTCATCTTGTCACGACTCCGACCGAAGGACACTCCCCTTCCCGTTCGGGTGGCGCTCGGCGGTCGTCGTCGCCGGCCTACTAGCTGCTACTGATTATTTACTCCCCCTCCTTATGTGTTGATTGTGTGCACCTGTTTTTAGTTAGGTAGTAGGCTTTATTAGTCAGCCGGCCCGCAGGGTTCCTTGTGCGGGATTAATTATTGTGATCGTCTGTTTGGTGTACTTGTGTGCACGTCTATTGGGTTTTGTGTTTTCCCATTTTGTGGGTTTTTCCCTGGACAGTTTAAGTCCCCCTGTTTAGGGCATTTGTTTGTTCAGTACGCCCTGTGTTTTTGTGAGGGTTGGCTTATGTTCAGCGTTTATCAGTGCATTAAAATAGCACTCCCCTGAACTCTCTGCTTCCTGCGCCTGACTCCTCACCCACTACACTCAGACCGTTACAGAATCCCGCACCGACTGGAATGGAGTCAGCAGGAGCAACAGCCACGCCCCTCCCATCGATGGAAGAGAGGGTTCTACATCACACCACCGTTCTCCATTCGATCGGAACGGCGATGGATCTGGTGATGGAGAGAATGGACCGATGGGAGAGAAGCGGTCTCCTCTCTCCACCTTCGGCCCCCCCTCCTCAGGACTCCCCATCTCCCGACTCCAGCACCCTCCGTCTTACGCTCCCAAGGGTCTATGATGGAGCGGCAGCAGGGTGCCAGGGGTTCTTACTCCAGCTAGAACTGTACCTGGCCACCGTCAGACCTACTCCCTCGGGAGCGGAGAGGGTGAATGTCCTCATCTCCTGCCTCACGGGTCGTGCTCTGGAGTGGGCAAATGCAGTTTGGAATGGCCCAGACTCAGCGAAGGAGCACTACCCCGAGTTTTCTCGCCGTTTCCGCGCCGTGTTTGACCATCCTCCAGATGGCCGAGCAGCGGGAGAACGACTATTCCATCTCCGGCAGGAGAAAAGGAGCACCCAGGATTATGTGTTGGAGTTCCGTACCTTGGCAGCAGGATCCGGGTGGAACAACAGGGCCCTTATCGACCACTACAGGTGTAGTCTCCGGGAGGACGTCCGCAGGGAGCTAGCGTGTCGGGACACCGCTCTTTCCTTGGATGAGCTAATTGACATGTCCATCCGACTGGACAATCTGCTGGCTGCCCGCGGGCGTTCGGAGAGGGTCCTGTGTGTTCCACCACCCAGCACCTCCACTCCTGTTCCGATGGAGTTGGGAGGGGCTTTGCCGAGGGGTACCAGAGGAGGAGGCTCCCTCTGCACCAACTGTGGTCGGAGAGGACACACGGCCGATCGGTGCTGGGGGGGTCCGTCTGGGAGTCGAGATGGCAGGCGGAACATTTCTCGATCACCCCAGGTGAGTCAGCACCAAACTCACCCAGAACCCCCTGTTGGTCACATGTTTGTCTTGATTTTTTTTCTTTAAATTTTTCCCCTCTTCCCAGCATAGGGCGCTAGTCGATTCAGGCGCAGCTGGGAACTTTATGGATCGCGGACTTGCTATTAAATTAGGTGTTCCGCTTGTGCCGATAGATTCTCCCTTTCCCGTGCACTCCCTAGATAGCCGGCCATTAGGGTCAGGGGTGGTCAGGGAGACCACAATCCCACTGGACATGGTAACGCAGGGGAATCATAGGGAGCGTATCAGTCTCTATATTATTGATTCGCCTGCGTTTCCAGTGGTGTTGGGGATTCCCTGGCTGGCCCGGCACAATCCTAAAATTTTGTGGAGACAGGGGGTTCTCCAGGGGTGGTCAGAGGAGTGTTCTGGAAGGTGTCTGGGAGTTTCCGTCGGTGCCACCTCGGTGGAAAGTCCAGACCAGGGTCCCACAGTGTGCATTCCCCCCGAGTATGCCGATTTGGCAATCGCTTTTAGTAAAAAGGCGACTAAATTACCACCACATCGACCGGGAAGGGATTGTGCGATAGATCTCCAGGTAAACGCTGCGCTTCCCAAGAGTCACGTGTACCCATTGTCCCAAGAGGAGACGTTGGCTATGGAGACATATATCACGGAGTCTCTGGGACAGGGGTACATTCGGTCCTCCATTTCACCCGTCTCATCGAGTTTCTTTTTTGTGAAGAAAAAGGAGGAAGGTTTGCGTCCTTGTATTGATTATAGAGGTCTAAATGCCATCACAGTGGGGTTCAGCTACCCACTACCTCTCATTGCTACGGCAGTGGAATCCTTTCAGGGAGCGCAGTTCTTCACAAAATTGGATCTCAGGAGTGCGTATAGCCTGGTGCGTATTCAGAAGGGAGACGAGTGGAAAACCGCATTTAGTACCACATCGGGCCACTATGAGTACTGCGTCATGCCGTATGGGTTGAAAAATGCTCCAGCCATTTTTCAATCCTTTGTAGACGATATTCTCAGGGACCTGCACGGGCAGGGGGTGGTTGTTTATATCGATGACATTCTGATCTACTCAGCCACTCACGCCGTGCATGTGTCTCTGGTACGCAAGGTGCTTGGTAGACTGCTGGAGCATGACCTATACGTCAAGGCTGAGAAGTGTGTGTTCTCCAAACGAGCCGTCTCCTTTCTGGGTTATCGCATTTCCACCTCGGGGGTGGAGATGGAGGGTGACCGCAGTAAGGCCGTGCGTAATTGGCCGACTCCAACCACGGTAAAAGAGGTGCAGCGGTTTTGGGGTTTTTCCAACTACTACCGGAGGTTTATCCGGGGTTTTGGCCAGGTAGCGGCTCCAATTACCTCACTGCTAAAGGGGGACCCGGTGCGGTTGCAGTGGTCAGCAGAGGCGGACAGAGCTTTCAACAGGTTGAAGGTGCTGTTCACGGATGCACCCGTGTTGGCGCATCCGGACCCCTCTCTAGCATTCATAGTGGAGGTGGACGCGTCCGAGGCTGGGGTGGGTGCCGTGCTATCACAGCGCTCGGGTACGCCACCAAAACTCCACCCCTGCGCTTTCTTCTCGAGTAAGCTCAGCCCAGCGGAGCGTAACTATGATGTGGGGGACCGGGAGTTGTTAGCGGTGGTCAGGGCTCTGAAGGTGTGGAGACATTGGCTTGAGGGGGCTAAGCACCCCTTTCTCATCTGGACCGACCACCAAAATCTGGAGTATATTCGGGCAGCTAGGAGACTGAACCCGCGGCAGGCAAGGTGGGCCATGTTTTTCACTCGATTCCGGTTCACTTTATCATATAGACCAGGCTCCCAGAACGTGAAGGCGGACGCACTGTCCCGCTTTTACGACACGGAGGATAGGTCCACCGAACCTACTCCCATCCTTCTGGCCTCAAAGCTGATGGCACCGGTGGTATGGGAGGTGGACTCGGACATCGAGCGGGCGTTACGGGTTGAACCAGCGCCTCCTCAGTGTCCGGTGGGGCGGAGGTACGTGCCGCTTGGTGTTCGGGACCAACTGATTCGGTGGGCTCACGTCCTACCCTCCTCGGGTCACCCTGGGGTGAGGAGGACAGTAGGGAGCCTTCGGGGGAGGTATTGGTGGCCTACTTTGGCTAGGGACGTTAAGGTTTATGTCTCCTCCTGTTCGGTATGCGCCCAGAGTAAGGCTCCTAGGCACCTTCCTAGAGGGAAGTTACAACCCCTCCCCGTTCCACAACGGCCATGGTCACATCTATCCGTAGATTTCCTGACCGACCTTCCCCTGTCTCAGGGCAACACCACGATTCTGGTGATTGTGGATCGGTTCTCTAAGTCCTGCCGTCTCCTCCCGTTGCCCGGTATCCCAACAGCCCTACAGACTGCGGAGGCATTATTCACCCACGTCTTCCGGCACTACGGGGTGCCGGAGGACATCGTTTCTGATCGGGGTCCCCAGTTCACGTCCCGAGTATGGAGGGCGTTCATGGAGCGTCTGGGGATCTCGGTCAGCCTGACCTCCGGTTATCACCCTGAAAGTAATGGGCAGGTGGAGAGAGTAAACCAGGAGGTGGGTAGGTTTCTGCTGTCGTATTGCCAGGACCGGCCAGGGGAGTGGGCGAGATACATCCCCTGGGCAGAAATGGCCCAGAACTCATTACGCCACTCCTCTACTAATGTGTCCCCCTTTCAGTGTGTGTTGGAGTACCAGCCGGTCCTGGCACCGTGGCATCCAAGCCAGACCGAGGCTCCTGCGGTGGAGGAATGGGTGCAGCGCTCCAAAGAAACCTGGAGGGCCATCCAGGAATCCCTTCAACAGGCTAGTGGACGGCAGAAAAGGAGTGCTGACCGCCACCACAGTGAGGCCCCCGTGTTTGTACCAGGGGACAGGGTCTGGCTCTCGACCCGAAACCTGCCCCTCCGCGTGCCCTGCCGGAAGCTTGGGCCGCAGTGTGTAGGGCCGTTCAAAGTCCTGAGGAGAATAAACGAGGTGTGTTATCGATTACAACTCCCTTCCTATTATCGTATTAACCCCTCGTTTCATGTGTCTCTCCTCAGGCCGGTGGTAGCTGGTCCCCTACAGGACGGTGAGGTGCTGGAGGTCCCTCCTCCCCCTCTGGACATCGAGAGGTCCCCGGCGTATACGATACGGGCCATTCTGGACGCCGGGTGAGGGGCCTGCAGTACCTCGTGGACTGGGAGGGGTACGGTCCGGAGGAGAGGTGCTGGGTACCCACCAGGGACATTTTGGATCCGTCAATGTTGAGGGATTTCCATCGCCTCCATCCGGATCGCCCTGCGCCTCGTCCTCCGGGTCGACCTCGAGGCCGGTGTCGGCGCGCTGCGGGAGCCACGCGTCAACTGTCACGACTCCGACCGAAGGACACTCCCTTTCCCGTTCGGGTGGCGCTCGGCGGTCGTCGTCGCCGGCCTACTAGCTGCTACTGATTATTTACTCCCCCTCCTTATGTGTTGATTGTGTGCACCTGTTTTGAGTTAGGTAGTAGGCTTTATTAGTCAGCCGGCCCGCAGTGTTCCTTGTGCGGGATTAATTATTGTGATCGTCTGTTTGGTGTACTTGTGTGCACGTCTATTGGGTTTTGTGTTTTCCCATTTTGTGGGTTTTTCCCTGGACAGTTTAAGTCCCCCTGTTTGGGGCATTTGTTTGTTCAGTACACCCTGTGTTTTTGTGAGGGTTGGCTTATGTTCAGCGTTTATCAGTGCATTAAAATAGCACTCCCCTGAACTCTCTGCTTCCTGCGCCTGACTCCTCACCCACTACACTTAGACCGTTACACATCTAAGGCTTTCAAAGTGGAAATGGTCAAAATGAGTATGTGCTGGAAGTTTAAGAATAATCCTGACTAATTTGTTCTGAGATGTCTGCCATTTATTTTGAAATATCTTGGGGGCACTCTTGTACCAGGAAGAGCACACATAAAAGCTAGAATAAATATATAAATATTAGTGCGAGCAATATCGAACCCCAGGATGTAAATATATACACTGTGTATGCGTATGATGGTGTGTATAGACAGTATGGACAGTATATGAATAGAAAAGGTGTGTACAACAGTAGTAATATAGGATGAGGCTTGACTAGAATACAGTATATACTGTACATATTAAGTGGGTTAAACAGTGTGTAAGTTGTACCTAAGAAGGGAATCTAAACAAGTGTTTTTGATTTACTTTCATATTAAGAGGATGTAGTTGCTTTTTGGAGGCTATCATGTAAACCACAAATAAATGTTCATAAATAATGTTATTTTAATATTTACTTAAGAAATAATCATTTAGAGTATATGTGAATCCTTTGGAGTATAATTCATTCCAACTCTAAAAACAATATACCGGCAGATAAACAGTGGGGAGAACAAGTATTTGATACACTGCCGATTTGCATTTTATTTTACAATTAATTTGCATTTTATTGCATGACATAAGTATTTGATACATTAGAAAAGCAGAACTTAATATTTGGTACAGAAACCTTTGTTTGCAATTAGAGATCATATGTTTCCTGTAGTTCTTGACCAGGTTTGCACACACTGCAGCAGGGATTTTGGCCCACTCCTCCATATAGACCTTCTCCAGATCCTTCAGGTTTCGGGGCTGTCGCTGGGCAATACGGACTTTCAGCTCCCTCCAAAGATTTTCTATTGGGTTCAGGTCTGGAGACTGGCTTGGCCACTCCAGGACCTTGAGATGCTTTTGTGTTTTGGGACTTTGTCATGCTGGAAGACCCAGCCACAACCCATCTTCAATGCTCTTACTGAGGGAAGGAGGTTGTTGGCCAAGATCTTACGATACATGGCCCCATCCATCCTCCCCTCAATACGGTGCAGTCGTCCTGTCCCCTTTGCAGAAAAGCATCCCCAAAGAATGATGTTTCCACCTCCATGCTTCACAGTTGGGATGGTGTTCTTGGGGTTGTTCCTTCTTCTTCCTCCAATCCTTCTTCTTCCTCCAAACACGGCGAGTGGAGTTTAGACCAAAAAGCTATATTTTTGTCTCATCAGACCACATGACCTTCTCCCATTCCTCCTCTGGATCATCCAGATGGTCATTGGCAAACTTCAGATGGGCCTGGACATGCGCTGGCTTGAGCAGTGGGACCTTGCGTGCGATGCAGGATTTGAATCCATGAGTGTGTTACCAATGGTTTTCTTTGAGACTGTGGTCCCAGCTCTCTTCAGGTCATTGACCAGGTCCTGCCGTGTAGTTCTGGGCTGATCCCTCACCTTCTTCATGATCATTGATGCCCCACGAGGTGAGATCTTGCATGGAGCCCCAGACCGAGGGTGATTGACCGTCATCTTGAACTTCTTCCATTTTCTAATAATTGCACCAACAGTTGTTGCCTTCTCACCAAGCTGCTTGCTTATTGTCCTGTAGCCCATCCCAACCTTGTGCAGGTCTACAATTTATCCCTGATTTCCTTACTCAGCTCTCTGGTCTTGGCCATTGTGGAGAGGTTGGAGTCTGTTTGTTTGATTGTGTGTGGACAGGTGTCTTTTATACAGGTAACGAGTTCAAACAGGTGGAGTTAATACAGGTAATGAGTGGAGAACCAGAGGGAGTCTTAAAGAAAAACTAAGAGAGAGACGGAATTGTTACTGGTTGGTAGGTGATCAAATACTTATGTCATGCAATAAAATGCAAATTAATTACTTACAAATCATACAATGTGATTTTCTGGATTTTTGTTTTAGATTCCGTCTCTCACAGTTGAAGTGTACCTATGATAAAAATTACAGACCTGTTTATGCTTTGTAAGTAGGAAAACCTACAAAATTGGCAGTGTATCAAATACTTGTTCTCCCTACTGTATCTGAAATTTTTGACTCTTGCCTAGCTAAAATTGGTATCGGTTTCAGAGCCAAAAATCCCATATTGGTTGGGCTATAATAATCATCAGCACAACTAGACAGTTGTTGTTTTATTACATTACCTCGAAAGGCAATGAGAACTTTTGCGGCATGTTCTGTAGTCGTTGTTACCTATGTTGTACACATCATTTTAGTGAACGTTAGAACATTCCATGGATATTTCATTTAAAAGAAGGGAAAACATATGTTGTCAATAAAAACATTACTTGATTGCTTTTGGGCTGTTATCCTAATGTTAGATATGACCCTAACTAGAAATGAATGGGAATCTTAGCTAATGTTCTGGAAATGTTTGCTGGGTAGTAGAGGAAGTGAGCATTTATTGTTCACCATTGATAAAGTTAATCAAGTCTCACATGGAATTTTATTCAGATTGATGGTCACTTGTTTTAGTGTTGCCTATAGTTTTTATAATATAGTTTTTTCAGGAAATATCTGCAATATCTATCTTGATATAATATATAGCTACATACCTGTCTGTCAGGGCTGCCACCCAACAATGGATTCTAATCACAGCCATGCAGATAATGGCCATCTCACCATTTCAGTATTAATGTTCCCTGGACAACCAACTCTCACAGCAGCATATTTTGGGTAATCCAATAAACAGCATGAGGTTCAGGTTTAGTCAGCGTTTCCTTTTCATGCCTTCTGAAGCATGCAGGTTGATCTGTTACCGGGGGCAACTGAAACTGATTTTCTGTATGCCTGGCCGTTTGCTTTGATGTTTTGTCTTGGCGTCATTTGTTGGTTGTTGACATCTATTGATTCTTGACGTGTTCTGCTTGTTGCCCAGTGATCCATGATGCCATGATGCCTGTCTACACACATTAAAGTGGTTATCCACAATTGAATCCACGAGCTGACAAGGTAAACATCTATCATTCATTCAGTATTTTGGAAGTTACATATCTTGAAGTTTTCCTTTAATTAGTCGAGTTCAGGGTTTTGTGACGATTGCCAAACAATCACATTACCATATACACTGAGTACACCAAACACTGGGAACACCTTCCTATTGAGTTTAACCCCCCCTCCCCCTTTTTTCCCCCTCAGAACAGACTAATTTCGTCAGGGCATGGACTCTACAAGGTGTCAAAAGTGATGCTAGCCCATGTTGACTCCAGTCCAATGCTTCTTACAGTTTGTGTCAAGTTGGCTGGATGTCCTTTGGCTGGTGGACCATTCTGGATACACACAGCAAACTGTTGAGCGTGAAAAACCCCGCAGCGTTGCAGTTCTTGACACAAATTGGTGTGCCTGGCACCTACTACCACACCCCCTTCAAAGGCACTTAAATCCTTTGTCTTGCCCATTAAACCTCTGAATGGCACACAAACAATCCATGTCTGAATTATCTCAAGGCTTAAAAATCCTTATTTAACATGTCTCCTCCCCTTCATCTGCACTGATTGACGAGGATTTAACAAGGGTCATCAATACCGGATCATTCATTGGAAGCCTGGGGGGATAAAACACAGCTCCACCTCTTGGCCCATTTCCAAGGCATCAGGGCAGGGCTGTGTTAAAAGGCCTTGATCCCGCTTAATGACACTGTGTTGATTTGATTAAAGCCTGTGCGCCCCATGGGGATTAAGCTGTAATGACCAGTACAGTCTCTCTGGGATAATGCATTACTCGGGTCCAATCGCCATGGCATTCATCACAACTTTCATTAACAGCAATTAATGCATTCCTGCTGGTGATTAGTGGACACCTTGAGTCACAGACTGTAGATATGACACAGGAATGAAGTACTATTCCATCGAGGTCTGTGTCATATTCTAAGAGACACACCATTAGACAAACATACACACACACACACACAACCCTATTCTGTTACTTTTAAAACATGTTGTGTCAGTCCCAGATTTGCCCCATTCTGCACTGAATACTTAGAGCAGTTTGTCACTGTTCACAGTCATGTGGGTAGAGGTAATCACTGTTGATTTCCTGCTCTGATTGCTGTCTTTGCTTTGTAGCAGGGCTCTATGCTAATCAAGGCAATTAGGTAACAGCGCTTGCTTGTTAATTTATGCTCCCCAGGCATTCTGAAACGAGGTACAATGACAGTGATAGCCAATTAGAGATGTGGTATTAGATATGTTGATGTGCTATAGAGATAGACAGATAGTGCATCATAATCTCTCTTGCTTATTCATATTCTTATTTGCATTGTAATTTAGGAAAGCTGCATGAGTATTGTAAATGGGATCCGTTGATTTGGGTGGATAAAGAGAGTTTGTATTTGAAGCTTGTTTATAATTTGTACTTTGTGTAGATGTATTCATAGGAGAACCAATGAGTTTACATAATTGAATTTATATAGAACATGTAATTCAGAGCATGCAATTGCACAACGGGCTATGTAGTGATGTGTTAGTCTATTTCATATAGGACACCCTGTGTATGGTGCCTAGATGTTGTGGTTCATTTGTATTGGCCAGTTAGGGGATACCCTCTAGGGTAGTGTGACTGGGTGTCCTCTCATCAGGCCCTCATTAGCAGAGAAGACTGGGTCATACTCAATGTTAGAGATTCATCTCTAGAAAAGTGAACAGCCATTTAGGAAATTACCCACATAATGTTTGAATGATAATGACCAAGATACGTAGTTGAAGTGTTGCACGGCCTCGTGCCAGTTGTATTGTAAAATTCAGTAGGCAGGGCTCAGTGATGTTTGTAATAATAATAATGTCAGAACAGCCCTCGGGGAAATAAAAACACATGAAAAGAATGTGGTTTTCAGACTTCTACATTTGCTTTGCTGGCTCTTTGGGTTTTTAGGTTCGATTTCTCTATAAGCACTTTGTGACAACTGCTGATGTAAAAAGGGCTTTAGAAATCAATTATATTTATTTATTGAACAAATCCCATGGAAAAAATGTCACATTCCTAATATTTTTTTTTACATACTTTTAAAATTAACTAGTCAGACACGTTGTTTTTAGACACGTGTGAAGTTTCACATGTAAAATGTTCACGTTTTTTTCCTCGTGGAAAAAAAATCCCCACATTATATTTTTTTCACGTATATTCAACCACATCCAGCTACATCTTGTCTCCCATCCAGGGACCAACCAGGACCAACCTTGCTTCGCTTCAGAGGTAAACCAGCAGAGGGATGCAGAGTGATGTGAATGTACCAAAACTTGCAACTGGAAAAATAACCTGGTCTCAGAGCCAAATATATATATTTTACTAAAATCCGTAAACTTCCATTTAGTATGATATGTTACTTTAAGTTAGGTGACATTACATTGGCCTACCAATGTAATAGCAGTCATACAATATAATATGACAGGGATCATCAACTCGATTCAGCTGCTGGCCGATTTCCTCGTGAGTGGATGGTTGGGGGCCTGGAACATAATTAAGCAAAAAGCCTGATGTGGTGTGGTATATGACCAATATACCATGGCTAAGACCATGGCTAAATACAGCCCTTAGCCGTGGTATATTGGCTACACAGTGCCCTCAAAATGTTCCACATTTTGTTAGGTTACAGCCTTATTCTAAAATTGATTACATTTTTTTTTTACGTCATCAATCTACACACAATACCCCATAATGACAAAGCAGAAACAGGAAAAAAACATTATTGTTTTTGCTTTTTCAATTTTTTATAACTAAAATATATTTTTACATAAGTATTCAGACCCTTTACTCAGTACTTTGTTATAGCACCTTTGCCAGTGATTACAGCCTCATCTTCTTGGGTATGACACTACAAGCTAGGCACACATGTATTTGGTGAGTTTCTCCCATTCATTTCTGCAGATCTGCTCAAGCTCTGTCAGGTTGGATGGGGAATGTTGCTGCACAGCTATTTTCAGGTCTCTCCAGAGATGTACAATCAGGTTTGAGTACGACCCATTTTCAATGCCTTGGCTGAGGGAAGGAGGTTCTCACCCTAGATTTAACGGTACATGGCCCTGTCCATTGTCCCTTTGATGAGGTGAAGTTGCGGTGAACACCCCCAAAACATAATGTTTCCTCCTCCGTGTTTGACGATGGGGATGGTGTTCTTGGCGTCATAGGCAGCATTCCTCCTCCTCCAAACACGAGTCCAAACACGAGTCGAGTTGGTGCCAAAGAGCTCCATTTTGGTCTCATCTGACCACAACACTTTCACCCAGTAGTCCTCTGAATCATTCAGATGTTCATTGGGAAACTTCAAACGGGCATGTATATGTGCTTTCTTGAGCAGGGGGACCTTGCGGGCGCTGCATGATTTCAGTCCTTCACAGCGTAGTGTGTTACCAATTGTTTTCTTGGTGACTATGGTCCCAGCTGCCTTGAGATCATTGACAAGATCCTCCCGTGTAGTTCTGGGCTGATTCCTCACCGTTCTCATGATCATTGCAACTCCACGAGGTGAGATTGAGATCTTGCATGGAGCCCCAGGCAGAGGGAGATTGACAGCTCTTTTGTGTTTCTTCCATTTGCGAATAATCGCACTAGCTGTTGTCACCTTCTCACCAAACTGCTTGGTGATGGTCTTGTAGCCCATTCCAGCCTTGTGTAGGTCTACAATCTTGTCCCTGACATCCTTGGAGAGCTCTTTGGTCTTGGCCATGGTGGAGAGTTTGGAATCTGATTGATTGATTGCTTCTGTGGACAGGTGTCTTTTATACAGGTAACAAACTGAGATTAGGAGCACTCCCTTTAAGAGAGTCTTTCTGATTGAGAGGGGATCAAATACTTATTTCCCTCATTAAAATGCAAATCAATTTCTAAAATTTTTTACATGCGTTTTTCAGGATTTTTTTTTGTTATTCTGTCTCTCACTATTCAAATAAACTTACCATTACAATTATAGACTGATAATTTCTTTGTCAGTGTGCAAACGTACAAAATCAGCAGGGGATCAAATACTTTTCCCCTCACTGGACAGGGGTTGATGGCACAAGCTGGAAGCCCATCCAACAGAGAGTTGCAGTGGTCTAGACAGGAGATGACAAGTCCCTGGATTAGTGTGAGGATAAGTCATACAGTACACAGTACACAGTAAAATTGCAAGAGTTAGTTCAACTCCTAAGGAGTCAAATAACACTATTCTGCGATTTAGATTGTCCCACCATCATTTGTGTTAAAACTACTGTGGTCATGGTGTTGATATTTTGGGAGTTAAAACAACACTAAATGGAGTAAATATCTCTCAGAGTTGCTTAAATTTAACTCCAATTGCCATTTTACTCTTTACAGTGTTGTTTTTAATCAACTCTCTTGCCAACACTTTTCTGTGTTGTTTTGAATTAACAATCAACTCCAGCAGAGTACATTTCTCTTTCAGTTAACTTCCTTAGAGTTGTAAGGGTGCAAAAAGCCTTATTTAAATATGTGTCATCTTCAAGTGATTTGCAATGTGATATCCAATCTACTGTATGTTGGAAGCCAACTTGCAGGAAGATGTCCAGCACTTTTACATCACCCACAGCTTACATTTAGAATGCCTGTCAGAGTAGGGGCAACAGAGCATGCTGGGAAACATGCCAATGACGCCCCTCCCACCTCTGTGGCTAACTCCATAGATTTAACTAACTCTCTCAGGTTAAAAGTTTAAAGTATTCCGTCCCAATGAACTCCAGTTATCAACACTAATTCCAGGGAGCGTATCACTCGAGGGTTAACATTTAACCCCAAAAATGTTAACATTGTGATTTAAACTATTCTTGGTTTACTGTGTACTCCACAGATGTTGTAGAGCATGAACCTGCGAGTCACTGCTTTGATGTTTGCAGAGAATGAAAGGGGTGTCCAGGGTCTGTTCTGGCTCCATTCAGATTTTTGTGCAGGCTGTTTTACTACTTTACACAAATACACCAACTGGCCAACTGGTTTGCATGGCATGATTTTCAGAATAATTATGTTTGTTTATAATATTTGATTTTCACCATAGAAAAATGCTCAGGTTATTTATCTGCATGAGTTGTTGTAATAACTTCCAATAATATTGCATTGTGTCCTCTGCATCATTTATTTCCATATTGAGTGAGATAACAGTAGAGCTCTGAGTACATAGTGGTTAAAAATACTCTGCTTCCTACTGTACCAGCCAATTAAAACACTCAAAGTGAAATGTCTGCCATCAAGGGCCAGGGCCAACAATGAGCTCTGATCGGACTAAGCCATAATTATGTTTTGTGTTTGTATTTTTGGACTCCCTCCATTGTCTAGAGAGACAGATTCCCATAATCCTCTCTGGACATTAGGGATAAGGAAGGCAGACAGATGTCTGTGAGATTATGCCAAGAGTCTAATCCCAAAACTCCCTGAAAACAAGATACCAATGTCCAGATTATGATTACGTTGTTTGTTAAGACACAGACAATAAACAATCAATTGGAAGATGAAAAAAGTATTCACACGGTTGAATACTTGCGAATGTAAGCAAGTGTTTAAAGTTAAATGGGTTCACACACACAAAATGCGTATCAGCCAATGAAAAGCATCGATTTACTTGCATAAATCATAGCATTCAACCCAACCCCTCTGATTCAGAGTGGTTAAATGTGGAAGACACATTTCAGTTGAATGCATTCAGTTGTACAACTGACTAGGTATCCACCTTTCCCTTTCCATCAGCTAGCATAGAGCTAACTTGTACCATGTTAACTTAATCAGGTGACACTGATTATATCCTGTCACAAGTGCATCAGCCAATTAAAATCATTGAAGTAGTTGGACGTCTTCAAATACTTGTTCATGGCTGGAAGTGTCCTTAACATACCTAAGTCCAACATAATGTTCTCATCATCAAAGCAACTGAGTATTTTACTAACTGCTCAAATTCCTCTGTGTAAAAATGCCTAGTCCACTTAATCGTTGCAGATTGTGGCATGTTGAATTACTTGTATTGTGTTAGTGTGCAGTGGGTAAATTGAACGATAGAGAGCTGCCTCTGATTGAGAACCACACCCGGCCAAACACACAGAAATAGAAAACATAGAACACAAAACATAGAATGCCCACCCCAATTCACGCCCTGACCAAACCAAAATAGAGACATAAACAGGATCTTTAAGGTCAGGGCGTGACACATAGACTTATAGATGACCTGCAGCCAGTGGGTCTGGCGATTGAATATGTAGCGATGGCCAGCCGACTAGAGCATACAGGTCGCAGTGGTGGGTGGTATAAGGGGCTTTTGTAACAAAATGGATGGCACTGTGATTAGACTGCTTCCAGTTTGCTGAGTAGAGTATTGGAAACTATTGTGTAGATGACATCGCCGAAGTCGAGGATCGGTAGGATAGTCAGTTTTACCAGGGTAAGTTTGGCAGCGTGAGTGAAGGAGGCTTTGTTGCGAAATAAAAAGCCAAATCTAGATCTGATTTTGGATTGGAGATGTTTAATATCAGTCTGGAAGAAGAGTTTACAGTCTAGCCAGACACCTAGGTATTTGTAGTTGTCCATATATTCTTGGTCAGAACCGTCCAGGGTAGTGATGCTAATCGGGTGAGTGCGGGCAGCAAATGGTTGAAAAGCATGCATTTAGTTGTACTAGTTTTAAGAGCAGTTGGAGGCCACGGAAGGAGTGTTGTATGGCATTGAAGCTTGTTTGGAGGTTAGTTAAAACTTCTTGACCATACTTGAGACGCAGACGTCTCAAGTATGCCCCTGGAAATGCAAATGCGCTACGCTAAATGCTAAATGTACTCGTTACAACTCAATCTTTGATCAAAATTCACAAGCAGGGTATTGAATTAAAGCTACACTCGTTGTGAACCTAGCCAGCAAGTCAGATTTTTAAAATGCTTTTCGGCGAAAGCATCAGAAGCTATTATCTGATAGCATGCACCCCCCAAAATGCCAGCTCGACACGTAAACAACAGATTTTGCGATAGCCGGCGCTACCCAAAACGCAGAAATAAAATATAAAACATTCATTACCTTAGACGAGCTTCTTTCTTGGCACTCCTATATGCCCCATAAACATCACTATTGGGTCTTTTTTTCGTTTAAATCGGTCCATATATACCCAAAATAGCTTTGTATGGAAGTTGTGTCATTCAGAAAAAATCATCGTTTTTAAACGCTGCGTAATTTTTTAAAATTAAAAAAGTCGACGATAAACTTTCACAAAACACTTCGAAATCCTTTTGTAATCCAACTTTAGGTATTAGTAAACGTTTATAATCTATCAAAATGATTACAGGGCGATGTCTCTTCAATAGGTCTTCACTTCAAAAACAATGCCATCTGATATCTCCCTCAACTGCATCCGGGTGAAGACTGGGAAAATGGAGGTCAGATAGATGGATTTTCCAACAATTAATTCAATTGAAAATTAGGACAATGGCGCCATCGTGCGGAATTTGTATGAATTGCAGGCAGATTCCCATTAAATTCTGTTCTCTTTTAACAACTGGTGGAAGTGACTTATGGAAATTATTTTTTGCTTTCAGAGAGCAGTTTTTCTTGCGTTTTTCAATGAAACACACGATCTGTTATAGTCACAGCCGTGATTTAACCAGTTTTATAAACTTCAGAGTGTTTTCTATCCACACATACTAATCATATGCATATACTATATTCCTGGCATGAGTAGCAGGACGCTGAAAAGTTGCGCGATTTTTAACAGAATTTTCAAAAAAGGAGGGGGTAGAAGTAAGAGGTGTTTAACACAGATGTATACAGAATGGTGTCATCTGCGTAGAGGGTGAACAGGAAATCACCCGCAGCAAGAGCGACATCATTGATCTATACAGAGAAAAGAGTCGGCCCAAGAATTGAACCCTGTGGTACCCGCATAGAGACTGCCAGATGTTCGGACAACAGGCCCTCCGATTTGACACACTGAACTCTGTCTGCGAAGTAGTTGGTGAACCAGGCGAGGCAGTCATTTTGATAAACCAAGGCTATTGAGTCTGCCGATAAGATTACGGTGATTGACAGAGTCGAAAGCCTTGGCCAGGTCGATGAAGACGGCTGCATAGTACTGTTTTTTATCGATGGCGGTTATAATATCGTTTAGTACCTTGAGCGTGGCTGAGGTGCACCCGTGACCAGCTCGGAAACCGGATTGCACAGCGGAGAAGGTACGGTGGGATTCGAAATGGTCGGTGATCTGTTTATTAACTTGGCTTTCAAAGACTTTAGAGAGGCAGGGTAGGATGATATAGGTCTATAACAGTTTGGGTCTGGAATGTCACCCCCTTTGAAAAGGAGGATGACCGCGGCAGCTTTCCAGTCTTTAGGGATCTCGGACGATACGAAAGAGACGTTGAACAGACTGGTAATAGTGGTTGCAACAATGGCGGCGGATAGTTTTAGAAAGAGAGGGTTCTGATTGTCTAGCCCAGCTGATTTGTATGGGTCCAGGTTTTGCAGCTTTTTCAGAACATCTGCTATCTGGATATGGGTGAAGGAGAAGCTGGGGAGGCTCGGGTAAGTAGCTGCAGGGTTGGGGGCTGTTGGCTGGGGAAGGGGTAGCCAGGAGGAATGCATGGCCAGAGAAATGCTTATTGAAATTTTCGATTATCATGGATTTATTGGTGGTGACTGTGTTACCTAGCCTCAGTGCAGTGGGCAGCTGGGAGGAGGTGCTCTTCTTCTCCATGGACTTTACAAAGCTAGCCTTTGCTTTCTTGACTGACTGTGTGTATTGGTTCCTGACTTCTCTGAACAGTTGCATATCGCGGGGACTATTCAATGCTATTGCAGTCCACCACAGGATGTTTTTGTGCTGGTCAAGGGCAGTCAGGTTTGGAGTGAACCAAGGGTTATATCTGTTCTTAATTCTACATTTTTTGAAAGGGGCATGCTTATTTAAGATGGTGAGGAAATTACTTTTAAAGAACGACCAGGCATCCTCGACTGACGGGATGAGGTCTGCTCGCAGAAGTGTTCGACAGTGATGAGGGGTGGTCGTTTGACCTCGGACCCCTAGCGGATGCAGGCAATGAGGCAGTGATTGCTGAGATCCTGATTGAAAACAGCAGAAGTGTATTTGGAGGGCAAGTTGGTCAGGATAAGATCTATGAGGGTGCCCATGTTTACTGATTTTAATGTCGTACCTGGTGGGTTCTTTGATGATTTGTGTGAGATTGAGGTCATCTAGCTTAGATTGTAAGACTGCCGGGGTGTTAAGCATATCCCAGTTTAGGTCACCTAACAGAACGAACTCTGAAGATAGATGAGGGGCAATCAATTCACATTTGGTGTCCAGGGCACAGCTGGTAGCTGAGGGGGGTCTATTACAGGCGGCAACAGTGAGAGACTAATTAATTTTTCAAATTAGAACCTCAAACTGTTTGGGCATAGACCTGGAAAGTATGACAGAACTTTGCAAGCTATCTCTGCAGTAGATTACAACTCCTCCCCCTTTGGCTGTTGTAGTTGGGTATCGAAATCTCAGAATTTTTGGTGACCTTCCTAAACCAGGATTCCTGCACGGCAAGGACATCAGGGTTTGCGGAGTGTGCTAAAGCAGTGTGTGAAACAAACTTAGGGAGGAGGCTTCTGATGTTGACATGCATGAAACCAAGGCTTTTTCGATTACAGAAGTCAACAGATGAGAGTGTCTGGGGACACACAGGGCCTGGGTTAACCTCCACATCACCCGAGGAACAGAGGAGGAGTATGATGAGGGTACGGCTAAAGGCTATCAAAACTCATCGTCTAGTGCATTGGGGACAGAGAATAAAAGGAGCAGATTTCTGGGTGTGGTAGAGTAGATTCAGGGCATAATGTGCAGACAGGGGTATGGTGGGGTGCGGGTACAATGGAGGTAGGCCCAGGCACTGAGTGATGATAAGAGATGTTGCATCCCTGGATGTGCTGGTTATACTGGGTAAGGTCACCGCATGTGTGGGAGGTGGGACAAAAGAGCTCTCTGAGGCATGTAGAGTGGGACTAGGGGCCCCACAGTAAAATAAAACAATGATAACTACCCTAAACAACAGTATGCAAGGAATATTGACATTAGAGAGAGACAAAGCGAGGCATAAAGCAATCACAGGTGTTGATTGGGACAACAACGGGTAAGACAACAACAGCTAATCAGCTAAGACAACAACAACAGATAAAATGGCGATGAATGGCCAGAGAGAGTCAGTTAACTACACATAGGGCCTGAGTTCGGGGCTAGGGTCGACAAATGAAAATAAATAAATAGGGTTGACCTATTTTAAGAAATGCCATTCGTTGGTGGATATAAAGTCTAAGATCTTTTATTTGGGGCTGCAGGTAGTCTAGTGGTTAGACTGTTTGACTAGTAACCAAAAGGTTGCAAGATCGAATCCCCAAGTTGACAAGGTAAAAATGTGTCATTCTTCTCCTGAACAAGGCAGTTTACCCACAGTTCCTAGGCTGTCATTGAAAATAAGAATGTGTTCTTAACTGACTTGCCTACTTAAATAAAGGTTAAATAAATAGGCTGAAGAATAATATTTGTACCATGTTTTGTGTTGCTGCCTTGTCATGTTGTTGTCTTTAGGTCTCTCTTTATGTCATGTTGTTTTGTCTCTCATCGTGCTTTGTTTTTTTTTAATTCCAGCCCCAGTCCCCGCAGTAGGTCTTTTGCCTTTTGGTAGGTCGTCATTGTAAATAAGAATTTGTTATTAACTGACTTGTCTAGTTAAATAAAAGGTTAAAACATTTTTTTACGAAAAATAAGTTGTGCTAGGATATAAATCAATACAACCTGTTGAAGATAGCATAGGGCTTAAGTGTGCCATATTATTGGGTGGGACTGGAAATCTTAATTCTTATTACATACAGCCGGGAAGAACTATTTGGATACAAGAGTGACATCAACTTACCAACATTACGACCAGGAATACGACTTTCCCGAAGCGGATCCTTCATTTGGACCACCACCCAGGGCCCTCATTGATCAATGTTGCATAGAAAATCTTCTAAATTAACTTGTACAAAGAAAATGTATAATGTTCGCAAGTACAAAAAAAGTTTTTTTTATCAAATGCTCGTACACTTAATTTACACACACCTCTAAGTATTCTGCCTTGATAAATCAGACATGTTCTCAAACACTGTGTTAATGCACATGAAGTCTCATTTACATAAAGAATTTATGGTCACAAACCTTCCCTTTAAAGCTGCACGAAATGTCATTAATTTCTGTCCACCAACATGGGGAAATCAAAGAAGACAAAGTAAAAAAACTTTTAGGATGCAGAAATATAACTTTTGATCACCAAATTGGAAGCAAAACAAGACATACTTTTTGGAGCCCTCAGCAATGGCTTGACAAATAAGATAAACAATATTGCTTGGGAGCATGTTAGAGCTGTGGTAAATTCTGCCTCATCTGAATGCAGAACAGTTAATGAAATTAAAATCAAATTGTTTAATTTGAAAACATATGAAAAAACATAAATTATGATCCACAAAAGATATATAAGTGCAAAAGGAGAAGGGCAGAGTGACTCTTCACTGTCTGCTCTGGACCAGCACATTGGCAGCATAATTGGAGAGACCTCAGTCTCTGGCATAATTTGTGATGTTGGTACTGAGGACCCTCTCCCAGACCCTGAAGGAATACCAGACACACCAACTGATGGTAAGTCAAGATTTATTTTCGCAACCATATTCAGACATGGAACACATCTAAATATGTTTTCTTGACAATATATATATATATATATATATATATATATATATATATATAACAGAACAAATGTAACAAAATGACTATAAAATAACAAAACATGAAATCTTGACAGACCCAGGCCTACCAGAAGGGTGTCCTCTGACCCCTCAGCCCCAGGCCTACCAGAAGGGTGTCCACTGACCCCTCAGCCCCAGGCCTACCAGAAGGGTGTCCTCTGACCCCTCAGCCCCAGGCCTACCAGAAGGGTGTCCTCTTTGGTGAGCGCTTCAGCTGCGCCGCATGTTTTGACTGACGCAGTCCTGAAACAGCAAGAAGAGACCAAGACATCAATTCTTGGACTCAAACAGCAGCTGGAGGATGTATGCAACGGCCTGAGAGAGAAATCAATCATTGAAAGAACTTGTCGAATGTCTCAAACATGTGAGACAATAAATTATGGTGCAATGTAAATGTTTTTCCTTGTTTATTTGATTGCAGTATTTTGAAGAACAGATACCTAAAACCGTTGTATGAGATTGACTCTTGACACTCCCTGTCAGGCATGGGCTCATCGGGTTTGGGTGGATCATTCAGTGGAATGCCATTTTTGATTGCAATGTTGTGGAGCACACTGCAAGCCTTGACAATGTAGCAAACCTAAAAAGGAAGTTGCACATTGTATTACATTCACGTAATGGCATTTTAAGGAATGGCATTTCAGAGGCAATCCTTCATAGGCTGGTATTGCAGTGTGCCTCCTGTCACAGACAAGCACAGCCAACGCCCTTTCAGCAGGTCTATGGTGCACTCCACTGTTGTTCTTGTGTGTGCGTGGGCTTGGTTGTACTTTGCCTCTTGTTGGTTTGAGGGGTTTGTGAGGGGAGTCATCAGCCTTGGTTTTAATGGGTAGCCCCGGTCTCCTGCAGTTATGAATACAACATTTAGATATTGTTTCCCAGTAGAGGTCTAACATGGCAAATGAAACTTTGCAAATAAAACATAAGTCATTTACCAAAAAGCCATCCATCTTCAACAGCTCCTTCCTGTAGGTTTAGGCCGACGGAACTGTTCTGCACAATGAATGAATCATATGCCCCACCTGGCCATTTGGCCACTACATTCAACAAAGCCAAATGTGAATCACAGAGGACCTGCACATTGACAGAATGGAAACCTTTTCTGTTTTAACGAAGTTGAATTAGTTCAATGATGGTGCTTTTACTGCGATGTGGGTGCAGTCAATTGCTCCAATGACAATGACATTCAGCTATGGTATGGAAATCCCCTTTCACTCTGGCCTGTTGCACAGCAGTGTACGGAAACTGGATGTATTGTGGGTTCAATTAAATAATGCCACGAAGGACTGCAGGCAATATTCGGCTCATGGTTGGTTAGGAAATGCCAGCCCGAGCCGCAATCTCCCGTTGGAATGTTCCAATGGCCAAAAGTCCCAGGGTGGAGAGGATTTGGGTATGCGCTGGGATGGCATTGGTGTGTTTCTTCTCCCTTTCTAATACTGTAGAGAGTTGGTTGCAGAGATACAATAAAATATTAATTGGAAAACGAAATCTACTAATAAGCCAGGCGTTTCTCTTCACAAAAAAATCTGCACGCTCATTGAAAACACGCTCCCTGTGTAATGCAGCTTGTGCCAGATCCTCCAGCATATCAATATTTGCCATTTTGGACAAGTCACAATGCCTCAGTGTTGCCTTTTTATATTATTTAACTGGTTTCACTAAATTTCCTCCAACCTTACATTCCACTCTCTTTATGTGTTTATAAAATAAATACATGAATAAACTATTAATGTATTATATTTTTTCTTAGTTTATTATTTGATACACTATGTCAATCCTTTTTCCATTTGGGTGATGGTATTTCATTATTAGTTTGACTTTTCTGGTCAGAGGTGTGCTTAAATTTATACACATTCTCCAGTAGAAGTACAAATTGATAAATCCCACACTTGCTTAGAAATGATCGCATAGATGGTTTACCAACATCTCTCTTCGTACACAACATTGATAAATGAGGGCCCAGGACAATAGATCTAATACCAGTAGCCGACCCAAGACAATGGCGTCGCAGAAGGGGCAGACGGAGTGGCCTCCTGGTCAGGCTCCATAGAAGCGCACATCGCCTACCGCTCCCTAGCATACTACTAGCCAATGTCCTGTCACTTGACAACAAGGTAGATGAAATTAGAGCAACGGTTGCCTTCCAGAGAGACAGAGATTTTAACATTCTCTGTTTCACGGAAGCATGGCTCTCTTGGGATATGTTGTCGGAATCGGTTCAGCCACCGGGCTTCTCCATGCCTTGAGCCGACAGAGATAAACACCTCTCTGGGAAGAGAAAGGCGGGGGTGTATTCTTCATGATTAACGACTCATGGTGTAATCATAACAATATACAGGAACTCGTCTTTCTGCTCACCCAACATATAATTCCTCACAATCAAATGCTGGCCGTATTACCTTCCAAGAGAATTCTCGTCAGTTATTGTCACAGCTGTGTACATTCCCCCTCAAGCAGACACCAAGATGGACCTAAAGGAACTTCACTGGACTTTATGTAAACTGGAAACCATATATCCTGAGGTTGCATTTATTGTAGCAAATTTGAGAACAAGGCTACCTCAATTCTATCAGCATACTGATTGCACTACGCACGGGGGTAATACACTAGACCACATCTACTCTAACCTCTGTGATGCTTACAGAACCCTCCCCCGCCCTACCTTCGGCAAATCCGACCACAATGCCATCTTGCTCCTACCGTCTTATAGGCAGAAACTAAAACAGGATGTACAGTGGTTCCTCCTTTAAAGGTTGCAACATACTGCGGCACACCCTGCGTGCTGCTGCAGCATTCCGAGGCACTTCATTTCATTCTCAGCCATTTCTTCTCTTACAGCAAGTTATTGCTAGTTTGACTAGCAGAGGGCATCTTTGAGAAGCATTTGATAGTATTCCGTATTGGCATTACAAGAGAATTTAAAACCTTATTTTTCCTCCAAACATGGTGAGTGGAGTTTAGACCACAAAGCTCTATTTTTGTCTCATCAGACCACATGACCTTCTCCCATTCCTCCTCTGTATTATCCAGATGATCATTGGCAAACTTCAGACAGGCCTGGACATGCGCTGTCTTGAGCAGGGGGACCTTGCGTGCGCTCCAGGATTTTAATCCATGACGGCGTAGTGTGTTACTAATGGTTTTCTTTGAGACTGTGGTCGAGGCTCTCTTCAGGTCATTGACCAGGTCCTGCCGTGTAGTTCTGGGCTGATCCCTCACCTTCCTCATGATCATTGATGCCCCATGAGGTGAGATCTTGCATGGAGCCCCAGACTGAGGATGATTGACCGTCATCTTGAACTTCTTCCATTTTCTAATAATTGTGCCAACAGTTGTTGCCTTCTCACCAAGCTGCTTGCCTATTGTCCTGTAGCCCATCCCAGCCTTGTGCAGGTCTACAATTTTACCTCTGATGTCCTTACACAGCTCTCTGGTCTTGGCCATTGTGGAGAGGTTGGATTGCGTTTGACTGAGTGTGTGGACGGGTGTCTTTTATACAGGTAATGAGTTCAAACAGGTGCAGTTAATACAGGTTCTCCACAATGAGTGGAGAACAGGAGAGCTTCTTAACTTCTTGCGTCGAGCAATCCCGTATCTGGGAGCGTAATCATAGCCTCAAGCTCATTACCATAACGCAACGTTAACTATTCATGAAAATCGCAAATGAAATGAAATAAATATATTGGCTCACAAGCTTAGCCTTTTGTTAACAACACTGTCATCTCAGATTTTCAAAATATGCTTTTCAACCATAGCTACACAAGCATTTGTGTAAGAGTATTGATAGCTAGCATAGCATTAAGCCTAGCATTCAGCAGGCAACATTTTCACAAAAACAAGAAAAGCATTAAAATAAAATAATTTACCTTTGAAGAACTTCGGATGTTTTCAATGAGGAGACTCAGTTAGATAGCAAATGTTCAGTTTTTCCAAAAATATTATTTGTGCAGGAGAAATCGCTCCGTTTTGTTCATCACGTTTGGCTTAGAAAAAAAAACGAAAATTCAGTCTCTACAACGCCAAACTTTTTTCCAAATTAACTCCATAATATCGACAGAAACATGGCAAACGTTGTTTAGAATCAATCCTCAAGGTGTTTTTCACATATCTATTCGATGATAAATCATTCGTGGCAGTTTGGTTTCTCCTCTGAACCAAATGAATAAATGCACGCAGCTGGAGATTACGCAATAATTTCGACGGAGGACACCAAGCGGGCACCTGGTAAATGTAGTCTCTTATGGTCTATCTTCCAATGATATGCCTACAAATACGTCACAATGCTGCAGACACCTTGGGGAAACGACAGAAAGTGTAGGCTCATTCCTTGCGCATTCACAGCCATATAAGGAGACATTGGAACACAGCGCATTCAAAATCTGGGGCACTTCCTGTATGAAATTTCATCTTGGTTTCGCCTGTAGCATTAGTTCTGTGGCACTCACGGACAATATCTTTGCAGTTTTGGAAACGCCAGAGTGTTTTCTTTCCAAAGCTGTCAATTATATGCATAGTCGAGCATCTTTTCGTGACAAAATGTCTTGTTTAAAACGGGAATGTTTTTTTATCCAAAAATTAAAAGAGCGCCCCCTATATGGAAGAAGTTAAAGAAAAACAAACAAGTCTGTGAGAGCCGGAATTCTTACTGGTTGGTAGGTGATCAAATACTTATGTCTTGCAATAAAATGCAAATTAATTACTTAAAAATCGTAAAATTTGATTTTCTGGATTTTTGTTTTAGATTCCGTCTCTCACAGTTGAAGTGTACCTATGATAAAAAATTACAGACCTCTACATGCTTTGTAAGTAGGAAAACCTGCAAAATCGGAAGCAAAACTGTTACACGCCACCATTTTAAATCAGGAGAATCTCCTCTTTTTAATAATGTAAGTCTGGGCAGCAAGCTCGTTTGTCATCGATCGCTAGACCAGAAATAGACAGAAGTTACATTTTTTCCTCTACTTTTTCATTACGCAGACACAAGCACAGTTGACACCATCGAGGTGCGGATGTTTACTTTCTGCACAAGTTGTTTTTTTCTAGTTTAACCCGAAGAACAGACTGTAGTGGTAAAATAAAAAGGGATACATTTTTATGGAATTCTAAGCATCACTCCAGTCAAAACAGACTCTGCGAAGGTTCGATTCCATTCATTTGCTATGGGCTTGTGCTAGTGTTCCAGTTTAGCCAACGTTCTCAAGCCGTTTTGACTAGTTCTATTGTCCAGCTTATAGCTAGCCAGAGCGGATTTTCAAAAGCACCCAAATGTCCATTGAGAGAACACAACGACTATACCATTTAGCTAAGCCAAGAATGACATGAATAATCAAGTCAATAAACTTTGGGTTGTTAGCCTATAGTTAATATACTGGCAAGTTTGATGTATAACTACTAACATTAGGTAGCTAGCTAACATACCGGTACATACTGCTGTAATGATATGCTATGTGGTTCGTAAGGACAGCGTAGCTAACAAATTGTCAGCCAACATAACGTGTAAGGTAACTTATTTGAAAAGTCATTACTTTATTACATTGAGTAGCAAGCTACCCCTTGGTCGTTAGGGCACATCTGGTCTGTGATAGTTTTATTTTCACACCTAGCTCGGCTACTAGACTATTTTTTAGTAAAGGTTGAAAAGTCTATTGTTCAGCTATTAGCCCTCCCCAACTTGCAACAAATTGCTGTTCCCATCTCATTCCATTCCCTCTTCCACACGTCATCAGTCTGCTCCTGAGTGGCTCACTTGTGGGCGTGCTGGCAGCATCTTCGGTTGTGCGTCAAGAATTCTGAATATGGTAGCACGTTTGTATGAAGGTGTGGTTATTCACAGGCAAATTGTTATATGCTATGGAGGTACACTTGTGTATTTTTGTCGAGAGCAAAACATTTTTAATTTTCAAAAAAAATAAAAAATTCTGAAAGCAACTTTTTTCCGACACAAAGGAAGTCAAAGCTGACACCTATGAAGATGGCATCTCAGGTAAGCAGCACTGGGCTGTATTGACGTATCCTAAAAATGACATCTGCTACTTTAAATTGAACGGTCATATCTGTTATTGTTTTCATATCTATAAAAAATAAGCTGTTTTCTTTACTTTCAGAGAGCGAGCTGACCATGGGGTCGAAAAAGTAGATATTGCCAGATGTTCACTGTCCGAGAAACAGGCCGTGGAAGCTTTATTGCTGGCAAAAGTGTACATAACCAGAGGTAATTAAAACCTGTTATGGTTAATTCAAAAATATTATTTAGAAATATTTAACTTTCACACATTAAAAGTCCAATACAGCAAATGAAAGATAAACATCTTGTTCATATACCCATCATGTCCGATTTTACAAATGTTTTACAGCGAAAACACAACATACAGTGCCTTGCGAAAGTATTCGGCCCCCTTGAACTTTGCGACCTTTTGCCACATTTCAGGCTTCAAACATTAAGATATAAAACTGTATTTTTTTGTGAAGAATCAACAACAAGTGGGACACAATCATGAAGTGGAACGACATTTATTGGATATTTCAAAAAAAAAAAAAAAATCAAAAACTGAAAAATTGTGCGTGCAAAATTATTCAGCCCCCTTAAGTTAATACTTTGTAGCGCCACCTTTTGCTGCGATTACAGCTGTAAGTCGCTTGGGGTATGTCTCTATCAGTTTTGCACATCGAGAGACTGAATTTTTTTCCCATTCCTCTTTGCAAAACAGCTCGAGCTCAGTGAGGTTGGATGGAGAGCATTTGTGAACAGCAGTTTTCAGTTCTTTCCACAGATTCTCGATTGGATTCAGGTCTGGACTTTGACTTGGCCAGTCTAACACCTGGATATGTTTATTTTTGAAGCATTCCATTGTAGATTTTGCTTTATGTTTTGGATCATTGTCTTGTTGGAAGACAAATCTCCGTCCCAGTCTCAGGTCTTTTGCAGACTCCATCAGGTTTTCTTCCAGAATGGTCCTGTATTTGGCTCCATCCATCTTCGAATCAATTTTAACCATCTTCCCTGTCCCTGCTGAAGAAAAGCAGGCCCAAACCATGATGCTGCCACCACCATGTTTGACAGTGGGGATGGTGTGTTCAGGGTGATGAGCTGTGTTGCTTTTACGCCAAACATAACGTTTTGCATTGTTGCCATTGTTTCATCTGACTAGAGCACCTTCTTCCACATGTTTGGTGTGTCTCCCAGGTGGCTTGTGGCAAACTTTAAACTACACTTTTTATGGATATCTTTAAGAAATGGCTTTCTTCTTGCCACTCTTCCATAAAGGCCAGATTTGTGCAATATACGACTGATTGTTGTCCTATGGACAGAGTCTCCCACCTCAGCTGTAGATCTCTGCAGTTCATCCAGAGTGATCATGGGCCTCTTGGCTGCATCTCTGATCAGTCTTCTCCTTGTATGAGCTGAAAGTTTAGAGGGACGGCCAGGTCTTGGTAGATTTGCAGTGGTCTGATACTCCTTCCATTTCAATATTATCGCTTGCACAGTGCTATTTGGGATGTTTAAAGCTTGGGAAATCTTTTTGTATCCAAATCCGGCTTTAAACTTCTTCACAACAGTATCTCGGACCTGCCTGGTGTGTTCCTTGTTCTTCATGATGCTCTCTGCGCTTTTAACGGACCTCTGAGACTACTACAGTGCAGGTGCATTTATACGGAGACTTGATTACACACAGGTGGATTGTATTTATCATCATTAGTCATTTAGGTCAACATTGGATCATTCAGAGATCCTCACTGAACTTCTGGAGAGAGTTTGCTGCACTGAAAGTAAAGGGGCTGAATAATTTTGCACGCCCAATTTTTCAGTTTTTGATTTGTTAAAAAAGTTTGAAATATCCAATAAATGTCGTTCCACTTCATGATTGTGTCCCACTTGTTGTTGATTCTTCACAAAAAAATACAGTTTTATATCTTCATGTTTGAAGCCTGAAATGTGGCAAAAAGTCGCAAAGTTCAAGGGGGCCGAATACTTTCGCAAGGCACTGTATATTTATGTTAGACCACCACCAAATAAAAAAAACAGCAATTTTCCCAGCCAAAGATAGAGTCACAAAAGCAGGATTAGAGATAAAATGAATCACTAACCTTTTGAAAATCTTCATCAGATGACACTCATATGACATGTTACACAATACGTTTATGTTTTGTTCGATAATATGCATATTTATATCCACAATTCTCGGTTTACATTGACGCCATGTTCAGAAATGCCTCCAAAATATCCGGAGGAATTATAGAAAGCTACGCCAGATAACATAATTACTCATTATAAATTTGACTAAAGATACATGTTCTACATATAATTAAAGATACACTGGTTCTTAATGCAACCGCTGTGTCAGATTTTTTTTTTAAACGTTACGAAAAAAGCCTACCATGCAATAATCTGAGACAGCGCTCAGACGTAAATATATTTCTCCGCCATGTTGGAGTCATCAGAAATACGAAATTACATCATAAATATTCCCTTTGATGATCTTTCATCAGAATGCAGTGCAAGGAGTCCTAGTTCCACAATAAATCGTTGTTTTGTTCCATAATGTCCAATACTAGTGTCCAATTAGCTGCATTTGCTAGCACTTTCAGCTCACGTGCCCAAAAGCTGACGCTGGTCCAGGACAACTCGGACGAAAACTTCAAAAATATATATTCCAGGTCGAATAAACTGGTCAAACTAAGTATAGAATCAATCTTCAGGATGTTATTTTCATATATATCCAATAACATTCCAACCGGATCATACGTTTTCATCTGCAGCCAAATTGAACGACACCCACAGACAAATGCGCCACAAGGAAATTGCATTCTGCTAAGACAGTGACTATTTCCCCTCCCATTCGGTCAGAGTTCACACCAGAGGCTCCATTCCACGTTCTACTGAATGAGGACATCTAGTGGAAGGCGTAGGAAGTGCTACCAGATCCATATCTTATTTGGAAGGGAAGGGGCGATGACGTCAAATTTGACCCACATTCAGAATTTCACTTCTTGTTTGGAAGATTGCCTGACCTATGAGTTCTGTTATACTCACATACATAATTCAAACAGTTTTAGAAACTTCAGAGTGTTTTCTATCCAATAGTAATAATAATATGCATATATTAGCAATCTAGGACAGAGTAGGATGCAGTTCACTATGGGCACGCAATTCATCCAAAGTGAAAATACTGCCCCCTATCCCCAACAAGTTTTAAACTGTTCTTTGTTCTTTTTCTCCATCTCTGCCTGTCTTGTTGTACATGGAACATGTCTCACATGCATTAATTTAAAACTCTTAAGATGTCAGCTGCTAATTTTCAGATTTACACCACATAAACACAGCCATTTTCTCTGGAGTATCTGTTGCTGCCAAGTCATGATTTCCCTGGGGGTTAGCCTTGCAATAACCAAGTGGTGAGATACATAGCCCTCTATATTTAAACGTTTCAGGTACACTCCGATAGGTGTCTGCGTCACATACAGTATCTTCTATTGACATTATCTTCTATTGTTTGTCCTCATGTCTGTTTTTCAGCATAAAGTACTCCACTGTAGCCACTTAGTGTGGACACCATGTGAGACCACACAGACACAATAACAGCCTCTTCTTCCTTTCACCCCTCTCCCCCTTCTCCCTAAATCCTCTAGGCTATATCAGCTGTTTTGGTGAACCCCTCCCGCATCTGAACTGGCTGCACAGCATGATCATAGGTGAGATGTCACTTGGCCGGGTCAACAGGAAGTATTATTAAAGAGATGCTTTACATTGAAATACAGACAGAGATGTAGTAGTCCCAGAGTTAATGATCCAAGGTCAGTTTTGCATTTCACCTCCTGATTTAAGATGACTGCCCATGTAAAAAAAAAAAAAAAAAACATAGCTTAATCATGCTCTCTTGTCTGCAGGTATGTTTTGATGTGAGACAGGAAGCCAGTCCTGTCATATCCACCTCACCCGCTCTTTGGATAACTTTCGATCCAACTGGAGGCCCAAGGCTGGTTAGGAGATACCGCAATTGTGATGAACTGAGAGAATATTAGGGTAGCACTGTAATTCATGAATCATAAGCTGTCTGCCGCTGTTCTTACCTCTTTCTCTTTCTGTCTTCATCACCTCTCTCCTCACCTCGTCTTTCTTCCTTGTTTTATAATGCACACCGTATGTGCATTGAAGTACAGATTGAACTCATATTTATAATATTACAATTATCATAACTATAATGCATTTATGTACCTCGAAAATTAACTTCTTTCAATAAAGCGTTTCACATTCTCCACTGGTTGAAATTAAGTATCTCATTGAAATACTATCCTGTGTCCTCAGATTAATGCAGATGAAGGGAGTTAGATATGCATCGTTTTTTTTCTGCATATATGAATTACAAATCAATCATGTTTCTAGTCTTTTGCATAGTTACAATGTGTAATCGTTGATGTCCCAGGAGTGGTAAACACTGTTGAAGTGTATAATTGTAATACATACATGCAGAAACAGCATCATTCAAATAATTCAAAAGAATGTCTCAGAGATTCATACCTGAACCGCACCTTTATTTGCCAAGGAAGAGTACATGATCAGTGAATATATTCAATGTACAGGCTACAATGTGGGAATCTCATGCGTGGTAATAATTACAGTATATGTGTATATAGGACTTGCATTCTTGGCACAATAAAGTTATTATATTCTACTCTATCCATAGGCTTCATTAATGCCATTCAGACTTGAAGTTGATACAGCAACTATGATAGCTGAGGTTCATAGATAGGTTCCGAACTAATATTCATACCAAACGTTTTAGGGTCCATACACAGATCGGCTACATACTGTAGTTAGCTACACATCCATAGGCATACAGTTATTTTTATCCTCCACTATACTATAAGCAAGTAAATAGTTAGCTAGCTATGTTACTTCAGCTACATTGTAAGGCAAGCTTACACAATTGTACATTCAATTTGCAGTAACTACTTTACATCCACTGTTTCACAAGACGACAGCCTGGTTTGCTAGTTTTCTCAGGAGTCATTAAACAACACGAATTACAAATTCATTCTCCTAACACTAGCTAGCTGGCTAATGTTGGCTAGGCAGATATCTTGCTAAATAGCGATTTTCGTAAAATGAACTTTATGACAAAAAAATATGCACAAAACGTTTGTCTCCACATTAACTAACATATTCCTTTCAATTGTACATTTTTTGCAACGTTATGACGTTGTAACAACTTACATCTGGTTCCACTGTAATGTTTTGTCAGCCATCTTTGTTGAATAATGCTACAAAGGCAAGGTTGGCTCGTGTCAAAATTCATCATTGGAACCACTCGATATGATTGGTCATATAAAAACCTTGGGACCCAAATGCATAATGAGTGCTTTAACTCCCCCTTGTGGTGGTCTGAAGCAATGAAGCCGTGACGCTGGGTACCTCTAAGTCCTGCGGTGCAAGCTCGCAACTTTTAAAGGAAGAGCCACTGTACCAGTGACTAGAACCATTGAACGCTAGACTGACAAATCGGAATCCACGCTTCAAGATTGTTTTGATCACGCGGACTAGTATATGTTTCAGTCAGCCTCAGAGAATTACATAGACGTATACTCTGACTCTGTGAGTGAATTTATACGGAAGTGCATTGGAGATGTTGTAGCTACTGTGACAATTAAAACCTGCACTAACAAGAAACCATGGATGGATGGCGGCATTTGTGCAAATCTGAAAGTGCGAACCACCCCGCACTTAACCATGGAAAGAGGTCTGAGAATATGTCTGAATATAAACAGTGTAGTTATTCCCTCCGCAAGGCAATCAAACAAGCGAAATGCAGGTACAGGGAAAAAGTGGAGTCGCAATTCAACGCTCGGCGGTCGGATTCGCCGGTCTTCTAGCCATCATCGATCCACTTTACATTTTCCTTTTGTTTTGTCTTGTCTTCCCACACACCTGGTCTCATTTCCCTCATTACATGTTATGTATGTAACCCTCTGTTCCCCCCATGTCTTTGTCCAGAATTGTTTATTGTAAGCGCATGTGCACGTTTTCACTGGTGTGCGACAGGTTTTGTTGTTCTGGTTTCCGGTGGTTTTATGAATAAAACTGCTCCGTTGATTACCCAGTTTTGCTCTCCTGCACCTGACTTGCCTGCCGCCAGTTATACACTCCCTTACAACTGCTCCAAATCTGGATGGGTTCCGCGGATGTGCAGCAATCTTTAAATCATACAACAGATTCTCAATTGAATTGAGGTCTGGGATTTGACTAGGCCATTCCAAGACATTTAAATGTTCCCCTTAAACCAGTCAAGTTTTGCATTAGCAGTATGCTCATTGTACTACTGGAAGGTGAACCTCCGTCCCAGGCTCAAATCTCTGGATGACTGAAACAGGTTTCCCTCAAGAATTTCCCTGTATTTAGCGCCATCCATCATTCCTTCAATTCTTACCAGTTTCCCAGTCCCTGCCGATGAAAAACATGGAGCGATGGTATCCTCGGGGTGATGAGAGGTGTTGAGTTTGCGCCAGACATAGCGTTATCCTTATCCTCATCTGACCACCAAACGTGTTTGCTTATTTTTTTTTTAAGCAATGGATTTTTTTCTGGACACTCTTCTGTAAAGCCCAGCTCTGTGGATTGTACGGCTTAAAGTGGTCCTATGGACAGATACTCCAATCTCCACAGTGGAGCTTTGCAGCTCCTTCAGGGTTATCTTTGGTCTCTTTGTTGCCTCTCTGATTAATGCCCTCCTTGCCTGGTCCCCGAGTTTTGGTGGGCAGCCCTCTCTTGGCAGGTTGTTGTGGTGCCATAGTCTTTCCATTTTTTAATAATGGATTTAATGGTGCTCTGTGGGATGTTCAAAGTTTCTGATATTTTTTTTATAACCCGACCCTGATCTGCATTTCTCCACTTTGTCCCTGACCTGTTTGGAGAGCTCCTTGGTCTTCATGGTGCCGCTTGCTTGGTGGTGCCCCTTGCTTAGTGGTGTTGCAGACTCTGGGGCCTTTCATCACAGGTGTAAATATACTGAGATCATATGACAGATCATGTGACACTTAGATTGCACATAGGTGGACTTTATTTAACTAATTATGTGACTTCTGAAGGTAATTGGTTGCACCAGATCTTATTTAGGGCCTTCAGCATTTAACACCAAAATACCCTCCAAGCTCATCTTCAAGCTGGAGGCCCTGGGCCTAAACTCCGCTCTGTGCAATTGGGTCTTGGACTCTGATGGGCCGCCCCCAGGTGGTGAAGGTAGTAAACAATATCTCCACCTTGCTGACCCTCAACATTGGCGCCCCACAAAGGTGCGTGCTCAGCCCCCTCCTGTACTTCCAGTTCAGCCTGGTATGGCAACTGCTCCGCCCTCAACCGCAAGGCTCTCCAGAGGGTGGTGCGGTCTGCACAACACATCACCGGCGGCAAAATACCTGCCCTCCATGACACCTATAGCACCTGATGTCACAGGAAGGCATAAAATATCAAAGACGACATCCACCCGAGCCACTGTTTGTTCACACCGCTACCATCCAGAAGGCGAGGTCAGTACAGGTGCATCAAAGCTGGGACCGAGAGACTGAAGAATAGCTTCTATCTTAAGGCCATCAGACTGCTAAACAGCAATCACGAACTCAGAGAGGCTGCTACCTATATGGAGACTCAGTCACTGGCCACTTTAACAAATGGATCACTAGTCACTTTAATAATGTTTATATTACTCATATCATATGTATATACTGTATTTTATGCCATCTAGTTGCACCTTGCCTATGCCGCTCGACCATTGCTCATCCGTATATTTATGTACATATTCTCATTCAACCCTTTTAGATTTGTGTGTATTAGGTTGTTGTTGGGGAATTGTTAGATTGCTTGTTAGATATTACTGCACTGCCGGTACCAGAAGCACAAGCATTTTGCTATACTCGCAATTACATCTGCTAACCATGTGTATGTGACCAATAAAATTTGATTTGGACTAGCTACAATTTAGTATTCTGTCACATGCAAGTGAATCAACACTTTTCATTGGCTGATACACATATTGTCCATGAAAACCCATTTAACTTTAAATGCTTGGTTATGTTGGCAAGTATGGCCCTTCTGTATTTAGTACTGCTCATAATAGACTGCAATTTTGTTCCAAATTTTATAGGGAAAGTTGCCATTTGGGACATACCCAATGCCAACGTGATAGTACAACCTGACAGAAATAACCCTGATGATGAAAAACAGTTAGCTACCCGTCCTGTCAGTCCCAGAGCTGACAGCGTAGTGTGAGGATGGACACCTCCTAATGTGATGGTTTTAGCACATCTGATGCTATAATAAGGATACACTCATGTACTTTACACAGTTATGCAATAACTGTGAAGGTATTTTTTCTCTCTCTCAATATATTTCACTGTACAGTATGTGCCAGGTTTGGGAGAGGGTGTTATAATTGATTTTCCATCACAGGTCTTTGGGTTTAAAGGGTGTATGAAACCCACTTCAGCAACCTAGCAGTAATGTTGCAAACCAGAGAGATGCTAGTCTGTCTCTTGACTTTGAAAACTAACTTTGCTGTGGTTGTGTGTGAGAGCAAGAGAGAGACTGCTTAACAGGCATGCTACATTTCAAGTCACTTTGATGATCACAGCCTCTTAGCAGCTCATATCTGAGTGATCGATATGATAGCAGGACACTTTACATAGACCCTTTAGGCTAGGTCTGCCACCCTTTGCTTGTGAATTTCTAAGGCAATACAATCAAACATGGTTTAGTAGCTAGTGAGTGTAAAAAATATTAATTGGAAATGTTAGTGAAAACCTAAAAGCAAGCAAGAAATAAAGCCTATTTTGGTAATCTGATCAAAAAGAAACAGTTGTATGTTGCTCTATTAAAATCCAAGATAGTGTGGTGGGTTTCTGATTTCACCGCTGGTTGTGTGGTGATGACCTGCTACTGGCACTCATGCAGGAAGTTGAACACTCATGTTTCCCATTTCTTATTCCACACTCCCAAACACACCAACACGGTCGTGAAGAGGGCACAAAAACGCCTCTTCCCCCTCAGGAGGCTGAAAAGATTTGGCATGGGCTCTCATATCCTCAAAAAGTTCTACAGCTGCATCATTGAGAGCATCTTGACTGGCCGCATCACCGCTTGATATGGCAACTGCTTTGCATCCGACCGCAAGGCGCTACAGAGGGTAGTGTGTATGGCCTAGTACATCACTGGGGCTGACCTCCCTGCCATCCAGTACCTCTATACCAGGCGATGTCAGAGGAAGGCCCTAAAAAATTATCAAAGACTCCAGCCACCCAAGTCATAGACTGTTCTCTCTGCTACCCCACGCCAAGCGGTATTGGAACCAACAGGACACTGAACAGCTCCTACCCCCAAGCCATAAGACTGCTAAATACTCTAGTTAGGTAAATAGTTAACCAAATAGCTACCATGACTATCTGCATTGACCCTTTTTCTCTAACTGTTTTGACTCATCACATACGCTGCTGCTGCTAATTAATATATGTCACTTTATTCCTAGTTACAGTATACTGTATGTACATACCTACCTCAATTACCTTGTACACTTGCATATCGACATGGTACTGGTGCCCCTTGTATGTAAGTTTCCGTTACTCATTGTGTATCTATTATTACGTGTTTTACTTGTTAATTATTTTTCTATTTTCTTTCTCTCTACATTGTTGGGAAGAGTCCGTAAGTAGACATTTCACTGTTAGTCCACACCAGTGGGGGTCAGTGCCATTTCAGAAGAGAGAGGATGATTATTTTTAATGAGCATGGCCTTATTTCTATTACAGCATATGACTGTCATTCATATTCCATTCACCCAGTTAAAATGTAACAGTGATAGGTTTAGGCTACTACATGATAGCCACATTTTCCCTGTACCCTTCATGAGGTTGCTACAACCTAGCCTATAAATAAAAGTTTACAACGTAGGTGCACACCGGTCGAGAGACAAATTTGACGTGACAGAAAGTGACACATGGACAGACAGTGACGTTCAAAACCACCTTGCACACTCTTGCCTGCATCACGCTGATAGAGGGTGTAATCATTAGTCCAACCATTGAAAACTAGAGTTTCTATTGGACAAATTCAGATATGTTTAGCCTTGTTTTGTTTCATTTGCTTCTGTTTAAGAAACGTTTTTCAACAGAATCGGCAGAATGAAGAACCCCATATCATGCGTAAACACAGTTCCATTTCATAGCAGCCACGTTGTATTCCTTATGGCATCTATGCACTCTCCTCCTGTCACCTTTTCCCCTCACTTGTGGATTTCAATGCACAAAACATCAGCTATGTGTGACCAGGTGAAAAGACCCTCTCTTGACAGGTTGTTGTGGTGCCATATTCTTTCCATTTTTTAATAATGGATTTAATGGTGCTCTGTGGGATGTTCAAAGTTTCTGATATTTATTTATAACACGACCCAGATCTGCACTTCTCCACTTTGTCCCTGACCTGTTTGGAGAGCTCCTTGGTCTTCATGGTGCCCCTTGCTTAGTGGTGTTGCAGACTCTGGGGCCTTTCAGAACAGGTGTATATATACTGAGATCATGTGACAGATCATTTGACACTTAGATTGCACATAGGTGGACCTTATTTAACTAATTATGTGAGTTCTGAAGGTAATTGGTTGCACCAGATCTTATTTAGGGCCTTCACATGAAGGGAAGTGAGTACATAGGCATGCACCAGTTATTTTTTTCATTTCACTTCACAAATGTGGAATATTTTGTGTATGTCCATTACATGAAATCCAAATAAAAATATATTTAAATTACAGGTTGTAATGCAACAAAATAGGAAAGAGCGCCAAGGGGGATGAATGCTCTTGCTAGCCGCAGTATTTGCCTGCTGCTCCAGCCGTGGCTCGACCCCTGGTCTTCACAGCTGTGCCCTTCTCTCAATTCAGTGAGCGGAATGCCTCAATGTTCCAGTTTTCACTGCTGGCCATAGCCCAGACCTGGCCTCAGGTTTACCATCCCTCTCAACTGCTGCCCTAGCTCTTCCTCCACCCAACGCACTCCAATTCGCATCCAGTACTGCTGGCCCTGTGACCACTGCTACAACAATGGCTCATCCTCTCTCTCTGCCAGTGATGACTACCATCCCCACGTCTGGTCTGTCTAGACGTATTACAAATGAGGTAACCACTCCATCATTATGGATCTTGCCGTGCGTTTTGATGGCACAATAATCTACTACTGCCATTGCCCTGTTTTCAGCTGTCACTGCCTCCAGGCTCCTGCAGTGGAATCTCAACACATACTTCGGCGATCTCGACAGCTATTCGGTCGCCTCTTCGTCCGCAGTATGTCCATCATCTGCGACCTCTGCGTTGTCCATCCCATCCTGCTTGCATCCTGTCTGCCCCGACGCCAGCGGCCCCTGATGCATCCCCCGCACTGCCTCGGCTTGATGCTCCGCTTCGACCTCCTTCCTTCCTCTGGACAACACTCTGCCTTTGCTTCCTTTTCTGTGGTGAGGGAAAGCCGTCGTCCCCGTGCTCCAACGACCTGGTTATTACGTTTGTCTTTTACACCATTCGACACTCCAGCTCAACCCCTATCTCTGCTAGTGACAACCTCTCTTCACCTCCAGTCCCGCTGGTCCCCTGACTGCCACCCCTGAAGCACCCTACCTTTAATCGTTAGCAGCCATAAACTCCCACATCCCAGCCAGTTACGTGCCAGTAACTGCTCCTGCAGAGGTTCTGCCCCTGGTCTAAACTTACCCTTTGGAATGAATTCGATAGAAACAGTGCAATAGCTTATGCCTACCGTTGGTATGGGCAAGCATAAGCTACGGACAACAAACACAATTGTATTTCAGCAATGGCAATTTGAATGCACAGAGATACTGTGACAAGATCCTGAGGCCCATTGTCGTGCCATTTATCCACCGCCATCACCTCATGTTTCAGCATGATAATGCACGGCCCCATGTTGCAAGGATCTGTACACAATTCCTGGAAGCTGAAAATGTCCCAGTTCTTCCATGGCCTGCATACTCACCAGACATGTCACCCATTGAGCCTGTTTGGGATGCTCTGTATCAACGTGTACGACAGCGTGTTCTAGTTCCCGCCCATATCCAGCAACTTCGCACAGCCATTGAAGAGGTGTGGGACAACATTCCACAGGTCACAATCAACAGCCTGATCAACTCTATGGGAAGGAGCTGTGTTACGCTGCATGAAGCAAATTGTGGTGACACCAGATACTGACTGGTTTTCTAATCGACACCCTTTCTAATGTGACTGATTTCCTTCTATGAACTGTAACTCAGTAAAATCTTTGAAATTGTTGCATGTTGCATTTATATTTTTGTTCAGTGTATTCTAGTTATGATATTTCTCGTTAATCATTCACACGATAGCACATGATTCATCAGTGTTGACAGAGTTATGTTTAGGTTAAGCTAATACTTTCACGATAGCAATGTGTTGTTAATGCGTGCTTGCATTTCTGCATGTTATATGTAAAGTCAAGGCGATCATTCATGTTATTATCCAATTAGAGAGTAGAGCTGCAGTTCCTTCTGCTGAAAACCAAAAGTCACCGACTCAATAAGAAGGAATCATCTTTGCATATATATATGCTATGTAAAGTTTTGAAATCATTATTGTGCTGTATGAAGAAATACATTTATTGACTTCTAATCCATGACCCTCCCCCCGGTGCCGAACTAACTCACAAATGGACACATTGTCTTACGAGCTCTTCCCATTATAGTAGATCATAGCATTGTAGAACCCTATGCCTCTGTCCTTTACAAAAAAAAATCTCTACATGTGCAGTATTAGCCTGCCCTGCAGCATCCACTGGCTAGATTCACTGACTCTACAGACATCGGCACACTACCAACCCGAATGTCTCCATGTTGCGTGTATAGAATATGACTCACTCGCCACCACTCTGGGTCATAGAGGGCACCAATGAACAGACACCAGTTGACTAGATACTGATGGCCTAGATAGTATTTTGGGCAGTGGATGCCAGCTCAGATTCTAACCATTCTCCTCCTCCCTCTCTCCCTCTTTCCCACCTCCCTCTCCTCTCTCCACACACTAACATCAGCCATAGCCTTAGGATGCTGCAGCTGCCAACTGCAAGTACCGTCAGAGTAAAGTAAACAGAGCAACTCTGACGCGTCTGCCTCAAACTGCTCTCATCTGTTAGAATAACATTGGTGTAATAGCCCAATTACCACAATTTATATTCATTTTCCATGGCAAATAATGAATAATTATTTAGCCTTAATATGCCATATTGTACTCTGTAGTCACATTACTTTGGGTCATGTCTATCTGGAAGTCTTTAGTGTCCAATTTAGGAACAATTTCCTTCGTCTCTCCAGGATGTTTATGTTGCGACACCAAGCAATAACATTTAACAATAACAATTATACACGGTTCTGTCTTTTGTCTCAGAGCTTCATTCAGTCATTGATTGGAATAAAGGACTCCTTGTATTTCTCTGAGTATAGTCTTTGTGGGACTAAATTAATGAAGGTTGTAGTAATTTGACTACAGTAGAGCAGAGCAGGGCTGGGCTGAAGTGAGCTATAGGAGCCTCCTTTTTTCCATTGTCTCTCTCTCTCTCTCTTTTTTTCTCTCTTTCTCTCTCTCTCCCTCTCTCTCACTATCTATGTCTTTCTCACTATCTCTCTCTGTCTCACTGTCTCTCTCTCTCTCTCTCACTATCTACGTATGTCTTTCTGTCTCTCTCTAACTCTCTCTCTCCCAGAGTGCTAACAGGGAAACGGTACAATAACAGCCAGACGCTAATATAAGAGACAGGCAGACACTCCTTGTCGCTGGCGCCCTTTGATTGTTTCTGGAGGAAAGAGGTTATTTCCTCCGATAGGTGTTCAGTTGGGCAGGAAATTCCTACAATAGAGGAAGTACTGGCATTTATAACGTGCCGTCACTGCCATGTTTTAGTCTAAGTTAGATGTGTTAGGGTTGTTCAGTTGGTTTAGAGGCACTATCACCCCACTACATGCCAGACATGGTTTAGTTTAGTAAACAAATGTAGAGGCAAGCTATAAGGATGTGTTCTGATTTGTTGTGACAATGTAATAGGGATTAGTATGATGGCAGTTGACAGTGTGAGCCTTGCTCTGTTTCAGTTCAGTTCAGTTCAGACAAAACTGATCTGAAGTCAGTATGGTCAGATACTGCTGTATGCTAAGTGTGCAGCTGTTGTGCTAATGTAATGCTCTCAGATCAGTGTTCAAACTATAAGTGTGTCCCAACCTGACCTGAGGACAGTACTGATGAACTGTCCTGATAGCTCTGGTGCTCTGCAGCTGTCTCTGGCCCTGTGGCATGGGACTGTGGTGCCAGTCTGTCTGGGGCCTAAGGCACTGGGTCTCTGTATCTCTCTCTCTCTCTCTCTATCTAAGGGAGAGTATCTGTTCATTTAAAATGTTTGATATGAGTCCTTCACAAAGTCGGACAAACTTGACTGAACTAGTGAACTTTGAGGCACTCTGCTCAGACTCTGTTGGACACTTTCAGGTGGTTTGTTTGTTGTTTCTGGGTCTGTGTATATGCGGTTAAGATGCTAGGATCAGGTGGTCTGTGTATCAGTCTCTTCCTCGACATCCCAAAGACATTACTGAGCTGACCTCCAGTGACCTGACAATAGCTCTGTATCTTGTCCAAGAGCTTTCAGTTTTCAAGAAATCAACCTCTCTCTTTTTGGGAGAGTACACAAGGCCACTAAAGGTTTAAATGCTAAAGTGCTTTGAGTCAGAGATGCTGAAGTTGAAAACGTTTCCTAAACTGACACATCCTTCAAGACAACTACTGATGGACTACTGCCTAAAATAGCTGTTTGAAAAAGGTTAGGTTCCCATGTGAAGCTCTATTTGAAACTGAGATATTTACATTCAGTTAATATAAAGCAGAGACCAACTATTTGGACTTATTGTGACCATCCATCCTCCTCTTGATCACATTCCAGAGGTTTTCAATGGGGTTCAGGTCTGGAGGACCACCAGATCAAGACCCTGTCATGGCCAGCCCAGTCTCCAGACCTGAACCCCATTGACAACCTCTGGAATGTGATCAAGAGGAAGATGGATGTTCACAAGCCATCAAACAAAGCCGAGCTGCTTCAATATATGCGCCAGGAGTGGCGTAAAGTCACCCAACATCAATGTGAAAGACTGGTGGATAGCATGACAAGACGGATGAAAGCTGTAATTGACAACAAATGAGGGTTATTCCACCAAATATTAATATCTGAACTTTTTTTAAACATTAGTATTGTGTTGTTTGAAAATGAATATGAACTCTTATTTGTTTTCAGAGCTGTATATTTACAGTACCAGTCAAAAGTTTGGAGACACCTACTTATTCAAGGGGTTTTTCTTTATTTGGTTTGCGCTTAGTGGGACTATCATTTGTTTTTCAACAGGACAATGACCCAACATGCTTCCAGGCTGTGTAAGGGGGCCAGGTCATCTGATGCAGCACTCCATCACTCTCCTTTGTGATGCATCACTCTCTATCACTCTATTTGACCAAGGAGAGTGATGGAGTGCTGCATCAGATGACCTGGCCTCCACAATCACCCGACCTCAACCCAATTGAGATGGTTTGGGATGAGTTGGACCGCAGAGTGAAGGATAAGCAGCCAACAAGTGCTCAGCATATGTGGGGAAATCCTTCAATACTGTTAAAAAAGCATTCCTCATGAAGCAGGTTGAGAGAATGCCAAGAGTGTGCATTCGGAAAGTATTCAGACACTTTGACTTTTTCAACATTTTGTTACGTTACAGCCTTATTCTAAAATGGATTCAATTGTTTTTTTCCCCTCATAAATGTACACACAATGCTGCATAATGACAGCAAAAACAAGATGTACATTGTTTTGCAAAAAATAATAATAAATGAAATATATTACATTTACATAAATAAGTATTCAGACCCTTTACTTTGTTGAAGCATCTTTGGCAGCTTCGAGTCTTTTTGGGTATGATGCTACAAGCTTGACACACCTGCAGATTCTCTCAAGCTCGGTCAGGTTGGATGGGAGCGTCGATGTACACATATTTTAAGGTCTCTCCAGATATGTCAAAGCGGGTTCAAATCCTGGCTCTGGCTGGGCCACTCAAGGACATTCAGAGACTTGTCCCAAAGCCACTGTCTTGGCTGTGTGCTTAGGGTCGTTGTCCTGTTGGAAGGTGAACCTCCACCCCAGTCTGAGGTCCTTAGTGCTCTAGATCAGGTTTTCAACTAGGAACTCTCTGTACTTTGCTCTGTTCAGCTTTACATCAATTCTGACTAGTCTCCCAGTCCCTGCCACTGAACAACATTCCCACGGCATGATACTGTCACCACCATGCTTCACTGTAGGTATGGTGCCAGGTTTCCTCCAGGCGTGACGCTTGGCATTCATGCCAAAGATTTCAATCTTGATTTCATCAGACCAGATAATCTTGTTCTTGGTCACCTCTCTGACCAAAGCCCTTCTCGCCTGATTGCTCAGTTTGGCCGGGTGGCCAGCTCTAGGAAGAGTTTTGGTGGTTCCAAACTTGTTCCATTTAAGAATGATGGAGGCCACTGTGTTCTTGGGGACCTTCAATGCTGCAGAAATGTATGTGATAGGTAGATGATGTCATACAGTACATTTAAACACAGCCTCACCCAGAGTCACAACAGGATTATGGGTAGATGATGTCATACAGATACAGTGCGTGTCAAGTCTCTCCAGGAAATTGACCATGCACACTTAGCCCTGATTGGTCTCTTTAGGAGAGGACAGACCTGTTAATGGTTACATAGGGGGCAGCAATTCAAATTGTAAAATGGAAAACATGTTTTGAATATCAAATTATTTTCTTCGTGCATTTTCCACACGTACAGAATGCAGGCTGGTAATTGGTTACGAGTGGATGGAGATGGAGAGGGTTCTCAAGGAGAAGGCTTGAATAAATTACATCGATGCATTAATGCACCTGTTGGCAGGATCCTGCTTCCTCTCCTCTAACCCTCTGCTGTAGAGGCCAGGTCTTCTTGATGGCTGTGCCAGACTTGGTTGCATGCTACCGTTCACTTAGGGCCTCTACTCTGCTAGCTTGGCTATTTTAGTTGAACATCAGACAGCAGGCTATTTTAGAAGGGTTTCTTTCAGTAAACAGTAAACTTCAACCGACTGCATTTTAATTCTGTGCTGCGCTGCCGGGAAAATGTGATGTAGCCTACTGTAAAATTGTATTGTTTGGATTTTGAGTGTAATTAACGCCTGACAAACAGATTTTCAAGCCTGGTTCAAGCACATACAAACTCATTTGTGTACAAACATGTGCTAATATGTGTGTGCAGAGATGTCTCTAGACATTTTAACCTCCCAAATGGCTGGTTTATTTTATTTATCGTAAAAGGACTGCCAGGGCACTGACTTCATCAACTATAGCTCTATATGGACCCATACACAAATGAGCAATCTTCAGCTCCACACTAGCTCTGGCTAAGGCTATTAACTTTACCACACACATAAGCACTGCTGCAATAGCTAGACTAGCAATGCCTCTGTGATCTTAGTTTATGGCTTGTTTTTATGTTAGGCAATTACAAATAATATTTTTTCTACTTCAGCCTTGCTGTTGAAGATATCTTCTTCCAATTTTGTGGAAAAAAAACATTAGGGAAAAAGGCAACTGAATAATAATGATTTAAGTACAGTAGACCAACACGCACATATAAGCCCGTTTCTATGTACTTTATGTGGGTTTTCTTGCACAGCTACACTAATGAAGATGAATAGCATTCTTGCGTATCCTTGACTGTAGGATCAACACCCATTGGAGAAACCCAGTGCAGGCCCTCTCTCGCCAGACACACAGGCTCATATTTGGGCATCCTCCCAAAGCCGCGTCCCTTAGCTGGAGCGGGACCATGGATCACTCAGCAGACTGCTGTCCCCACTGTTTACAGCCGGCATCCCAGTCCATCCCACACACACACAGCCGTGTTTATGCTAAACTCCGGGAATAGAGGGGGCGATGGCTGGGGAAGCGGATGCCAGACAGGCCTCTATGCTAGGCTGTGGAGTTGAAACAGAGTGCATGTTCCCTTAAACCAGCTGGGTCTCCCTGCACAGTATGACACATGCATCACAACATATTTGCAAGCACACACACACCACACACACAGCAGGGCAGCCGTGCCTTTGAACACAAGCAGCTGCAATAGCATGATAAAGCAGCAGAATCCCAAAGTCAGGATTTATTTTTCAGACATGGTCAGAGCTGGATGCGATGGGGGTTTAAAGTAAGGTGAGATGTTGACTGAGAAGCCGTGTTTATCATTCCTGCGCCGTTTTATGGGCAAATAGAGACCAATGACACGAGTTAGAAATCTCTACCACAGCTGCTTTATCAAAAGACATCTGGAGAAAGAGAGAGAGAGAGAGAGAGAGAGAGAGAGAGAGGGAGCAGTTTAAAATTGGCAAAAAAAAAAAACATTTCTTTCCACAGGGCCGGGGGGGTGAGACAGGGATAGAGCTTGAGCCCCACCCCCTTCAACATACAGTGCCTTGCGAAAGTATTCGGCCCCCTTGAACTTTGCGACCTTTTGCCACATTTCAGGCTTCAAACATAAAGATATCAAACTGTATTTTTTTGTGAAGAATCAACAACAAGTGGGACACAATCATGAAGTGGAACGACATTTATTGGATATTTCAAACTTTTTTAACAAATCAAAAACTGAAAAATTGGGCGTGCAAAATTATTCAGCCCCTTTACTTTCAGTGCAGCAAACTCTCTCCAGAAGTTCAGTGAGGATCTCTGAATGATCCAATGTTGACCTAAATGACTAATGATGATAAATACAATCCACCTGTGTGTAATCAAGTCTCCGTATAAATGTACCTGCACTGTGATAGTCTCAGAGGTCCGTTAAAAGCGCAGAGAGCATCATGAAGAACAAGGAACACACCAGGCAGGTCCGAGATACTGTTGTGAAGAAGTTTAAAGCCTGATTTGGATACAAAAAGATTTCCCAAGCTTTAAACATCCCAAGGAGCACTGTGCAAGCGATAATATTGAAATGGAAGGAGTATCAGACCACTGCAAATCTACCAAGACCTGGCCGTCCCTCTAAACTTTCAGCTCATACAAGGAGAAGACTGATCAGAGATGCAGCCAAGAGGCCCATGATCACTCTGGATGAACTGCAGAGATCTACAGCTGAGGTGGGAGACTCTGTCCATAGGACAACAATCAGTCGTATATTGCACAAATCTGGCCTTTATGGAAGAGTGGCAAGAAGAAAGCCATTTCTTAAAGATATCCATAAAAAGTGTTGTTTCAAGTTTGCCACAAGCCACCTGGGAGACACACCAAACATGTGGAAGAAGGTGCTCTGGTCAGATGAAACCAAAATTGAACTTTTTGGCAACAATGCAAAACGTTATGTTTGGCGTAAAAGCAACACAGCTGAACACACCATCCCCACTGTCAAACATGGTGGTGGCAGTATCATGGTTTGGGCCTGCTTTTCTTCAGCAGGGACAGGGAAGATGGTTAAAAGAAGAATGGGAAGATGGATGGAGCCAAATACAGGACCATTCTGGAAGAAAACCTGATGGAGTCTGCAAAAGACCTGAGACTGGGACGGAGATTTGTCTTCCAACAAGACAATGATCCAAAACATAAAGCAAAATCTACAATGGAATGGTTCAAAAATAAACATATTCAGGTGTTAGAATGGCCAAGTCAAAGTCCAGACCTGAATCCAATCGAGAATCTGTGGAAAGAACTGAAAACTGCTGTTCACAAATGCTCTCCATCCAACCTCACTGAGCTCGAGCTGTTTTGCAAGGAGGAATGGGAAAGAATTTCAGTCTCTCGATGCGCAAAACTGATAGAGACATACCCCAAGCGACTTACAGCTGTAATCGCAGCAAAAGGTGGCGCTACAAAGTATTAACTTAAGGGGGCTGAATAATTTTGCACGCCCAATTTTTCAGTTTTTGATTTGTTAAAAAAGTTTGAAATATCCAATAAATGTCGTTCCACTTCATGATTGTGTCCCACTTGTTGTTGATTCTTCACAAAAAAATACAGTTTTATATCTTTATGTTTGAAGCCTGAAATGTGGCAAAAGGTCGCAAAGTTCAAGGGGGCCGAATACTTTCGCAAGGCACTGTATATATCGACGAATTGGCGAGGGCACTAGAACAGTTTGCAGCACCTGCAGCACAGTCTGCAGTGCTTCTGTCCCCAACCAAGGAGGGCCTACAGCAGCACCTAGATCTTCTGTCAGACCTGGGCCCTGACAGTAAATCTCAGTAAGACAAAAATAATGGTGTTCCAAAAAAAGGTCCAGTTGCCAGGACCACGAATACAAATTCCATCTAGACACCGTTGCCCCAGAGCATACAAAAAAATATAAATACCTCAGCCTAAACATCAGCGCCACAGGTAACTTCCACAAAGCTGTGAATGATCTGAGAGACAAGGCAAGAATGGCCTTCTATGCCATCAAAAGGAACAGAAAATTCGACATACCAATTAGGATCTCGCAAAAAGACTTGAATCAGTTACAGAACACATTCCCCTTTATCGTTGTGAGGTCTGGGGTCCACTCACCAACCAAGAATTCACAAAATGGTGAAAACACCAAATTGAGACTGCATGCAGAATTCTGCAAAAATATCCTCTGTGTACAAAGTTATAAAAACACAAAATAATGCTTGCAAAGCAGAATTAGGCCGACACCCACCTATTATCCAAATCCTGATGAGAGCTATTAAATTCTACAACCAAGCTAAAAGGACGCGATTCCCAAACCTTCCATACAAAGCCATCACCTACAGAGAAATTAACCTGGACAAGAGCCTCCTAAGAAAACTTGTCCCGGGGCTCTGTTCACAAACCCAAACAGACCCCACAGAGCCCCAGGACAGCAACACAATTAGACTCAACCAAATCCTGAGAAAACAAAAAGATAATTACTTGACACATTGGAAAGAATTAACAACAAAACAGAGTAAACTAGAATGCTATTTGGTTGTAAACAGGGAGTACACAGTGACAGAATATCTGACCACTGTGACTGACCCAAAATTAAGGAAATCTTTGACTATGTACAGACTCAGTGAGCATAGCCTTGCTATTGAGAAAGGCCACCGAAGGCAAACCTTGCTCTCAATAGAAGACAGGCTCACTGCCCATAAAATGAGGTGAAAACTGAGCTGCACATCCTAACCTCCTGCCAAATGTATGACCATATCAGAGACACATATTTCCCTCAGATCATACAGACCCACAAAGAATTTGAAAACAATTCCAACCTAAATGTATGTTTATTTATTTTCTCTTTTGTACTTTAACTATTTGCACATCATTGCAACACTGCATAACATGACATTTGAAATGTCTTTATTCTTTTAGAAATGTTGTGTTATTTTATCAAATCAATTCTCTATGTGTAATTATTATTACGTGATTAAACTAATCCTGTAAACTTTAATTAACTAGGAAGTCGGGGCATCACGGAAATGTTTTATCGAGTCTCTATTTCCCGAATCGACTCATCAGATATTTTCATATCTTATCAATTAGTCCTCTATTAATGTATCATTATTACCTCATCAGTTCTCATTACTGAACGTCGCAAACCTTTGGATATCTGCACGAACTCACCCCACAAAGTTGATAATCATCTTAATTGAAATGCTAATCCTTTGCACATGAACGGCCGCTCATTCGAAAATAATTGCAATGGATATATTTGTACCCATATGTCGTTGTTGTCTTTCGTAGTTGTCGCTTTCTCAGTGGCTCTGGATAGTGTCTGTTGTAATGGTTACATCAGGCGTACAGATGGTCATTGTATAGAATCGATGCTTCTTGAGTTGTAGTTCTTAA